>NC_142009.1:52453018-52759941 GCF_049901735.1 Notechis scutatus | reverse complement strand
AGTATAAATAAATTTACATTTGCTTGATTCATTTTTGCAAATGACCCTGCAGAAGCATGGGGCCAGAGAGCCATCTCTGTTTTTGAGCTCTCGGCCAATGCGGGAAATGTCAAGTATTTCATCAGGGGAGATGGCTGATGCTTGATAATCACTGATGATGTTTTGGACAGTTGTGGTGTCATCATTGTCATTCATGTCCTCTAGACCAAATAAGATGGCGTTTGGACATTTCCGTTCGCACTCAACAGCTTCTCTGATGAGGATTGGGATATCATTATTTGTCTGATTTATGTTTTTTGTGGATTGGGTTGTGGTTGTTGGGTAGACATGTGGTTTGTAGCAATTGGATGTTCAGGTTTTTGAGTTGTGTCTTTTTTTTCAAGGTTGGATAATCTTTCTTTTAAAGCATCCAGGGATGCTACTATGGTGTCAAGGGATGTTATTCATGTTTCTATGGTATCAATTCTTTCAAACAGATCCAGTTTGGGTCTCCATGATTTGCAGAGATATGGAAACTCATTGGATGATTCTAGGTATTGAATCATTTACTCAGGTAATCACAAGCAGTCATGATGAGCGTATTTGTTACATAGAGAACATTTGATGGAATTTTCATTAAACTTTAGAGTTGTATAGCATTTAAGGCATGTGCAGGAGTCTTGTGGTTCATCGGTGGGGATTACTTTCTCTTTAGATTGTGGTTTGGCATTGGATTTTTTTCTTGGCATGGTAGGTTTGTTAAGATGGTACGTTGATTAAATTACTTAATGAAACAATTTTGGGTAATCAATATAGCCAATATCACGCCAATCAATCAGTTACAATAATCTCTCTAGTCAAATAATTTTGCTAAGCAACAATCAGTCTAATCAATTAATTACACTAATCGCTAATCAATTAATTACATTAATCATTAATCACACTGTTCAATTAAATTCACTAAATCACTAATTTTACTAATCGATTAAATTATTGAATCTTGATCTTTTAAACTAATCAGTAATCACACCATTTGAACTAAACACTCTTATCACACTAATCAATTAAAACAATAAATCAATTAAACCATTAGTAAATTATTTTATAGAAATTGATTATCTAATCATTGATATAGGTAATGAGGTAGAAAAGTTGTAAGTTTTGGGGTAATGAAATAATCAGTGTTTGATTAAAGTAATGAGGTAGTATTGAGAGTCTGCAAGGAAAGGGTTAATTGTTTTATTAGCAGCTGTTATTTACTGGGTGGGAGGAATTTATTGCTCAGATGGCTGCTGCTATTATGCTGTAAACAATAGGCTGTAACAGGATGTTTTTCTAGTGGTATTAAACTTGGGTTTCAACTAACATATCCTGCAACCTCTGGGACAAGCAGATGAGCATGTTGGCTATCCAATATTACACATCTAAGACTTAAGTGGAGCTCAGTTGGGATGTCCAGGGAACCAAGTTGAGTTTGTAGCAGTTGAAATGAAAGGTTATTCCTAGCTCAATCTGTGTCCTTCATATTCTCCTCTGATGTTTCAGATAAGTAACAAAAGCTTTTGCTGAAACATCTGAGAAAGCTAAAGTCCCTTCCAAAATTGCATCTTTGGCCTGAAGATAATGTCTCCTGTATCACCAGTGAAATAAAATACTCCACTAAATATGTGTTGTTTTTGGAAAACATTCAGGCATGCACTTCAGTATTCTGCTTATACTGGGTATTTTTTTTAAGGAAATATATCCATAACACTTTCATCTCCTTCCATGAAGAACAGCTTCTCTACTGGCTTATATTAATGTTTGTGAATTGCAAACCTATCTATCTTCTAGCAAACAGAGGACAGAAACTCATATGGGCAAGATCATCCAGTTTGGCCGCATAAAGTTAGCTATATCGATAAGATCATGTTGGTTAAGAAACTGAACTATGGATTAGAAAATCCCCAATGGAAATCTTTCTTTCATGAATTGTTATGGATCTTGGACAAGTCACAGATTTTTGGCATCAGCAACCCGAAATACCTGAAATTTGGAAGGCTAATACTTTGCAGGGCTATTATTTTATTTCACAAAACCATATCTTGCAAAGGATTTATTTCAAGGATTACCGCTAGGTCACAGGCAGAATGTTGTAAATGCTTAGAAGCACTGTACAAACATTAAGTCTTAAATCAGATTAATCCATTGCCTTACTCTAAAAAGAAAGTAGAATTGCCTTACCTCTTCCTCTGACTGGCAAAGGCTATCTGGGAGTTCAGAGGAAAGCCCTTCACATGTCCATCAGATCCTTAGTTATGGGATGTACCACATATTAAACATTCCTTCCCAAATTAATTACAAAACTTCAGATACTAAAATGACTAGAATAGATCCAAGGTGGAAAAATTAATTTAAACCAGCCTTCACTGCTGATTCCAATCTTAAATACATTAATGCGGCAACAAGGCTTGCTTAATTCCAGACACTTCTGACTATCTCTCTGTTGATAGCTTGGAATTATCTGGTGCTACCAAGCCTCTTAATAGGCGATTAGAGTAGTGATCTCTGGCTACTGTCAAAGCTTCATCCAGGGCTTGGCAATAAATTTTGAAGCTTAGATTCACCCCTAGGAACTAGCAGAAGAGTCAAGGACTTGATATATCTGTTACTGCAGAAGCCCTAATAATGAAGATGGTCGGCTACTGTGGAATCAAGCAATCCAGCCTTTTATTTGTAACCACTTCAGGGTTTAACTCTTATGTCTCTCTGTCATGTTTGTTTTTTAAGCCTTGGAAGTGGAGAGCATCTACACCAAATGTTAATAGCTGTCCTGTCTTGCCTGAGGCTTTTGCTTCCAGCCTTGTCAACTTTAGTCTTAAAAGTATTTACAAATCACTCTTTACCCACCCGCCAACTGGTGGGCCATGAGAAAATTTTGGTGGGCCACAGAGAAATCTCACCCCCAGAACACCCCCACAAAGCAATTAATCCAGGCTGTGCAGAAACACAAGGCTGCGCCGCCCACATGGCCCACGGGAACCCTCCCCGCCCACTCACTCCTTACCTGGTAAACTTGCCTGCTAAATTTCTATTTTTCCTTTTTCCGACCATCATCTGTTCTGCTGTGCCGGGAGATTTAGATTAGCTAGGAAGCAGGAAATGGTTGGATTTCTTGCTTTCTAGCTAGTCTTTAGATCTTTGGCTCAGCACAGACAAACCTCCCTTAGGACTGAAGTTTTGCTTGCAAGCAAATTCAGTGCAGACTCACGGCAAGCAAATTTGAGAGACTGAGCTAGCCGATGGCAGATAGATAGATCACTGAATGATTCTGTGAGCAACTCAATCTGCCTGCTTTGCCTGATTTTGGGTAAAAGTTGCTCTTTTTTTAAATAAAAAATTCAATATTTACATACATGGTGTGTTGTGAGTTAATTTTGTGAGTTTGCTTGCTAGCAAATTTTATGAGTTTGCTTGCAAGCAAATTTTATGTGACAGCTAGCCAATGGCAGATAGATTTCTGAATGAATCTGTGATTCTGTGAGCAACTCAATCTGCCTGCCTGCTTTGCCTGATTTTGGGTAAAAGTTGCTCTTTTTCATAAAAAAATCAATATTTATATATTTATAATATTTACATACAAGCCATGCCCAGCCAGACACATGACCACCAAGCCACACCCACAAATTAGGCCACACCCACAGAACCAGTTAGTGGTCCCTGGGATCTAAAATTATGAGTTTGGTGGTCCCTGAGGTCCAAAAGGTTGGCGACCCCTGCTATAGAACATTCTGTTTGTTCGTCATTATTTCACTATTTCTGGAGGTCACCAAGATGAGAAAAGATTATTTAGAAATCCAATTTAAGAATGAACGTTGAGTGTAAATGGGGACAGGCCAAAACTAACTTAAGCTTTTTAAAATAATTGTTTGTATTGTTATTTCCTAGACATTAAGTTTTTGCCACATTATGAATTAATTTTGGGGGGTAAAACTTATCCAAGATTTTGACGGCTGTACAAACAGTACTTGTGAAGTCACAGATATTTCACTCCTGGTTTAGCTTATCAGTCACACTCTATTACTGGCATGGCATAGGAGCTAATCACATAACTACAGCAGTCACATAGATTCTTCCTATATAAGTATCTAGTTTCTCCTGGTCCATAGACTGGGAAGTAATATTAGTAAGTTGATCTTATTATATGAACTTCCATTTCAATACATTAACTTTGTCATTTAGTATATGAACTTTTCTATATACCTAACTCCCAATGATGATTATTCCTTTTGTCCAAAAGTTGATAAGAAAAAAGAGGTGGAACAATGAGATGGCGAGAGACAGACAGGAACATAATACAGCAATAGCAATATTAAACTTGCTAAAGATGTCCAAAATATACTTGCAGCAGAAGATGAAAATCTGGGGCCAGCATGATATCCAGACCTAGATAATTTAAAAACGTGTAGTTTTTGGAATTTTTAATTGACTGCCATTTTTGTGTGTTAAATTAAAATGCATAAGGAATTATCTCATACAATATAAATTAGAGAACAGACAATGTTATGTCAATTATACCTAAAGTTTTATATCAGTATACAGTACATTTATATAGTGTTTAGAAAAGCACTGCATTCAGAATATAAACTAAGAGCAGTTATCACCATTTTTTGGTTATCTAGTAGCAGGATTGAGATTTATAGATTTATAGTGCAGGAAGCTGGATTAACATGAGAAGATAAACTAGGCTGTCCTAGATCAGGCCAAAAGTTCATCAGGTCCAGTAATCAAAAGCCTCTGATCAAAACTTTCTTTCTTTTCCTCCTCCTTAATAGGGAATGGTGTGGTGTACTACTGTGCATCTAGAAATTTAAGGTAACCACCATACTGGCTTTTATTTTCTCTGTAACTTTCCCCACATCCTGCTATTTAAGCCATGTAAGTCAGCAGCCAACCTCCAGCAGTAAAATCCATAAGCTAATTATGCATTGTGTGAAGAGGCCCTTTCTTTCGTCTTGAATCTTTTGCCAAATAACAGTTATAGAAAGACTCCAGGTTCCAGTGGTAACAGAATGGGAACATCTCTGACTTCATACAGTGCATCATATCTTCTTTGATCATCTCTTTTATGATCATGTCAGAAATTAATTTTGAAAGACAGCTGCATTTAAGTTTTCAGAGTGTGGCCATCATAGGAACCAGATTACATAGCAAATTCCACTATTGGAAATGTAGACTATAGCTGATCTATGATTAAGCCATTTGATGATTATAGTCCCTGCTCAGCTCTTGGCTTGCTACCCATTAACTACATCAGTAGGAGTGGTGTAGCAAATATAAATTGGTGTGCCAAGGTTAAACAAGCATTTGCTTATTTCTTACATGCTGTGCTTTGCACAAGCCAGCTTCAAATACAATTTAAGAACGTACTACAGTCTTGCTTCTAATATGTAAATACCTGACCACCAAAAATGTAAAATATTTAACTCCAAGAATAATGGATTCTTGTGTTTTTGCCACCAAACTCTCATCAAAGAACCACAAAGGAATCAAAATGAAGTGGATGCTCCCCCTGCCCCAAATTGGCCTTGTTTCTCCTAGCCTCAAAACACTTCCACAATTACACTATTACTGTCCAAGTGTTTTTCTACTATTACAGAAATAAAACTTGGATCATAATTATAGTGGTATATATCCTTCTCATAACTTGGTACTTTCCAGATGTGCTGGGACATAACTCCTGGAATTCCTAGTCAGACTCAGTATATTTGGAGGACATCATATTGGGAAAGGCTGCACTGCATAATGAAGACAGATGCTCCAGTGGATTAGGTTGGAGCAGTCATGGAAAGCCTGGACTTTTGTTCCAGCCGTCGAGCAATCATGGAAAGGTTCCAGCAGTCACGGAAAGCCTGGAACATTTGTAATAATATGAAGATGAGTTTGGTAGGTGTGCAATCATTCCCTCTCTTTCCTATAGTCAAAGTCTGAGTATTATAACTTATAGAGCCAAAATGGAATGACCCATACATAACCAATATTTCCCCATATATGGAAGTGTAAGAAAAAGTAGGTTTGTATCTTTAAAAAAAAAGAACAAAAAAGGACCCAATTCAGTTAGGATCGTCTGTTCTGATGGATTTCCAACTACTGTACACAGGCAGAGAAGAATACAATTGAATGTTCAGAATAAAGAATGTTGCATTATTGTTGCCTGTTTACATTTAAATATATATGTGAAAGATAATATTGAAAGTTCAAGAATGAAAGTTCAAGAATGATTGAGTGAAGATGCAGGCTTTGTATTCCTTTTCCAATTTTTGAAAAATACCAATCTTATTTGCTAAACTATATCAGATCATGACTTTACTTAAGAGTGAAGTTTTCCACTCTTCTCAAAAATCATTTTCTTTTGTGTTCTAAAGATAGGAAAGGACAAATTCACCTTAAAACTTGCTGAAACTTAACAATAATATTTGAGGAGCCTGACGGAAATCTGGCACATTAGGAATAAACATTCTAAAGTTTTTTCTCATTTGTAACATACATCTGGGAGAATATGACTTTAATGATTAAAATTATTTTCATAGCTGAAAAAATCTGCTTCTAGGATAGATTGAAATTATTTTATTTTTAGCATATTATAATGTCTATGCATTAGCAAGCCTCATGGTGGTTTCCTCCCAGGCATGAAACCTTAGTAATAGACATTAGCAGTGATGCTGGACATATTAGTCTTACGAGGCTTTGTGGCATAAGTACATTTTTACATGTTTACTCGAAAGCAAATCACATGTTCAAGATATAGAATGTCAGCCTTTTAAATGTATTTTTAATTTATTACCTGGCATGGATTTTATGCAGCATATAGCTTGTTAACAGCAGATATTTAGTATTGTCACTGAAGTTATTTGGTTTAATAAGCTTTAACTATACCACTAGGTTATGGACCTGTATGGAACTACCAGCCAATTGTAGCCCCCACCACATTGTGGAGGAACAGGAGGTGATGAGCATTCTGAGGGCTGTGAACCCTAGAAAGGCTGCCGGTCCTGGCGGTATCTCTGGCCAAGTGCTTAAAGACTGTGCTGATCAGTTGGCTGGAGTCTTTAACAGGGTCTTCAATCGGTCTTTATCCCAGTCCACTATTCCATCTTGTTTGAAGGCTTCCACCACTGTTCCACTGCCAAAGAAGTTCCCTATCAATAACCTCAAAGATTAAAGACCAGTGGCACTCATTCCTACCATCATGAAGTGCTTTGAGAAATTGGTCTGCCGGCACATCATTTCTGGTCTTCTGCATACATTTGATAAACACCAGTTTGCATACAGAAAAAATAGATCTACAGAGGACGCCATAACCATCACTCTTCACACTGCTCTGACACACCTAAAACAGCGCGGTGGCTATGTGAGGATGTTTTTTGTGGATTTTAGTTCTGTGTTTAACACAATTCTTCCACATAGACTAGTGTCTAAACTTCTGGACCTTGGGCTTTCTAATTCAATCTGCCTTTAGATTATGGATTTCCTGTCTGGTCACTCACACAGGATCAGATAAGGTAATCATACCTCTTCAGCCATTATTCTTAACACTGGTACACCACAGGGTTGCGTGTTGAGTCCCTTACTCTATACCCTTTATGTGCATGACTGCATTCCCACTCACACTAGTAATACTATTGCTAAATTTGCAGATGATACAATAGTGATGGGACTTATCTCTGGGGGAGATGAGTCTGCCTAATGAGATGAGGTGGACCGGTTGCTTTTGTGGTGTGGAGACAATAACTTGGTCCTCAACACCAGTAAGACCAAGGAGCTTATAGTGGACTATAGAAGGAACAGATCAGACATCCAGCCCTTGCTTATCAGTGGAGACCGAGTGGAGCAAGTGGCCAGTTTTAAGTTTCTGGGTGTTACCCTAAAAGAGGACCTGACCTGGGGTGCCCACATTGCAGCCCTGGTCAAAAGGGCCCAGCAGAGATTATACTACCAGAGGCTTCTCAGAAAACAACAACTGAATGAAAAACTGCTGGTGACCTTCTACCGCTGCACCAGAGAGCATTTTAACATACTGCACCTCTGTATGGTTTGCCAATTGCATAGTGGCAGATAGGAAAGCACTTCAGAGGGTTAACTTCATTGCCCAGAAGATCATTGATTGCCCTCTCCCCTCTTTGGAAGAGCTTTATAGCTCCCACTGCCTTAAGAAAGTTTAAAACATTCTCAAAGACCTATCTCATCCTGGAAACCCATTTTTTAAACTATTACTATCTGGCAGACGGTACAGAATAATAAAAACAAGGACAAATAGACTGAAAAAAAGCTTCTATCCCAGGGCAGTAACTCTTTTGAATTCTGCTGTATAGTGCAGTGTTGGTGTGGTGTCGGGGGGGTTCTGGTTCAATGTGTGAAGGGTAAAGGATGTGTGTTTGTGTTTATTTTCATGGTCATGGTACACTGAAGATGGGGTTTGATTTCATTGTACGAGGTGCAATGACAATAAAGTAAATTAAACTAAACTGTAGAAATCTGAGGCTCTGAATTTATACGGTAGTCCAGGTACATTAGCATAAGCAACTAAGAGTAGATTATTGGCCAACGAAGACAATTCAAACTTCAAACCATTATGTTAGTAGAGAAGATATGGTAATCCATCAACCAGATGATCTGTGGGAATAGGAAGGGTCTGTCTGTTTCTACAAAAATCTGACTCCCAGATGAATAACTTTCTACATCTGAATAATGCATTCTTGGGAGAAGTTGCCAAGTGGACTTGCCTTTTACTAATGTAAAAATTGTCACTCCTGCTAATTTTAGACTACTCTAACCACTTCTAGGTTTCTGAGAGCCTGATAAGAAACTGACCTTTAGTTTATCCAGGGCAGGATCCTCCTCTCCTAAATAACTCTATAGTGTATCCCTATGTATTGTCAGGACACCACACTAATCTCTTTAACCAAATATCTTCATTTGTGTTAATACTGCCCATGTGAAAGAGGTTATAATTACATGTGTAACATCACAGCCAGAATATGCTCTGAACAATCCTCTGTTCCACATCAATCCCAGAAAAGCAAACTCAACCAAATCCTGAGGTTATAAGAAGAGGCCAAACATTTACTATTCTTGCTGTATGAATTAGAAGGCAGTATGAAGCATGTTGTGCTGAGGGAAAGTTAAATTGAAAACATTTTGAATTATTTAGAGAGCTAAATAAACTTTCCTTAAATCCAATTTTCTCCAACAGTGTCACATGAACCACAAAGCCGTCATCCATGACAAGTTTAGCAGTGTTGAAATCAAGGAAATGGCAGTAAAAAGACATTCTCAAGCTATTTCGCAATTCAGTTTGGGCACTGTTGATGGCTATGTTTATGTGTCTCCACCTTACTGTTAAAAAATCCAACCAAGTCTGATTATTCCAACCTTCTGGTAGCTCATGCTTAAAAGTTGAAGAAAATCATTGAATTGATTCTTGATGAACTTTTGGGGAGTGCCAGATAACTGGAAATGAATGTGTATGAGACGGATGCATCATAAGGTTATGATGAATAAAATTGTTGTTAATGCTGAAACACATCTACAGAATAAGATTTATGCAAAAATGGTAATACTAAGTGTTGGTGTGAGTTTGTATTTTAATATTAAATTCATTTTGTGGACACTCTCTCAAAAATATCCCAGTAAGATTGAAATAAGTATGGTCTGAACTTTTTAAACTCAGGCTTGTGGCTGGGAAACTGTGCGTGAGAGAGTTTAGCTTAAGTGACACAAGATTATTGGAATGGCTCTAATAGACTGCAGTGCAAGACTGTTTGTAATATAATGCTGCCAATATACTTCAACACTATATTGGAGTCCTGTTGCAGAAGAAAAAAGAAAACAAAATCTTCATCCAACATGTCTTTTGATATTATTGATTCACTATTCCTTTTCCATACCTTTATTTCTAATCCCCTTTCTTTTAATCCCTTAACATTCCTATTTGCTTGATTTATTTCACTAGTTTTTAGACTGCATAGAAAATAACTTTTATATTTATCTGGTTATCTACTAGATCCAAGAGTATGAATATCTACCATGGTACATTTCAGCACCACTGAAGTAGCCACCAACAGCACAAACTTAAGAGTCATATTAGTTAACACACAAACTTCCAAATCTGAGGCTCTCTGCCACTTCAGTTTCTAAGAAAGTCTATAGGGCCAGAGAATCTATGAGAATTCTTATCCTAAAGATAATTCTGGAAACTACTTTTTTCTATTCATACCAAGGAAGAATCATTGCCCTTCCTTGAGGATATAGGCCAGGGATGTCAAACTCACGGCCCACAGGCCGGATGGATCACGTATTGGCCATGCCCTCCTCCGGTTTAGCGAAGGGGGAAAAAGTTACAATATGTCACATGACGACATGTCATCATGAGTTTGACACCCTGATATAGACCCAAAGCCTATTTTTTTTACTCTAGTTATAGTGTTTGAAATTCAGAGGTGGCATGCTGCAGATTCGCACTGGTTCAAGTGATCTGGTAGCACCAGTCAGCAGTTGGCCCCGCCCACCCACCTGGCCCTTTCAGAAGCATGCGCCCATAGAACTGGTAGGAGAATATTTTGAATTCCACCACTGTTGAAACTACTTTTCTGATCTTTCCTGATATCATGCTGTAGTTATTTAGCAAATCAAGGGGAAAGGATTATGTTTTTTTGTAGAAATCTCACATATTTGCTGGGTTCCTATGTAATACTAAGTGATAAAATGGTTTGTTGGTTTGTAAAGCATAGCTTATGGGCTATGAAGTGGTTTATTCAACAAAAGATATTTACACAAACCATGGCTTAGCACAGGGAGCAGGTCCAGGCATTGGCTTTTAAATGGGAAGATAAAAAGCAAAATGAGTCCATTCTCTCCTCTTGCCCAATCCTTTGCCAGACCCAGAATAGTAACCAGAATGCTAAGACTTCTCTTCTGGTAGCAGAGTCCCCTGTTAAGAAAGCAGTGGTGCTAACATGTGATGCAAACATCACATCATTCGGAGTAGTGCTTTCTATATCTCTTGAGCATAATCCCAGTGCCGATATTCTCTTGCCCTTTTTCTTAACTGGAGAGATCAGCAGCTAGTCATGAATGAAGGATCACTGATATATAACTAAAGAAAACAGTGCGAGGTCCAACAAAAACACTAACCATTCAGAAATCAGATCTAGGCTTTTGTTCCTCTCCCATTCTTCTTTCTGTTCTCAGTTGAAGTAATAGCTGATAAATATTATAGTTACAAGGAAAAGGTTTTGGAATTTAAGACATCCAGGCAGAGGCTCTTCTTGGCATCTAGCTGCACAGATGCAATTGCTTGGTGCCAAACTATATTCAATGCACTCTACATACATAGATATATAATTCAGGTAAAGGCAATGAACCTTTAATTGATCATCAATGAAAAAAGGCCTCTTCCCGAGACTGAGAAAGGGTCTTCACATGGTGACTTAGGCATGATTTGGTCCTGGATTACAGGACATTTATATCATGGTTCCAACACCTCCCCCACCAGAAACCTTCAGTGCAACCAATTTAACTTGATGGGAGGTAATGAACATATAAAAAGACCTCCAAAGGGTACTCTGCCCCTCAAATAAGGGAGTTCTATGTAGAGTACATTGATAATCACAAATACAGAGCATTTCCATACTTGTAATTTATAGCATCATCCAGTTGGGTAATGACTGGGTAGTACTGTCAATCATTAAGGTGGAAATCCTCAATCATTAGAGAAATTGCTCTTCCCATAGTGCTACCATATAGTGGCATATCCCTCTCTGACTACATCAAGTAAGGTATTAGAAATACTATAGTTTCTCAAGAACAGCTTTCTCCAAGGAAAGGAGGGATAGATTAAGACTGAACATTTTTTTTTTTTTTTTTGCTGAGAATAGTCATTTATTCTAGATTTACCCAGGCTGATCATCTCCAGATACCCAGACATCTGTCCCCAGAATTTCCCAGCCAATGTGACCATCACTGGAAGATTCTCACTCTATGTATATCTGGGTTGAATCCATGCTGGATAAATTTAATTTCATCCCTCATCCTGGCAATATCCAGCATTGCAGTTAACATTTATTCAACCTGACTATATCCAGGAATCACCTAATACATTGTGCAATTTGAACCAAATAGCTGTCTTCTTTCCAATTTATGATGGATAGTAACCCTGAATAGGTGCAAAACTGGGTTTAGATAAACATTTTATTTCAGATTAGTAGACAGAGAAACCAAATTCCCATGCAGGTATTCTGGCTTTTCCTCCAAATGGGAACACATACTTTCAAAACCCAAACAACTAAGAGTATCCACAAAGAAGTAGTTTGAGATGTGAGGAATGCTTGCTTTTAGGATGGATATATATATATATATATATATATATATATATATATATATATATATATATATATATATATATATATATATATATATATATATCTCCATCCTAAAAGCAAGCATTCCTCACATCTCAAACTATATATATATATATATATATATATATATATATATATATATATATATATATATATATATATATATATATATATATATTTGTTTTCTTAAGTTTTCGCTGGTACTCATGTATGGTGTTCGGCTTGGTTCGGGTATTTTCACGTCATTGTAGTTCTTTTAAAGTTGTAGCAGTTTCAGCAGAATCTCATCTGCCATCATCAGGCTTCTGTATTGTACAATACAGAAGCCTGATGATGGCAGATGAGATTCTGCTGAAACGTTGCTACAACTTTAAAAGAACTACAATGACGAAAATACCCGAACAAGTCGAACACCATATATATATATATATATATATATATATATATATATATATATATATATATATATATATATATATATATATATATATGCAAAATACCACTCACGCATCATCATAAAATCTCCAGAACCGTAAAGCCTACAAACTTGAAATTTGGCATGTATGTTCCTCTTGGCTTCTAGGTGCTCACTAAGAAAAGATTTTTCAAAATGACCATCAGAGCATTAGTATTTTGTATATTAACATGCTCTGATGCTAAGGAGTTCTACTACTCCTCTCCACCTGAAAAGAAATCTGTTCCAAATGCAAAACAGAAGCAGAGGAGAGAATTTTCAGTTTTAGTTTCACAGCACCAAACAGCTTTAGTACAGAACAGTTGAGCTAAGCCATGCCCAGGCTCCTTTCTGTCTCCTTCTTGCTCACACAGCAAATACTGTTTTAGTTTCTAAACAGTCCTCAACTCTCTCACACTGACAGGACGCTAGCCAGATGAATACCGATGGCTGCTGGTAGGCAGAGGATGAATTTCCCCCCCTTATTTTCTTCCCCCAAAACTAAGCCCGACCACATAGTTTTGTAGCAAAACATGGTTATCGAGCTAGTATAAAATCAAAATGTGTGCCGGCATAAACATTTGGCCTAGAGATTTAGCAGCTGTTCAGTCTGCTATACGGGATCCATTCATGAGCAAGTTGAAAGATTCCTCCTCCTTCTTTTTGCTAATTTTCTTTAGACCAATAGAGAATTGGTTAGCCCTTCAGAGGAGAATCTTTGGAAAATAGGGCTCCAGAACATTTCTTTTTTTTAGCAGAAATATAATGATTGTATTATTGGTAACCAGCCTTGATTCAGTAGATAGTATTCTTTGCACTACAATTCTAATCAGGCTTCCTAAGAAATTATTCCCACTAAATTTTGTGCACTTTATTCCTGTTAAATATAAGAGCAATCGGATTGTTTGACATATAATAAGACATTATAGCATATTATTAGAATATAACTAATTTTTAGAAGAGGTTTCATGTATGTAGACAAAGCACTTAGAAGTTTTAATTCATCTCCTCCCTTTTCTAAACACAGATTTTTATTCACTCTATTAAATAAACATTTGAAGGCTGTTGAGAGCCCTAAATAAGGGTTTTAAACGCTTCAAAAATCTGGCTTCACTATGAATTAAAAATAAACTTCAAAGAGTAATTTTTAACAACCTTTGTGGGAAAGGAGTTTCATTGCTCTAGCTTAGAAAAAAATGGCATCTGAGAAAGATTCTCTAATATATTGAAACTCAAGTCACAGAAGACCTTGTGGGACTTTAAGAGTCACATACCTGCTACCTCCACAAACACTGGTCGTGAATTCTGAAACATATGTTTAGCAATTAAAATAGGCATTTTACCAGTATTTTATTCAAAATGGGAGAGTTTGGGCAGATAATGCAAATATGCGCATGAGTTTATATCCAACTTTATTTTTAAAAAAAGAGTTGTGAAATAGATTTGTTTAAGATGAAGAAGTGTGGTGGTGGTAACCTTTCTTCAGTTGACTCATAATCGTGCTAAATCCTACTGTGGTTTGTTTAGCTTGGCTTGTCTGTCAGAAAAGCAAACCATGATTCTGTGTGAACCCCCAAAGGAGTAAGTTTTTTTAAAGGGAAGGAGCTTGTTAGAAAAACAGAAATAAGGCACAGATTTCTAAACTTACCACTGCAACTGTCTGGCCGTTGGGTTAGAGTTGATATATTATTTTCCTGAGCCATCTGAACTTTACATATTTTGTGTCCTAGACAGTCCAAAACCTGACCTATTTAAAATACTGTAAAACTGGAGAGGTGCCCTGGCTGGAATAAATCTGTAGGTCGTAATGAAAAAGAGGAAGAATTTGATATACTCTGAAACTATTTTAACCCTGTAGTATGAGGATGAAAGGGAGGAAATACTTTCAAACTAAAACTTCAAACTTTCAAACGAAACCTTTACACTGTTCTCCTCCTCTTTCCTATGGCTTTTCAGAATTCATTTACAGACATAAGCAGACATAACCAAGGGATCGGGGTTGTCAAATTAAGATGGCAGCTGTGACCATGTGTTTGAACCTTTGTTCCTCCAACCACACAGTTGTGCAGATTTGATTACCCTGTTCTAGCTCCCATCTTCACTTTTTTTGACATTTCTATACTGTAGATACTCCTAGTACCATCCTGTTGCTAACAAAGGCAAACAGTGCCCCCGTTGCTAATAAACACTGTAGACTAATAAACAGCTGAAAAATATTGGTTCTTTTCTCAAAGCTTGCAATTCACAGCAAAAGAGGGTTCATTTAAGGAAAATAAAACCATTATTTGTCCCCAATGCCCCAAAGGCAATAAATTATTTATATTTTATATTCTGCTAATTGGGAAAGCAGTAGTTTGATGTTTAATGATATGTAACCATTAGCCAAATATTAGGAAAAATCTAATAGCAAGAGAAAATTGACAATGGAACCAGTTACTAAGAAAAGAAAGAGGGTCTCATCTATTGAGTGCTTTCAAACAGGTACTATAAAAAATATAGTTGCAATCTCAACTTTTTGCTTTACATTTCTGAGACACAAGCCAGTTCTATAACAACAAAGTTAATCCAATCATCAAAATCTAAAATCTTTTTCTATTTCAAACATAAAATCCAAAAGCGGTTTCCAAGTGGAAACAAAACTGGATTAGTTTGTCTCTTTAATTAAAACAGTTAGCTTTGCCATAGCCGCCAACTCCATCACTTTTTCCATCCATTCTTCCATTGTGGGAATTGACGTGTCTTTCCATTTTTGCGCATATACTGTAGGATTCTCACCGCTGTCAATTCATATAATAACAAAGTTCCAAATTTTCTTTCAAGTTTTTTTTATCCAACAGCCCTAAAAGGAAAACTTCTGGTTTCAATTTTATCTTTGAAGCTAAGGAGGGTCTCTTCTCAGTCTTTTTCTCTGGTCATTATGCGTCTGTGAGCTTTGACGTTTCTTATCTGATTGTTCTCTAGGCAGCATTTCTTCAGCACGTCTCTCACATATCTCTCTACAATTGAAGACAAGCACCTTGGAATCCATCTAAAAGCCAAGTAGCCATGACTGGTCCTTGTTGAACAAAGGTGTTACCCAGATGAACCAAAGTGCACCCATAACTCTTTTGCCCACCATATGCATCTTTTGCCCACTATACACATTCAAGTGTATGTTCCAAATACTTTACTTGCCCTGTCCTTGAAGACTATGTTGTCATAGTCCAACTACAAAGAGGCCAAGGCATGAGCAAGCATGAATATAACTTTCCAATACAAAAAAGGCATAATTGCTACATTAAAAGGATTTGTCCAAAGCTACAGCCACTCAAGCTGCCCCATGAACAAGAGTAGTGACTCCAGAAGGACTTCAGTTCCATTTGGGGAAATGCAACTCTATTTAAACTAAAATAGCAAAATTCCAGAAACAGAGGCCCATCAATCCATAGTCGTTCAGCCCTTCTAGAGCTATGTGATTGCCAACTCAGGCTGAGATGAATATGACATTTATTTTTTATTTTATTTTTATTTGTCAATTGCTTACAAGATAATAGGTATAAGTAAACACATAGTTATGAATACATGGATACATATAAGAAAAATAAAATAAAAAATATATAAAAGAAACAATAGGACAGAGACGGTAGACACGTTGGTGCGCTTATGCATGCCCCCTACAGACCTCTATTTATTTAGGGTGTCTAGAGAAATAGCAACTTCAGAGGGAGCTCAGAAATCAGTTGCTAGAGGCTAACATGGCTGAGGTACATTCCAGTTACTTGGAGGCAACAGAAGATGAGGGGCTGGATCTGCACCCTTCTTATAGCTTGTAAGATAGAGCACAGCACAGAACAGAGATCTGCAAGGCTTCTTGCATGTTAAGGATGTTTCTGTCTGTCATGCAATTCCATTTAAGAGCCATTGCTGCCCAGAAGTTATCTGTTGGGAGCAACTGCTCTGCTTGCTAAACCTTCTGTTGTTTGTCTCGTGAACCTGTTGCCTGTGGAAACCACTACTTGGTACGCCGAATGACTGACAAGCCCTGTTTGAACTCTTGGACTGTGACCTGGCTATGCTTTTGTTCCCCCACTTTGGATTCTGGCTGTGCAAACTCTTTGCAGGAAGCTCTCCAGGGATTTGTTGCTCTGCTGCTTTGTGCTTCTGTTTGCATATATGTCCTGCCTGCTACTGCCTGTAACTACTAAATCCTAAGTAAAGCTCCTTGCAATTACCTCTTGGTATGTGTGTGCCCTAGCCTAGGACAGGACTGGTTAAGTATGAATCTACTCTTCCCCATCCGGATCTTAGATCCTCCAGACATGAAGACAGAATTTTGATAGATACAATTGGGTATTATCTGCATATTGAAGAGATCTAACCCAGTGATAGCAGATAACCTGCCTAGAAGTTCATGTAGATATTAAACAGGACTATTGAAATCCACCCATCTTAATGTTGCCAAGATTGAAAAACACCAGTATAGACAATGTTTGACCCAGAATTGTTCTTATGCTGGCGTGGTTTAAGGCTGCTTTAAGGCCTGCCTTCAGCCCTAGTCCAGCCACACTGGACTATTTCTGACATTCTGTCCCCATTAAAAGTGAAACAACCTTTGGCATTCCAAAGCTTCCTTTAGCATGGAAATTCCATTTCTGAAGCAGATCTCTCTAGGATTTGTGTGTTTTCAGAGGTTTGGAATGAGGGGTGATGGAGAGAAATCCAGAGATGAATCTATTCTGATCGAAGCATACATGGTGCTCTTGTTATTGCTCAATAACAAGGTAGAATTCTCAGCCGGAAGAAGTTTGCCTACCATAGTTAACAGCAAGGTAAGCATAAAATAGCTCAGCAGGAACTGATTTATGATTTAACTTTAGCAGCAACCAAAAGTTGTTTCTCTACCAATTAAGAAAGAAACAGGAATAGATTCCAACTGCACTAATGTAAAAATATTTTTAAGACATCTCAAACTCTTATGCTGACTAATCACAGCCCTAGGAGGAACTTGCATTTAAAAGAGGGATGAAGAAGGCCTCGTGTGTGTTTTGCATATTGCTAATATATATAAAGTGATAGTATAAGGATACATTTAATCAATTGCAATCAGTTGGATTCATACAGTGCATTATGGCTTGACTACAGAAACTCAGCCTTTCACTAATATTGAAGAGGTTTAAAAAAACCTTCAATGGTCTTTCCCTTTATAATCCCCTCCTTCCCATCATACACTGCTCACTTTCTATATATTTTACTCACATCTCTTGCACAATATTCAGACTGAATATGCTCATGCAAGAAGAATCAGCTTTCATCCAAGCTATTGACTGAGGGCCAGACAAAGATACCTGCCGAAACAAAGAGGCAATTCTAATTCTTGAAACAATTGTAAGCTAATAACAAATAACATACAGTGATGCAATGTGATGTACCTTCATCTTAGTTTACCTCCCAGTTATGTTGTTTTCTTCTATTCCCTTGCTGGGCCTACACATCAAACTATATGATGATTTCTTAAATAAGCTGTTGTAACTAGATTCATAAAACCTTAAGCTATAAACCATATCTTAAATGGGTTCATAATACATTTGCTAAAGTCCACAAATACTTTATGACTGACTCATGGGCACTAATAAAGGATGGGCAAGGAAAATAAATTATCTCATACACATGATGTTTTCATGCAGAAGTTGCAAATTATGTAATTTGTACTCTGATATAAATTCCTTTACTCATCTCATTCACAGTAAAATACCATGATGTGCATGAGCTTATCATGGGTTCCAATAGAAGCCAATGGACTCACCGCAATATGTAATCTAGTTTATACATACAGCAGACTTCTTCCACCAAATATATATTTAAAGGAATAAGATTCCTTTAAACCTATATATATATATATATACACACGAAGATAAAAATGCTTGCAGGGAAAAAAACTTATGCAAATACATTTAATATTACCATAATATTTAACTGATCTTGCTTCCTTGTACAATGAAGTTTAGGGATGGGATGTAGATGGCCTTCTTCATGCCCAATTACAATACATAAATAAGTTTGGGACTTATGCACTTTCCTCATATTCACACACACACACACACACACACACACACCTTCTAGAAGAGGCATGAGAAGATATAAGAGGGAAGGAGACAAAACGCTTTCACGCTTGCAAGATTCTATTAATATGGCCTCTTGCAAAAAGTACAGATTCCTATGAAATCTGTTTTCTGATTTGATCTTCCAAATACTATTTTGTTAAGGAAGGTTTCAGCCCTCTTTGCTTATATAAAGGTTTGTGCCTGTTTCTCTCAAGATCATCTCTCTGATTCTCTACAAGAAAGAAGAAAATGACAGCTTTCATTTCTAAACTAACCACTGTATTCAAACTGAGTTACATTAGTTTTAATAACAGATGGTCTAAAAAAAAGCAATTTCAGATCTATTCTTAAATCTAAAAGTAACTGCACTATACTAATCCAAGTGATTTCATGAGATGCACCAACAAAGATTTATTAGACAAACCATGATTTTGCACAGTATATAATGGAGATTAATGAATAAAAGAAAAAATAGGTTCTGATCAATAGATATTCTTTTATTGTTATTGGCCTAATGTAGATGAGCAGATTATACTAGTGCTCTTACTGGAATTGTTGAATAAAGATGTAAGTGGATGTAAGTTTTTCTATTTTAAGGTCTACAATTTGGAACTTAACCCCTAATGAGAGATCACAGACTGAATGCCAGTCAACTCTCTAAATGTCTAAAAAGTGTCAAAGCCAAGAAAGAGAAAGGAAAAGAGAAAGAAAAAGAAAGAAGCCACCATCCTAAAAGGGCTCAGTTATCATAAGTTATCTGAAAATCTCAGCAACCACTTCATATTTAGCCCTGCCCAGATCAATCAGCTCAATGAACATTTTGTCAAAGCCACCCCTTACTCCTTCGCAGTAGGAGAATTATGAACAGAGATTTGCAGCTCTGACAAGAACTATGTGCCTTTTGTATAAAGAAAGATGGTGAACGTACCACCAGAGACAGAAAAAGAAAATATACACTGAATGAAAGACTGAAGGCACCATGGGGCAAGCCCCAAAGAAGGGAAAAGGAATATGTTCACAAAAAGGGCATGCCTCTCTTGGACACACTATATATTCCCTTTTCTCCGGAAATGGACAAAAAATTAAGACTTCAAGGACAGGCTCCAGGGATCCTGGTTAATTCAAGGTCAGGCATGATATTCTGGGACTACTGGGTCAGCAGCTGGAAACTTAAACAGCTGCTGAATTCATTCTCTCTGCAACTAATAAAAGAGCACCATGTATGCTTCTATCAGAATAGATTTATCTCTGGATTTCTCTCCACCACCCCCTTCCAAACCTCTGAAAACACACAAGCCCTAGAGATCTGCTTCAGAAATGGAATTTCCATGCTAAAGGAAGCTTTGGAATGCCAAAGGTTGTTTCATTCTTAATGGGGACAGAATGTCAGAAATTTTCCATTTTAAAAATATGATTAAATAAATATATAAATCATAGGCCAAACACAAAAGAAAACGGAGAGTTTCTCTTCCCTCCCCATGTGCCTAAAAGCTTTCTGAAGGTCCTGACTGCTGCTTCTGATCTAGCGTGCTAATAAAAACATCCAATGTTGGGTAAACATTTAAAAAAAAATCCTTGTGTTCTTGTTCCAAATTCTCCTGTATTTGGCTGTCATGCACCTCTCTGTTTAGTTCTGTGCAAAGTCTTTGGTGAACTTTCAAGAACCCTGCATTCAGGTATTACACAATGATCTGTAATAATAGATGCATTTCATTTCTATTTATTTTCCATAACAAGTTGTTTACCAGAAGTATTCTGTTGTATTTTATCAAGGTCTTATTGTAGGGTGACCAATGATGAAATGTAGAGATGTGAGGAGGGAGAAAGAGAAGAAAGAACATCCTTGGGGGAAGGGTAACTATTATCTCAGCAATGGAAACTCAAGAAACTGTTACAAAATTAACCTAGCATTACAAGAGGGACCTTCTTCGTTGGAGAACTCACCTAATCGCAGCAGGCTGGTGGCCCGGAAAATAAATTCACCAAGAAGAATTTACATTGTTTCATAGAAGGCTAGGCAATTCCCAAAAGGTTTTGAAAGATGCTGATACCACAGTAGTTTGAATAGCATCAGAAACATGTAAAATATTTGTGTGTAAGATGGATATATATTATCAGGATGACTTGTACCAATAAAAATTTCCAGAAAGAGCTTCAAAACAAAGATTGCAGTTTTCAAATTGGAACAGCATGAATAGATAACCATGTCCAGGTACCTGTTTCCAGAATGGCATGTGGGTGAAACACCACTGAGCCAAACTAGTTTAAAACTGTGGAATTCAATGGATCTGTCGTGCCCTTGTTGGAGTCTGATTCTGAGGGGGAGATTGAGCAGCTGACAGGGAGTGGGTTTGTGGCTCCGGTGGCTGTGGAAGAAATGGGAGAAGGGCACAGTCTGGCTGGGCATTCAGAGGAAGACCCAGGGTCACCCCCTCTTCATCCTAGGGCACACAGGGAGGAACAAAGAAGGGAGCAACGTGGCTTACGGGAGAGAAAAAGGCCCTGATCCCTTTCATTAGTTGCAGCTGAGAGGACAGGATATAAGAAGGGCGTTTGCACACAGTACCTTGCTGGAAGCAAAGTGTGCGTTATCTTTGTCAAGGCTTATCTGGGTTTTGGCGTCCTCCGAACTGTATGTGCTTCGTTATCTTTTGGAAGTCTGCAATTTATTATCCTGGCCTGTCATGTTACTTACTTCAGTGTGGTTTATGTTGTTGTTTTTATTTCTACTTTATCTGTACTTTGGGTTCGGACTGTATTTCTTCCCTTTGTAGACTGTTTTTGGAAGAGTTTGATCTCCAGCCAAGGATAACTGGACATTGGGAGCCAAGTTGGAGGTATGAAAGAGACTTCACCTATTTTTGTGACTTTGTTGCTTTTGTGCCATACACCGGGTCATCACAGGACAACACTCCTAAACAGGATCTAACAACACTCCTAAACAGCAAACACATTCCTTAATAGGAAACACAACTCTATACCTAATATATATTCCACTCATCCAAGATCAGACAGACTTGAAGTTTGTCTCAACTTAAGTTTTATTTCATGAGCCCTTACTGCTAACTTAAGATATGTATTCTGTATAACAATTGCTGCAGTTCATCATGAAACCAACACATTACTGCCTCTGAAATTCTGAGAAATTGTCCAGCTACCTATACAGGATAATAGAGCACAATAACAGTCAAAATGTTATTTTCCTATGCTACCATTAGCCAGACTTAATGCTCTCATGGCTGGCAACAATGGGAATGAACCTAATATATATGGAATAAACCAGATGTGATGCTTTCTCTTGTACTTTTCTATGAGAATCCATTCATAATGTTTTGATAACAGCAAAATTATTCACCTTCCGGCAGTAATCACCATTTGTCACTGACCACTAATGAGCCTGGAGAGTAAAAAAAGAAGTGGTTCCCTCAAGAAACGAAGATATTTTCCTCCCTTTGGAAAACAGTTCTTCTAAAGGATTCCAATGTTTAGTAACAGAACAACCTATTCATTTACATTCATAAGCTGGTTTGTCAAGGGTATCTGGCAATGTGTGACCATCCTACGGTAAATAAAGCCTTCCAAAAAACAAGGACACCAAAGCAAGTTTGTTGAAACAATCTAACACTCATCCCAGTACAGTTTCTGTTTCTGACCGGAGACAGTCAAATACAAAACAAATAAAATGTTAGGTAGTCTTTTCCAGGCTTAAGCCATGCCAAAGAAAGATGGAACTCCCTAACACTACAACATGGAGGTGATTCTAATCAGAACTCCAGTAAGATTAGTTTATTCAGGAGGTACAGAATATAGATGAAAGAGTCATATTTCCCAGGTCTGGGAATGGAATGTGAGTTTCTCAGCCTGCATTTCTGAGCAATATGCAGAAGAAGAAGAAGAAGAAGAAGAAGAAGAAGAAGAAGAAGAAGAAGAAGAAGAAGAAGAAGAAGAAGAAGAAGAAGAAGAAGAAGAAGAAGAAGAAGAAGAAGAAGAAGAAGAAGAAGAAGAAGAAGAAGAAGAAGAAGAAGAAGAAGAAGAAGAAGAAGAAGAAGAAGAAGAAGAAGAAGAAGAAGAAGAAGAAGAAGAAGAAGAAGAAGAAGAAGAAGAAGAAGAAGAAGAAGAAGAAGAAGAAGAAGAAGAAGAAGAAGAAGAAGAAGAAGAAACTTTATTGTCATTGTACAAGTGCAACGAAACTGTGGATGCACCCCAGCAACTGTTCGCAATACAATAAAACCAAAGCACTTAAAAACGAAGATAAGAAAAATAGAGTACCCACGTCTCCATTTGCAATTTGAGAGTACAATATCTACAAATATACACAAAATATACATCTAACACTGACTGTGGCGCTTAGCCGAGTATAATACACAAGTGATGGATTGTACTGTAATATGTTATTATACATCTGTATGGGGTATTGAGATTTCACATCTTTTCACATCTTAATAAGGTAGTGATTTTGTGTTTATTTGTGGTATGGATGGCCCAGGGAAAGAAAGTATTTGTTAGTCTAGTGGTATGGGATTTTATTGACCTAAAACGCAAACAATATCCAAACAGTATGCATATTACCAGGTCAATGCATATTTCCAGGTCAGTATGCCACTACCAATAGATATCTGCAGTTGAGTAGTTCATTAAATTTGCATACTAGCCAGTTGTAGTAGAATTTAGTTCAATAATAGAAAATTGTTTTGCATATAGAGAGTCCCTGATTTAATCCCCGGCTGCTCCTGAAAAAACTAAAATGACTCTAGTCAGAAATCTTGAAGAGTTATCCTTACCCACATAGTAAATACTGGATTTGATTATTTAGTTAAAACATTACCTGGTTGGCCATTTCCCAATGATACACACATTAGCTATACAAGTTCATCACGTCATTTTAATGATTAGCATCCCTTGGTAATTATTTTGTCAGTTGTCTTTCATGAATCTATTCTCCTGAAGTCATTGCACTATCACCTTCTTAAAGAAGAAAAAATCCATAAATGTACTGTAAGCTATGCAATCTTAACTACTTCCCATCCCCCAAGTTTTTCTAGGTGTTGTTAGTCTGACTTGCATTTTCTGTAAATTAATATTATGAGAAGTTTTGACTCTCTATTCATTTTCTCTATATTTTGCCTCATCTTATGAAAACTGGCATAGTTTCCTCTGGGCCATATTTTTTTCCAAATGGAAAAAGACTGGCAAAAGCTGGAATCCCCCCAAAGGCAATCCATGCATATTAACCCAGAAGTATATCCTTCTTGAGTACAATAAGAACTTACATCTGGGAAAATAGGAAAGGCTGGATTTTAGCCTTATTCCCATTTAGAATCCATTTAAGTACAAAGATCAAAAGTAAAGATTATATTCGGACAGTAATTTATAACAAGAACGTTCCACAGTTTTCAAGAATGAATTGTATGCAACATGAACAAAGACCTGCTTGAATGGAGACAGTCTTGCAAATTTATATCCAGGTTATAAGGGGTTAATACTTTTAGAAGAAGGAATAGGATTAAAAAGAATGATAAAAAAATCACTAAAATCACTGCACTAGATTGTAGCTACAGATGAGGACAGATGCTCTTATCCAGATAAAGATCTGAGCGAAGAACAATTTGCAGTAGGAGCTGTCTGTTCATTGGATCATATCTAATGATATAGTTAGCTTAAGAACAGTTAGTGCTGTATCTAGTGAGATGGGCTAGAGGTAATGGCACTTCTCACTATATTTTCAAGGACTTAACCAGGACAAAGATAAAAAATAAAGCAATGCAAAAGTAGCAAAAGCTGAGCTTAAGAGCAGTGGGTATTACCTACTATTCCCAATGCAGCTTTGCTTTACCTGCCCATTTCCCTATGCTTCGCCTTAGTACAGGGACTAACTTTGTTCGCCTCATTCTGGATTCACAGAAAGAACAACACAAGGGGTCTGGGTAAGCAGTGAACCAAAGACTGGAGGAAAGAACATTGAAATAAAGATGGAATAGCTCTTGGAACAGAGGCCTTCTGAATGGTGTCTTAGGATCTGATGCTTTATTGAATCTTGCAGTATGTTTTTACACTTTCTTTGCAGGCCTACTTCTGAGGCTTTTCATACACTACTGGGATTTCCAGACAAGGACACCAAACTGGGGAAATCCTGATAAGATTGAGATAAACGATAGGCCATGAGTATGGATAAGAAAAATCAAGTTTCATCTCATTTATGGACTCAACTGAATAGCAATTCGAAAGCATGAAAATGCAAGTAGATTAATAGGTAACATTTCAGTGGGAAGGTAACAGTGTTCTGTGCACCTTTGGCATATTGCCATGCTGGCTATGTATAGTAACTATGTAAATTGTCTTTGGACAATGTTGGCTCCCTTAATTTCAAAGGAGTTGTCACATAAAGCATTACTTCCCTGAAATCCACAACTATCCAAGACTAGTCCATTTCTGGGTTTCCCTTGCTCCAGGGGCCTTCTGTAGAAAATGTCTGTAATGTGGTTGATTGTCATTGTGCCAGAATAAAAAGCCATCACACTCAGTTCAGTGTCTTCAAGCACAAAACCTCACTCCACCTCCTCCAATGCAGTTATGAAACTGGTAATATGATAAGAAAATCTGATTCTGAATTTTGAGTACCTGTCTGGAAGGTACTTATTGATGAACATGACATTTTCATAGAGTTTTAGGATGCTATTATCCCCCATTACCAGAGCAATATTTTGAGCACAGTTGAGAAGATGTATTTAGGGAAGATAATACTGATGGTACTCTAGCTACTTGGCAAAGTATATTTTCCCTTGACGAGTTCTCAAAATCACACTCAGGATGGAGAAATCCACTCTTTCTCTGGATGCTTGCCTCCTGGCACTGGCTAACTTAACATTTTTATTCAATTACTATTTATAAAAGAAAGGGAGAGAGAACAGGGTAGTTTTCCTTTACTCAACCATTAAAAACCAGGTCCAAATTGGCTAGTAACTCCAAACAGAAGATTTTAAAGTATCAGCAAAGCACAGCATCCTAAAGAAGAAATGGAACAATATGACTGCACAGAGAAATTCTGCCCATCCAACCATTCCCTCATTGTCTCTAAACCTGATTCTGCCCCGGAAGAGCTCTCGTTCTCTTTGGAACACTCCACTATGGTTTGCTTTTGGAGATTACACAGAAAAAAAATCTTTAAACCATTCCTTGGCTGCAGAAGGAAAATCAGTCATTTTTTTAAAAGCAGGGTAGTTTGACTGAGATTACAACTCTTGATTAACAAAAACTGCCACTATTGAACATCACTAGTGATGTCTATAGGTACATGATAGAGGGAGGAAGGAAGGAAGGAAGGAAGGAAGGAAGGAAGGAAGGAAGGAAGGAAGGAAGGAAGGAAGGAAGGAAGGAAGGAAGGAAGGAAGGAAGGAAGGACAGGAAAACTTAAAAAACAAACTTTAAGAAGAATTCAGAATCTAAACCAAACAAAAAACAAAAAACCATAGATGAAAGATTCTAGGATGCATAGCAAGAAACCTGGATGATGGCTAACTAAATATTAAATAAACCCAGGCCAAGTAAGATATAACTTTACAAATATTTAACAGTGGCAAACTCCAATGTCTTTCCTTTCCTTTCCAAAGCTCACTATAAAAATAAATGCAATTATAAATAAACCCTGATTAAACCCTTTAAAAGTGAGGAAAGTTTCATGTTTTCCAAATGCATTAGATCACAGCTGTTTCTGACACTCTTTAAGACTTAAATGCTTACACAAATATAAGTAAAAAAGAAATCTAATGAGCAGGTCTGTGCAAATGCAAAGTGATGCCTAGCTTTTAGCTGTTGTGGAGCTATTCCAAAACAATGTCTTTGTTGGACTCTAACATACTTGTACATTTGTGTAGAAGGCAGTTTTCTTGAAGCCAAGTGGACAGGTAAAGCGAACCTTGCTTTTCTATGCCAAGCATTGTTTTAGCAACTAAGCTCAAGATAGCCCCAGAAAGCAAAATGCTACAATTTGACACAACCCTGATACTATTTTTCTGTTAGCAAAATACTTACCGAGTTTATCAATCTGCATGCAATGAGTTAAAGTCAACGGGTTATAGCTAGCAGCCCTCCAATAGAGTATGCTATGTTGGTTTGTTCAAGATAAAGAATTCACTTTCTACACACTGCTGTGGATGCTCCCAAATAATATGAATTATGTCAACAAAGATTGCAAAAAGCCTGGGAAAATCAAAGAGAACTCGTTGTTCTGCTTTGCAGAACTGATTTGCAATTCAATGGTTTTATGGGTTTTCCAATTCGATGGTTATATGGGACTAACAGATGTTCAAATGAAGTGAATTGGATGACCTAATCTTGAACATTAGTATTATTTTCAGTGGGATAAAACAGAGCCAGCCTTTATTGGATCTGTCCATGATAAATTTATGTAAAGCTGTACTTATGTGCAATGGTTTATGTTCCCAGTGTCATTTGTGTTTGCAAGGAAGCTTGCCAGATCAAATGCTTTAGAAAGGCAGAATTTTGAAAACTGTTTAACAGTGGTACATTTAGTTGTTAATCAATTAGTTGCATTTTAAGACATACTGCATTAATATCCATTTCAGCAGATAAGTGAAATATTACCCTAAAGGAGTTCAGCACTCATTTAAAGCATGTTCATAGCTGCAAAAGCAGTAATACTACAGAAAAAATGGGGGAAGGTGAAATATGACCAGATGAAACCAAATAAGGGTCAAGAACCAGTAACTGACTTGCACGCTCTTGATAAGTGGCCAATGCTGATCAAAATGTAAACCTGGAAAAAAATAATTCCCAAGAGCCGTGGAGAGGAAATATGCCTTCATAATGTTTTTGTTGGAGAAAAACAGTGTTCAGCCTTCTGTATGACATCCAGAAATCAAAAGGCATCCATGTAGTTCTTGGGTATTATCAAGTTTTTATCCAAGGCTAAGAATTGTCCTGTTTGGCCTATGTACCTGAAACAACAATGTTGTTGACAGATGGTGACAATTATCAGTGTAAGTTCTATCTAGATCAGGGGTGTCACGTGATGTATCGGGACTTTTCCCCCCTTCACTAAACCGGACGTGGACGTGGCCAGCACGTGACGCATCTGGCCCGTGGGCCAGGAGTTTGGCAGCCCAATCTAGATCATACCAAAATTGCAATACATTTATTGTTGTGTTAGATGACCCTTTTAGACTACTCTCAGCTTGTTCCACTACCTAATACACACCATTACAAACATACATTTAGACTCTCTTTTGAATGTTAAAAATAAAAAAGTTATGGAAACTGGAAGCTTTGGCCATGAATCTTAAGCAAAGACTGTACTTATAATCACCCAGTTAACAGATTAGTGACCTGCCAGCTTGCCAATTAGGATCCCATTAGAGCAGGAAAGGGTAGGCGTCATCCCCATGTACTGTAAGCATCCTTAATGCCATTCCAGCTATGTGGGAGGGAAGGTATATTTATACTTTAGTTTCTCTGCCTTGCCAAAACAGTGGCAATGAATGTTTCATATATATTTCCAATATGCCTCTGTCAGCTTGTAATGCCAAACCATGATGATCTGTCTTCTGTGTAGTTCTGCTAAGAAATGCTGGTGCTAGTGATTGGAAATGACTTCCTTTGGAAGATATGCCATCATGCCTAGATTTCATATGCAATTGCCAAACATGCAAAGCATGTCTTTAAGGAAGCAACCATGTGATTGACCTGCTGTCAGGATTCCAGCAATCGCTCTAGTTAAATCATGATTCTGGAGCCAAATTTCAAAAAACTTCAAAGGATTCATTAGAGGCGACATACTGGTACTGCCCTGTATTGAAGCCAATTCTGGCATACGTAATTTACAGTCTCCTGTGACCCTGTTTCCCCCCTCCCCTCCGGGTGTCTCACAAACCAGATTCTCCAATTGACCGCATTCACAGGCTGGGTGTCATCATTCAACGTTCTCCAATTAAATATATTCGGGGACCAAACTCTGGTATTTTAGTTGCAATCTTTTAAAGATAAGATTTGGAATGTACTTTTTCTTTCAACTGCTCTTCCAGATTTCCTCCCCCCCCCTTTTTTTTTAAATGGCAACTACTAAAACAGGCATAGAAATGTTTTATGAGTTGACACCTTATTCAAAGGGTACCCTAAATTATTTCTTTGTCTCCTATTAGCCCCTCACGGAGTCCTACATTAATACATCCAATCATCTGCTGTTGAATAACAGTCACTACATCTATTGCCAAGGACTTGGTTTTATTCATGGAAACTCACAGCAGGAAGGAATCTTGGTGGGCATCTACCCTAACTTGTTCATTGAAGAATCTAAGTACAGGTAGTCCTCGGCTTATAGTTCATTTAGTGACCGTTCAAAGTTACAACAGCAATGAATATTTTTTTCACACTTAAGACTTTTGCAGCATCCCCATCATCATGTGATCCAATTTCAAACGCTTGGTAGATGTTTCATACTTATGACCATTGCTATGTCCGAAGGTCACCTTCTGAGAAGCAAAGTCAATGGGGAAGCCAGATTCACTTAACAACCAGGTTATTAACTTATCAACTGCAGTGATTCACTAAACAACTGCGGGGAATGAGGTGATAAAATGAGGCAAAACTCACTTAACAAATGTCTCACTTAACAACATAAATTTTGGGCTCAATTGTGGTCGTACGTTGAGGATCACCTGTATTAGGGTTGGGTGGAGATCTATAGTATTGCTTAGACAGGACTGTTTCCACCTCAGCTTTAACACCTTCAAAAATTATCATATTCATCGTAAAACAACTCCCAGGTTTCAATCCAATCCAATCTTACTCAGCAATCCTGCAATTGTTATCCACTGTTATACTTCTGCATGCTTCAAAGTCTGCTCTATCTTCTGTGTGATAGCTAGGTAATGGTAGCAAGCACAAATCCCTTTAATTTTTCTCTTCTCCAGGCAAAACTGTTCTTTCATCTCTCCCTCATGGTACGGGGGATTTTAGAGCAGACATCTCCAACCTTAGCAACGTTAAGACTTGTGGACTTCAACTCCCAGAATTCCTCAGCCAGCAAAGCTGGCTGAGGAATTCTGGGAGTTGAAGTCCACAAGTCTTAACGTTGCTAAGGTTGGAAACTCCTGCTTCAGAGTATTCACTTTCCTGGTAATTTTTTTTTCTGAACTGTGTCTAATTTCTTTTCTTAAAATTATGGCACTCACAGATGAATACAGTCTTTCAGTCAGTTTGACCAATGCAGAATAGAAATAATTTTGCAATCCAGGATCAGAAAGCATAAATGCTGTAGGGTCTGCAAGCCAGGGGTTGGATTCAGCCAGTGTTACTACCGGTTTGGTGACTATGTTTTTACACGCTGCGCGTGGGTGTAAAAAACCTTAAGCTGTGCTGCTTTTTTTAAGAAAAAAGCCACTTTTTTTCAACCTCAGCTGTGCTGCACAAAGCAGCTGAGGTTGAAAAAGCAGGAAATAAAGGACAGGTAAGAGCCTGGGCAGGCGGGTAGGCCACACAGCAGCAAACACAGAACCGGTTCAGTGTCTGCTGCTCTTCAGAGCTACTGGTTCTATAGAGCCAGGTAGAACTGGTACCATCCCACGCCTGTTGCAAGCTCTTCCAACCTCCAAACTATGATCAACCCAGGGCTAGGATCCAACCGATGTAACTACTGGTTTAGTGATTTTACGTTTTACATAGAACCGGTTCTATGTATGTCTGCTGCTCTTCAGATCTACCAGTTCTACAGAGGTGGATAGAACCGGTAGAATCTCACCCCTGGATCAAGCCCCCCCACATTACCATGGCTGAAGTCTCAAATGATTCTGCAGGATTCTCAAAAGTCAATAATTGATTAGCAGTAGAATCCTTCTCCTCTACATTTCAAACTTTAGAATTTCCTTTGAATTCAGCTACCAGCACCTTTCTGACTGGACACCCATATTTGTTGACTTTTACCTGACTGGAGGGTCAATTGTTCTCTAAAAATCTTGCATCATAATCATAAACCTCACATTACTCCTATTTTGGTGTCTGTCTCATGTTCCCAGGATCAGAAACAGCCTTGTCCTTATTTTCATGAACAATCTTATTCGTTCATTTGCCACAGATTTGCATTTACCTTTCACACCCAGAAATAAAGCTTTATAGACACCTGTTAAGCATCCATTAGAATCCAAAGCCTGGATTCTCTACTTATATTTCTGATATTTTGCAATGAGTCATGTCTTAAGGTCAAGTTATTAGTTTTGAGCCAACAGTTGTAGTGGTCAAGTGGGGAATTTAGAGGTTTACAGCCAAGATATAAAGCCATGCATATCCAAGTTAGTTATTTTTAGGTCTGTCTATCTTTACATACTTCTAATATTCCACCTGTTCCCCAAGGGCCCAGATGGTTTACACAGCATACATTTCTCTATTGTTTTCTCAACAATAACCCTATGAGTTAGGTTGGGTTGAAAAAGATTCAATTGAATTTCTAGCTGAAAGAGTCCTGAAGGAACCAAGAATGACAAGAGGAATTACTCCAGGGACATCTCCTTATTGTTGTTCACCTAAAGCAGTAATGGCGAAACTTTTTGGCACCGAGTGCACAAACTGAAACTCGCAGAAACCTGAAGTGCCAGAAACCCGAAGACCAGCTGGCTAGTGCATGCATGCCTGGTTTTTGCCAATTTTGGGAGCCATTTTCTGGCCATTTGGGGGGCTGTTTTCAGACCGTTTTGCCCCCAAATGGCTTGGAAAATAGCTGGAAAATAGCCCAAAAATGGCTTGAAAAATTGCCTGGGTTTTTTGGCCATTTTTCTGGTGCTCTGGTGCCCATGAAGATCAACCGGCAGAGACATATCTGCGTGCCACCTCTGGTACGCATGCCATAAGTTTGCTATCACGGTCCTATAGGCATGAATCTTGTCAGACTAAAGCAGAAATCTGCATAACTACTAGATATATTGTGAAAGGTTAGGTAAGGTCCACCCTGTCTCTCTTCCTGCATACCAAAGGTTGCATGCTGAGCTGCCTCTTTGCTCTTTGGGAAAGACCCCCTCTGTGATAAACGCCCCCCAAAAGTAATTTCTACATATAACACCCTCCCTTTGGTGATTCTGTACCACACCTCACCACAGGAGGTGATCTTTAACTTGGATTGCCCAGATCCTACTCCAACACCTCCATCAAAATGTTGACTCAGCCTTCCATCCTTCCAAGGTTGGTAAAATGAGGACCCAGATTGTTGGGGGAAATATACTGACTCTGAAAGCTGCTTAGAGAGGGCTGTAAAGCACTGTGAAGTGGTATATAAGTCTAAGTGGTATATAAGCCTCCACTTAGAGTCAAACAACCTACTCTCCAAAAAACAATTTGGTTTCAGGAAAAAAATGTCCTGCAACCTACAACTTCTACACTGCAAAAACATATGGACTACTCTACTCAACCAGGGTAAAGCAATAGATGCAATTTACATAGACTTCTGCAAAGCCTTTGATTCAGTGGTACATGACAAACTACTGTTAAAACTAAACTTGTACAGCATTTCCAGATCCCTTCATAAGTGTATTACTGCATTCCTGTCAAGCAGGCAATAAATAGTAAAAATAGGGAGCACTATATCAAACCCTGCTCCAGTCAACAGTGGTGTCCCCCAAGGCAGCATTTTAGACCCACACTCTTTATACTCTATATAAATGACCTTTGCAATCACCTTATAAGCAACTGCATCCTCTTCGCGGATGATGTAAAACTATTCAACACCACCGACAATGCTACTATTCTTCAAAGTGACATTGATTATGTGTCTGAATGGTCAAGCATTTGGCAACTCCAAATCTCAACTAACAAATGCTCTGTCCTACACATTGGTAAAAAAAAATCAGTTCACCAAATACAAGCTAAGCGGATATGACCTCATTGATGACCCTCACTCTGTCAAGAACCTCGGAGTACTCATATCTAATGATCTAAGCACTAGAGCTCACTGTAACAGCATTGCAAAAAGGCATTAAGAGTTGTAAATCTAATCATACAAAGCTTCTCCTCTGGAAATATTGTATTGCTAACTAGGGCATTCAAAACCTTTGCTAGACCAATACTCAAATACAGCTCATCTATCTGGAATCTGCACTGTATATTGGACATTAATACAATTGAGCGAGTCCAGAAGTATTTCACAAGAAGAGTACTACACTCCTCTGCTCGCAACAGAATACCCTATACCACCAGGCTTGAAATTTTGGGCTTGGACAATCTTGAACTATGCCACCTATGGTTGGACTTAAGTGTAGTACATAAAATTGTCTGCTACAATGTCCTACCAGTCAATGACTACTTCAGCTTCAAGCGCAACAATACAAGAGCACACAACAGATACAAACTCAATGTTAACTGCTCCAAACTTGATTGCATAAAATACTACTTCAGCAACAGCGTGGTCAATGCCTGGAATGCACTACCTGACTCTGTTGTTACATCCTCAAACCCCCACTCCTTTACCTCAAACTAACCATTACTGACCTCACCCCATTTCTAAGAGGTCTATAAGGGGCGTGCATAAGTACACTGTCATGCCTCCCATCCCTGCCCTATTGTCCCCATTTATTTGTACCTATTTCCTGGATTCTTACTCATATTTATACTTATACCTATTATCTTGTAAGTGATTGACAAATCAAATCAAATCAAATCAAATAAAAATAAATAAATAAATAAGTGCTATTGCTATTGCTATCCAAAGCAAATTCTACCAACAGAACTTGGATTATGTTTGACAGCTTCACTAATGTATTTCACCTTTGCTTTTTCCTTCTGATCACAGTGGCTATTTGTAGTTATTAGAAAGTTTAGTGTTTACATTCAAATGCCTTAAAATGTGAGTTGGCATTTGTCCTTGGGGATTCTTTTTTTAGTGTAAAGCCCAGTTTGGTTCTTTGATGAGTAACAGCTTTAGGGGAAGGCATGAAGGAAAGACATTATAACATGTTTATTTGAGAGGTCAGATCATCATTTATTATGGGAAGGGGTGTGCATTTTGAATACCAGGAAGGTAGAGTGCATAAACTCAAGCTTATTTTCTTGCATTCTGAAACCACATGCTAAGGCCATATTGCTGCCATATGTTGCTACCGGATGACAACTGCTATCAAATGCAGCTACCAATAACCTGCCACTCTGTTTATTTCTACATTCTTTTTTTTTTTTTTTAGAAAAAAACCTAGCTTGTATAGACAGTAATTCAAAGGAAAATGGCCGCATTTTTAAAAGGCATTCCAAAATATCTTATATCCACAACTCTTGTAATGATGCCCAGAGGTGTAAAGTTTATCTGTCTAAGAGTAAAACCACATTCTCACTCTTTGGGCTGGGTTGGCATTTATTCTCCTCCCTAAATTAAACTACAAACAAAAGGGACCAATTTACACTTCCAGGAATTCTGTTATTAGCATTTCATTCACAGCTGCTAGAAAGGTGTCATACATAATGCATGAATGAAGGAGCTCCAGTGATTCTGGTGAACATGTTCATTTAAAAGAAAGCTAGCTTTATTTCAACCAAAAAAACTAAATTAAATTCACTGAAAATTCTGGTTACTGGCAATCACTTCTAGAAATAGCAATAGCAATAGCACTTAAGACTCATATACCATTTGACAGTGCTTTACAGCCCTAAGAGGTTTACAGAGTCATCATATTGCCCCCAACAATCTGGGTCCTCATTTTACTGACCCTGGAAGGATGGAAAGCTGAGTCAACCTTGACAGTTCTCACTAGACTTCTTCTGTGTGATTACTGAGTCCTGTCTGATAGAATAACCTAAAATGTACCATTGTTCTTGCATCATACACCCTCCCCCCTACCCCGAAATTATATCACAGCAGAGAAATTGTTGTGCTTGTGATTTTCAAAATCCAGATCAAAAACATTTGATGAAAAATATAATTCTATTCTACAAGCACGCCTAGATGTCAATTAATACAGTGTTTAAAAATCATTGCATATATATAACTTTTAAAAAGCTCATAACTATAGACAAATTGTATCATTTATAGACAGAAAAGCTTGGAAAGATACAGATGTTTTTCCCTGCACATGATGTAGTATTCTACCATGCAGTCAAATTTAGACTGAATTTGATCTTAATATTAGTTTCCCTCCTCAATATCTTTTCTTTGTTTCTAACTCTACCTCCATATATGCACACATTTATGATTATATAGATCTTCTCCTCCACCCCCACCTCCCTCCCTCCCTCCCTCTCTCTCACACACACACATACACACACACAGAGCCATACATCAGTGAGCTTCTTCTAATCATATTGAATGTGGTTATTTAGTTTTAAAGAACACAGGCACTGTTTCAAATCACTTTTTCAAATGCTTTTGGTAAATGGAACTTCTCCCATGAAAGAGACAAAATGGCACACCAACTGAAATATGCATTTCTTTTATTTGTGTATTATTATTTCTTACATAGACAAAATCATTCTGCTAATTTTCTAAATTGTTAAAAACACTATTGAGGAAGTTAATATACATAACTGGATACCAATGATTCACTACTGGTAGCAATAATATCATTAGCTTGCTATATCCCTGATATCTATATATCATAATCTTTTTATTTAATATCCTACCATTTATTCTGTAACAAGTTGCTGTTTTTAACTGAAGCAACTTATCAGTAAATGGAAAATGTTTCCCTTTTTTTTGATCCTCTATCTTACAGTGGTTATATTGTTTGTTTTTCTTTAGTATAATCTATTGCTTATCTTTCATTAGTCATTTATTCACCGTCCCATTTCAGAACTGTGTCTCTCCTTCACTGTAGGATCATCTTCTGTATGCCGAATGTGAAAATTAAAGATTAAAATAACAGTAAAAAGGATTGTACACAGCATGGTGCTCTCCGTCTTTACCGTAAGCTTTGACAACATTTCCATGTCATCCTTGCAGACTGGAATTTACCATTTATTCAGGCTTCATTCCTAGATACATTTACTCCTACACAGCTGGCAAGAGTCTTGCTTCTGGCTTGCTTCATATATTCTGTACACAACATTTCTCCGGTCTAGAATCCTCCAAAAGGTTTCAGACTACAATACCCAGAATTGACAGGAAATACTATTGAGTACAAGTTGGAAGAAAGTTTGGGTGAGAGTTGGATTTTCCATTTATTGTTCCATGTAAGTTTGGAAAAAATAGATCTGGGGGAAAATATTACTGAATAAGGTAGGAACAAGATGATCCTACAAGATCTTCAGTTTGTAATACTACATGGCAAATCCTGTTGCATGGATATAAATAGGCATAACTCCTGGGGCACTTTATTTCTCCCCCTCCCCTGCAATTCATAAACAAAAGGCCCCATAATTCAGTGTCCCCATAATTGTTTTCTTTTTAGGTCTGCATATATCTTAAGTGCCAAAGTTGGTCCTTAGAATATTTCAGTTGTATATTCATAATTTCCAATACAATTTCAATTTTTATTATTATTAGCCTATATTTTTTTCTTTATTTCACAATAGCCAGCAATCTCCCCAGTGAATATGTTTTTTCTTTTCTTTATAAGCCTGTTTCAACATCCAATACATCCATATACTTGAATATGGGGTCTTTTTAAGGAGACAAACGGGAATGGAACTACCTAAAGCATAGCTCCATATTAGAAATGTTTGGGTTGGTATTTTTTATTCAAGATGGGGAAATCGAACAGTTGAAACATAATACCAAAGACAATTTCAGGATTTTTATTTTTCTTCATATACTCTCATTTACAGGGCTGGTGACTTTAACAGATAGAAAGCCATGGATTTAGGGTTCAGTGAGAGGAAAATGGTGGGGACATTCAAGTGGACGTTCTTTCCTCAGGCGTCTAAAACTTTTAGAAGAGCCCGAGCTGGATCGCTACTATGCTGATAGGAAGGGAAAGTACCACAGAGCCCTCTGCAAACTCAAAGATTTACTGAACTTTGAGCCATAGTAATCACATTCTCTCTTTTTCATCAATTAAATTCTCTCATATTGTGTGGATAAGGAAAAACACAGTGCTGTGATCAGCTGCTTCCCAGCCAAAACAGTATGAAACAGACCAATGATCTATTTCACTCCTAAGCTCCACTTGAGATGTGCCAGCTGCTGACTTGCAAATGCTTAAGGGAAAAACAACATCACAGGGCCCAGTTGTTGGGCTGTCTTTAAATTCAAGGAAGAATTTTGAACAAAAGGATACTTGGGTAAACACTCATTTGACCCTGGCCAAATGAGGAAAATACCACAAATTTCTATGGGAAAGAAAAAGGATTTGGAAAGGATAAAATATTTACTGGTTATTTTGCTTTGCCTGTGCCATCATTGTTGATAGCCTCCTTCCCAGGAAGTGTTGAAATTTCCACTACTGATATTGACCCAACCACTGAAATTAAATTATCTTTCCCCAAACATTCCAATTTGGGCTTTGGCAAAAAGAAAAGACCTGAAAGCCTGAACTAAACTGAAATATACTTTTTTTTTTTTTTTTTAGAAAAGAGGGGTATATAAGATAGGACCCCCTGATAGGTAAAAAAAAAAAAAAACCTTGGACTTTTGTAACCATTTTTTAAAAGAGCAACTTTAAAAAGCAACTTTTATCCTTTATAGAAATTGCTGAAAACAAATGGCATTAAATGTGTATTTGTATCTCTGTGTGTAAGCATGCATGAGTGCTCCTTCAAGTCATTCTTGACTTTTAGAGATTGCCTGGACAAGTCCCTGCAATTTTCTTGGCAGAATTTTCCAAAGTGGTTTGCTATGGCCTTCTTCCTAGAACTGAGTGAGTGATTGGCCCAAAGTCACTCAGCTGGCTTCATGCCTAAGGTGGGACTAAATGTCCTTGCCTCTTTGTTTCTACTGTGGTGCTTTGAACCATTACAGCAAACTGGTACTCATGAAATCTTTCAGTTCATTTGATTACAAGACTAGAATCTCTAAGTACAGTAAAGTAGAACCTGCTAAAAAAAAGTCCATGGATCTGGACTTCTTTTAACATCTGGTCAATTTTATCACTTGGAATGTTCAGTCATTTATAGCATGTAGTTTGACTCACCTGCTTAAACTACTGGAACTATTTTTTCTACAATCAAATTTTAGATATTTGAGGTATGAGGGAAAATTGAATTGTGACAGAGCTGAGTTCTCATGGGCGCACATCCAGCTGGTTGACCTTACCCCTAGGAAGGAAATAGTGGCAAATAATTTCTTAAAAAACCTTGCCAAGAAAACTGAAGTAGTCTGCCAGGGTAGCAGCCTGGAGTCAACACTGACTCAAATAAACACACACACACACACAAATCTTGAAAGTGGAAATCTACCCAGAGGGAATACACAGGGATAGGCAAAATTGTTAGAAGGAGAGACCAAACTCAGATGTTCTTTGCTGGTGTGCTTGGGAACAAAGACAGAGAGAAATGACTTCCAATGAGTAATCTCTTAGGCAAAGAGCAAGTGAAGGGACAGATAGAAAAGGAGCACAGTTCAAACCCTTGATACTCATTCTACGCTGTACTACTCTCTTAGATTCAGTAGCTCATGAAGTTGGTTTTGGACCTCCAATACTGCTTTATTACAGTGGCTATGTTTTTGTTTCCTCCTTCCTGGGAAGAGATAATCCCACAATTGAACTCCATAAAAATCTATCTATCAAATAAGCTAGCCAGCCTAAAACAAATAAATGATTTCCTGGGATATGATGGCCTGGTTTACCTTTCTTGAAAAAAGAATGGCAAAAGATGACACTCTCAACAAAGAATGAAGCCCACAGCTTTTTTTTTTTTAAAGAAACATTTTGTGTCTGCTTTCTTTCTTTCTCTTTTACACCCACAGAGAGAGTAGGAGGTACAGCAACAGTAAAAGGGAATCTGAAATGTCTAGAGAGCCAAAGGAGGTAAAGTTCACACAAAAATAGTTAAGTACCAAGAGATTCTTCACACAACATTAGTATTAGCAGCTAATACTGTTTAAAAAAGAAAATCACCTCACTACTTGATCAATATAATGCTGAAAATGAAAATTATCAGTAATCAAAAGGGTTCATAATATACATGAATCCTACATATATATTAAGGAAATATGATTATGCTTTAGGCATTACAGTGATTGGGCATAGCGAGGAAACTGGGACCACACTATCTAGCCCCTGTTCCTGTCTTTGATGGTATAATTTTGGCAAATGATGCACTTCTCCTTTTCTCTGTTCATTTCCAAACAAAGTCAACATCCAGGCTATTTGAGGAACTGTCATCCCAATTTCATTGACCCATCGGGCAGTAAAGGAGGACGTATTTCTGACCCTTGTGGGTTAAAGATTTTTGATTGGTGAGGTCTTCTAGGAAGAGAGCCTTCTCTGACATTGCTCCTGCCCTATGAAACAACTTCCCTCCGCTCCTGGCCTTCCAGAAGTGCAATAAGACCTGGCTCTACCAAATGGCCTGGGGTTCTAATCGTGACATGTAGCCTTGGTGTGCTTGATAGTTGGAAGTGCTCCCTCTGCCTTTTAACTCTGCAATTGTTTCTTTTTGTTTTAATTTGATTTTTAGCTTGAAATTAACGAAAGCTTTTGTATCATTTTAATGTGTGTTCTATAAACCAGGCAGAGACATGCAAGCGTGTTGGGTGGTAGAACATCAAGATAAAGCAAACATTCAATACATATGAAAACTGATTAAAAATTACACAAATTAAAACAAACCAAAAGCAAGGGTTTGGAGGGGAGAGGTGGGTACCTTCTCTATTAGTGCACCAACCACTTCCAGCCAATAGCTTCTCCTTCATAAGTACCACATAGCCAGGTTTTAAGGCCTTTCCTAAAGGTTAATAGAGAGGGAGTGGATCTCAGCTCCTGTTGCAAGATGTTCCAAAGGGCAGGACCTATGGGGGGAAAAAGCTCTTGTCCTGGATCCCACCAGGTAAAATCCCTTTGTTGATGGGATCCAGAGTAGACCCCTTCTGCCAGCACAAATGGGTCAAGCAAATTGCATTGGGGAAAGACAGTTCCACAGATAGAATAGGAAAAGAATTTCTGGAAAAGTGGACAGTCTAAATGCATCTTTTTAAATATTAGCCTAAAGACGAAAACAATATTGCAGATTATCATGATTTTAGGAAACATTATCTTAGCTCAGGTTAACATGAAAGGCAAGAATACTTCCCAGCCTACCTACATCTTCCCCTCAGGTCCTAAAGAAAGAAGGTTGCATACAATCCTTAGGCTTGTTGCTATAACACCAAGAACCACAGCTTTGAATTATGCTGAAACTGAGCCCAGGGATGGAGATTTTCCTTTGGATTGTGATTTAATGTGAACAAATCCACACTTCCTAAACCGAAGCATGAATTGTAATGCAATTTTCCATTTATATTTATCCTTTTCCAAATTTGGTCATGCTATTTTCCATTTTTCTAAAAAGTCATATAAAATCTATACCAAATACATATAATAGAAAAAATGCATGTACACATTAGAAAAAGCATGCATAAAATGTATGCTACATTTTATATGGACATTTTTTGTGAGAGACTGCTGCAGAAACAGGAAAGAACAAACTAAAGTTTGGAAAAATAAGAACTGAGTGAAATTGAACTTGACAGATTAGTTCTTCTCTACTAATGGCACTTTCCTCCCTTCCCTATTATGCATCTTTAGCAAATTACCCAAAGCAGACAACTCCTCTTATTTTTTGGATTTGGCACTGCAAATGTTGTAGTCATAGGTATTAGATCAAAATAATGATGGCCTGGTTATAATTTGGTCAGAAAAGGGAAGCAATATCCTCACAGCAGATTATTCTCAGCTGCAAGGTAAACACCCATTCTTTGAGAAAAGCCATTTCCAAAGAACCAAACGAAAACTAATCACAACTGGGATGCCAACACATTTTATTTTGGGCTTCCTTAGCCTGGTGTCTTCTTAATGTATTGTAAGGTGACCAACCGTCCTCCTTTAGGGAGGACAGTCCTTCTTTTGTAAGTTCTGTCCTCTCTCGAAAAGTGTCCTCCTACATGTCCTCCTTTTTGATATTTGAAGACTAATCTGTAAATCTCCGTATTTGATCGATGCTGATCCGATCCGTTGTGTGTGGTGTGACGTATTTGTATTTGACATGATGATTCATCAAGGCTCGGTACAATGTGGTGAGATGCAGTTATGAGATGCATGCACTCCACACAGGAGAATTGTTTTGAGAGAGTACGCCGCGCGCAAGAGTGTACCACACGCAAGAGTGCGCCATGCGCAAGTGGCTTGGTTTTTTTCCTTCAATTTATCTGTGTCCTCCTTCTCATTGTAAAAAAGTTGGTCACCTTATGTATTGGGACTGGAAGATCCAGAATCCCCAGCCAGCATACCATCTAGGAATTCAGAGATCTGCAGCCCCAATACATCAGAAGGACACATGGATAGGGAAAGCTAACCTAAACAAAAGCAACCATCTTTTTCACCCTGACAATCCTGTTGATGAAGCATTCCTAGTTTATTAAGAATTTAAATAAATACCTGGAGAAATACCACAGTTCCAGGCTGAAAGGGGGAAAGCATTAAAAAAAAACTGAACAAAAAATGTAAGGTATGATTTGTAATGGGAATGAAAACATTTGTGTCTTCTCATGAAGATTGTTTTGTCAAAATGCATTGGGAATTTGGTTGAATCGGTAATGCAGAAAGGCTGAGATGAGAGACGCTGTGCAGGCAAAGAAAGCCAGAGGCCAGCTGGAAAAGGTTCTTCAGGATCACATTGTCACTGGAAAGAGAAAGCTTCTCACACACCAATGCCTCATATTTCATTTCCTGGGAATGTTGACAGCAACACATATTTAGGAAAAGAAGTTCCATAACCCTGAAATACTCAGAGCTGATTCTAAAGAGGAGAGCTGTAAAAATCCAGGACAAAAAAAGTAGGAGGAAAAATAAGAAGCTTTCATGCTCAAGTAAAGGGCTGCCATAGTGTTTTGTCACCTAATCGTAATCTAGAGCAGCTGAGATATTGCATTCAACTTCTGTGTAGATTAGGAAAGTGCAAGTCATCAAACGTTCGTGGTTTCCATGAAGTTTAGTGGGGAAAGTGTAAAGAATCACAACTAGGAAGATTCTGTGGATCTACTATGTTCCAGAGCTGGAGTCCCCAAAGACTCTAGTAGTGCTGAACATTCCCTTTCTCCCCTCCCCAAAAAAGTCAATAGCTGCCATCCATGCCTATGGAAAAAGGAATCCCAGCATTCCATTCCAATTGAAGCCAAATATGCTAAGGGATGTAGGAAGCATTAATCACATAGAGAATAGAAGAGGAACCCATGTTGTCAATGAATGGAAAATAATATACTTACATAGTCATTCCCTGAATGAAATCCTTTCCCTATGCTTATATATGCATACTAACACTGATCTATCATCCATCTATCCGTCATCTACAAAATTCCTTTAGGCATCAATCCATTGGTCTAAGCTGGCAGTGCTAGAAAAGGGATCCTGGAGTCTCATGATGGGCAGCTTGAGGAAAAGGTCAACCAGGGAGCAGCTGCTATAAAAAGAGAAATTCTATTCCTAGAAATGTTAGGAAGGAAACTGAAAATAGAACTGCCCATATAATAACGCCCTCATACAAACCTAACCTGTCACCCTCAAGGAGCTGTGTACCGTTTTAGTGCCTCCACATTAAGACAGATGTGAGAAGTCAAAAAAGGTGGAGAAAGAAAAGTAGGGGCAACCCATTCAGGAAAATCTATTAGAAGGCTTTTCGGTTTCAAACAAAGGAAAATAAAAAGAGTCAGGAATCTCCATAGGTATGGTCAAAAACTCAAGATGATGGCTGCAATAGTAGGCATCAACACCACATCCTCCCTGTTTTATATGCCACACATAAAAAAAACCGGAAAGACCGTTAATCACACCATTGTGGCCACTCTTTTTTTTTTTTAAATATCATGCCCTGCCACATATGGTAGAGATATATAAAATATATACGCAGAAAAAGGACGATAACTTTTTCTCCATCTTTCACAATTTCAAAAGGCCATCTGCCAAAAACCCAATGCAGGAGATTAGGGATTGATGGAAGGAAGTACTTCTTCACAAGGCATATAATTAAACTGTGGAATTTGCCATTTTATTCATAGTAGCCATTCTGAATTGTTTCAAAAGGAGACTGGGCAGAGTCACAGAGAACAGGCTATAAAAGGCAACAAACACCGATGGCATCTTCAGTCATAAGTAGCATACCTTAAATATTGGCTTCTGGGAACAACTGGTATGTGGGAGATAATGTGGAAGCTACTATCTTCCATTCCTGGTTTCCCAAAATGCTTGTAGCCACTGCATGATTCAAAATGCTGGACTAAGACAACTTACAGTCTAATTCAGCAGAGATATTATATTCTTATGACCAACCACATGTTATTTATATTTCAAGTCTTCAAACATTTATTTGTGTTTCTTTTGGTTATCAGGAAGTCTAGAACCCACTTTAATTTATTTTACTTATTCCATACAGATCAATAACTAGAGCTTTCCTAAGCAGTGTTTGACAATTAAAACTTATTAGAAGAAAAGTAAAACATCAGAAAAAACTACATACACCACCATATATGGCAGTACAAAGATATCAGAAGCAGCTATAATAACATCAATAAATGCAACAATTATAAGAAAGTAACAACAAAGCAGGTTTCTAAAATACCAAAGTGACCTTACAACACATTAAAGAAACATACCTTATAAATTGAATTCACAAATGTGACAAGTGACACAAGAACCCACAACTTCTTCAATTCGTGAAAAACTACAAAGCCTCTGTGGTATATTTTCAAGATTTGGCACATTTATTTTGGCATGAATTGCCTTTTTCATTTCTAAAAGAACTTCTTTGTCAGAGTTCATTTCTGTCAGTTCATAGTTTTCATTATAAAAAGAAGAAGAGGCAGAGAAGAATACTGATCTTTCTTTAAAAGCAATAGCCAAAATGGAACACTTTTTCCATTCGGCAGCTCATTGTCTCATGTGATTAGTTTTCTGTTTTTACACTGGAGGCAGTTGGGTGCAAATTTATTATCAGTTTTGCCCAAATATGATTCCTTCTGAAAGGTCAGGATTCAATCTCCTTTCCAAAAAGAGAACCTCATCTGAAGTCAGTTTTCCCAAAGCCAAATTACTAAGATTCTAGTGATGTCTTCCAGGTATAGTGGGACTTCAATTCCTGACATTTCCAGAGATAAATTCCTAAGAGTGTTGTTTCCCAGCTCAGCAGAATTTGCAATGATGCCATAATGCACATTACAAGAAGAATTGTGACTCTGTAGAATAGTTGAAGCATGAAATTTGAAAGAATTTGTTACACCAGTTTGATTCTATTAGGTAATTATACAATCACACAAAGTACAGATTAATTTAAAAAGCAAGTACCACATATAAATTATTAATAAAAATCCACACGCTGAATCGATTCAGCGCTTCCATTTATTCTAGATATATTTGTGTACTAATTGAAAGAGGATAGATTTCACAGTCTTGACTCAGAATAAAAGTTGGAGAAAAGTGTGATGTCAGAAACTCCAGCTTTACATGGATAAAATTTATCCTGAAGCAGAATTCTCAAGATTTTGCAGGCCACGTGTTAATAGTTTCTCAAAAAGTTCACTGTAACTTGAGTACCAATTAATTGTCTGTCTTCTTCTCACCTTAAAATATGTTGCCAAAACTTCAGTACAAACCTTCATGTTACAGCAGATTCCCCAATGATGCCTCTGTGTCCTTCTTTCTTCCAGAAACCCATCACCTCATCCAGTGTTTACAAGAGGGATGGAGCACCATGGCCATTCATGGGAGTCCACGGGAAAGGATTCAGGTGACAATGTCATGCAAATTACATAAATTGTATAATTTGCGTCAGTCATGTCCCTTTTGCAAGTTGGAGTTTAGCAACATTCCACACATGTTTCTTGACCTCTGACATGCCAAAAGACAACATCTTTCACAGCTGTGAAACAACATATTTCCTTACACTCTTTGCTGAAGCTCCTCCCATTCTTTTTCTCAACTCCCAATCCCTTAAGTGAAATTTTTTGGAGGCCAAGTCAATGCATTGGAAGTGAGTCTCACAGAGTTAGTGGCTTTCTAATAAATTCTGGCTTAGATCCTCTCTCATCCATGACTGTCTTTCAACCCTGTACACTCTTGGAAAACAAAACCAGTAGCCCTGCCTTCACTAGGCTAGTAACCCAATTCTTTAGAAGGCAAAGAACCGGCACTCTTATAAACACTAGTAAATCAATTCCTCATTGATAAAATAGAAGCAAACCATTCAATATTGTTAGTTTAGAATGTTTTCTTTCATTAAATAAAATGCTGAGTAAAGGGGGAGCTGGGAAAAGACATGAGTGGATATTAGAACTAACAGAAGGATAAATCACACCAGCAGCACTTGTAAAAGCTGAGGTACAAACCAGAGATTCAAAGAGTACAGGGGCGGAGGTGGTGGTGAACTGTTCTGCATTAAATTATTTTAACTTTCATGTGGAACTGCTACAAAAAGTATAAACAGTTGCAGTTTTTCGGGACTCTGTAAATTTATATCCCAACCTCTGAACATCAAAGTGATAAATTACTCTCTAAACTTAAGCCCAGTTCTTACTCAAGCAAGACTCTCATTATAGCTAAAGAAAAAAAAAAAGTTTTTCCTCTGAAAAAAAAAAGCAAAAAAAGAAAAAGAAAAAGACATAATTGGCTCTTTTATATGTATTAAAGATCAGTTATGCAATCTAGACTCTAGAAAGGTACACTAATAATCCTCAGAATAAACTACTTTCTCACGTAATCCTAATTTTACTTTCAACCTCTGAATGCCCAAAAATTGGAGTTGCAGAACGAGAAGAAACAATGGCAATTGAAATCAGAAGGCCACTTCATCAGCAATTTAATCACACAAACACTCCTTCTTAACATTACTACTGTATCCAATCATATGCATTTGATTCTAAGTGTCTGAGAATGCAAGTTATAGTGGGCGGCAATCCTCCCAACTTTGCCTACCTTGAAAAAAAAGCTAAACTAGCCCAGATTCTTGGATGGGAGACCACCAGATGATCCAGTGGCTCTAACTAGACTGGAAGGTAAAATAACAACCTTGTAGAAGGCAATGGCAAACCTTTTCCCCAATGCTTATAAGAAAACAACAGGAACATGTCCATAAATCACAAGGAGTTGGGCTTAATTTGAATATTTGATTTCCTTTACTGGAATGTAAAGTAAAATTGGCAGTTAATTCCTGCATACGTGTTTATCAGGCATATTGACTGCATATTGATAATCCACCCATATTGACTATCATGGATAGAGTTAGTGTTGGGATTATGCAAATTCTAACAAGAGGGTGCTCTGCAAATGCAGGAATGCACTGTTGTTCTGGAAACTGTGCGGCCTGTTTTAGGCCTGGATGGCCTCCTGCACCACTCTGCCGGCCGAAACGGGGTTTGGGGGGGGTGTGCCAGCAGGGTGTTGCAGGAGGCATCGGTCCCGTCCTGTCCCTCAGCCGGCCCATGGAGGAGAACTACAATGCTGATCCAGCCCTTGAAGAAATATAGTTTGGCACCCCTGCTTTAATGGGTTAAGGCAGGGGTGTCCAACCTTGGCAACTTTAAGACTTGTGGACTTCAACTCCCAACTCTTCTGGGAGTTGAAGTCCACAAGTCTTAAAGTTGCCAAGGTTGGACACCCCTGGGTTAAGGAAAGGTGTTATGTGTGCAGTCTCAAACACTATGAAGTATCAGCTTCCAAGGATTTCCACAACCTGATTCCATAACCTGATAGGTTGCTATTTCAGACCACATGGAACATGACACTTTCAACTGGCAATGAAGTCATTCATGGGTCAAGGAAAGGTGTTATGTGGTGTTATTAGGATGGGTCTTGCAGCCCTCTTAATACAGGTAGTCCTTGACTTATGACCACAACTGAGCCCAAAATTTCTGTTTGTTAAGTGACACATTTGTGAAAAAAAGTCAATTTTGCCCCATTTCATGACCTTTCTTGCCTCGGTTGTTGAGTGAATCACTGTAATTGGTAAGTTTGTAACCTGGTTGTTAAGTGAATCTGCCTTTTCCGTTGACTTTGCTTGTCAGAAGGCTGCAAAAGGAGACCACGTGACCTTGGGACACAACATCAGTCATAAATATGAACCAGGTGCTAAGCATCTGAATGTTGATCACCTGATCATGGCAATGTCATAATTGTGAAAAACAGTCATAAGTCACTTTTTTCAGTGCTGCTGTAACTTTGAATGGTCACTTAAGTGAACTGTTGTAAGTTGAGGACTACCTGCATCTCCCATATGGTGAGGAATATTGCAGTTCAGCAACACCTAGAAGGCCACTGATTCTGCTTCTCTTAATGAATGATTTCTGCTTGATGTGCTCAAACCCGGTACTACACTTGGAACCTTGTGCAACTTATAAATCAACACTGAACTAAAAAGATATGTAAGAATATCCAAAATGCTCCAGCGTCAGGTTTTCTTTTCAAGCACAGTTATTCTGTGGACATTATGCTTAGCTTTATATGCAAACTTGAAAAGCTGTAGGAGTGACTAATGTCTGTGTATGCATAGCAGAAAATGTAGTTGATGATGTGAAGCAGCTCAACTGGATTACGCCAAAATGAAGAGCACGCTCTTGCCCAGCCTTTACCAGCCCCCACCCAGCCTGTTTCCCAAGCAGGAGTTTTAATCCCAGCACATCCCAAAAAAGTATTGGGTTTGGGAAGTCTGCTTTTGCTCAACTACGCGTGCATTAATATGAGTGGAGGTTCCACTAAGTTTAATAGGATCAACCTGCTAAAAAGTATGATATATATATATATATAGGGAGGGAGATGTTATATTCATACCAGTTTGTAGCTGGTTGTATTTTTATATTAAGAATGAATAACTGATTTAAGAAAGGTGCTTTACTCTGACATCATTTGAATGCAATTGGCACAAGACAGACAGATAAATGTTTAGCAGCATTATCAGCTGTCTTTTATTTTAAATGTTCATTGTTATGGCATGCTCCTATGAAATGCACAAAAGAAAATAACCGATAAAGTGTTGTAATAAATATTTTATGTACAGCCTTTAGATCAGGGGTGTCAAACTCGCAACCTGCGCACCAGATGTGTCATGCACTGGCCACACCCATTTTAGCAAAGGGGGAAAAAGTCGTGGTGTGACATGTGATGATGCTATGACAACACAAGTTTGACACGCCTGCTTTAGATGTAAGTCAGATCCATTGCAATCAAAAGAGGATTTTCTAGCAGGGTAAGAAGTAGAGACAGAAGGCTAATACAAACTGATGATTCAGAAATATATATTTATTTATTCTAAATTAATAGACATCTATCTATTCAGAGACTTCACTGGGTATTCTCATACAGGAGCTAGGTTAAAGAAATGAATCAGACTGGCATGTCTTTGTGTATTTCGCAGAAAATCCAGTTCAATGGTTTTGGGGACACATTAAGAAACCAATCCTAATATCTCTTTACAGCTCCTTCAAGCCCATCCACGAGAAGCCAAAGGCCCTTTTATTCCCCATGTGCAAATGAACTGGCAAATTTTTTAGCACAATTCCACTTCAAGTCTTAACCCAGCAGCACATGAAAAGTTTAATGTGAATACATTCTGAGCTAATCAGGTTCCTTCTTTAAATGTTGACACAGTATTATGCATATCCCATAAATACCTCCTGACTAAAATTCATCCCAGGAGATTGGCACCATGCCATGGCTATTCATATTTACTGTATTTATATAGTACAGTTGGCCAAAGATAATTTTGAAGACAAAATATGCCTTGAGATATATACAATATATCTGAGTTTTCCTTTTAAATCTCTTCATTGCTAAAAATATTTACACTGAACTTTACAAAATGTCCCTCAAAGACCTATCAGGGATCTGCGGAGTGATATATATAGCCAACTATGAGTATAATTAGAGCATATTTGTAATATTTGAGCTATAGTCTGTTACCAAATGCTAATGTCTCTGTGGTTTTTTTTAAAAAAAAGTTTCTTTAAAAAAAAAACCCTGAATGATTACTCTTTCCCAGGCCTTTTACTCTATGACCTCAGTGTGTTTGTGGAGATCTTCTCCCCTCCCACCACCATCACATTGTCTGCTTGACTGGTAGTAGAGACTTAAACCTTTTAAGGCTGAAGGGAAATGGTGCAGAGCAGCCCAGCCTTGTGTTTTCTCATTTATATTGTAGCCGTTTCTTCTAGGTTGTGTATGCCTTTTCCCCTTTAGAACGGCTCACCCAGCCTAACGAATAACTAGAGAGCAGTGGAAAAATGGTTAACTCTTTTACTCTGATCTTCTCAACCAAGTATTTGCACAGGAAGCCCGGCTGCAGTAAGCAAGCAAGCAAACTGTGGGCTCTTGAACATCTGATGCTCCCTATTGGCCAAGGCCTGCAACCTCCACTTGTCCTTTTTCTGCTGTTCTATTTCAAGTCCAGGCAAAGGGATCCAAAAGCGTCAGGGCAACTTTTGCATTCATGCTAAGATAAGCCTTCATTTTCCACGGATAGTTAAACTTTCCAGAAAAGAAAAAAGAAAAAAGAATGCATAGCTATAAATCGTTCACTCTGGATAACCCCACCTCTTTCTATGGCTCAGCCACCTCAGAAACGTGATCAAAGAGATTGGGAGGGCTTTAACCTTTTCTCTCCGCATTGAAGATGGTAAACAGTCTCCAAAGAAATGAGTTTTTGCATGTTAAGACACAGGGAGGGGGGCAGGCAATTGCATGTGTGGATGTGTGTACACGTGCATATGTACGTGTGCATTCTAATGTCTTGAGTGCTCTTCTGCATTTCAGCATTATTGCCACAAATTATACCAGAGAGCTTGCACATCCCTCCTTGGCTCCAGCACATTCTGCAAAATGTTTTTTTTCCCCCCTCAGGGCAGCAAGGGTGGAGTGTGTTTATCATAGACTTCTGGATGGTGCCTTAATTACAATAATAAAGCCCTTTGATTCCCAGGGTGTCCTCTTCCTTGGATTGTCATTTGACAATAAAAAAAAAGGAAAAAAAAGAAGAAGAGGAGGAGGCAGCTCACTGAGAAGTGGGTGCAGAAATTGCTGGCTGGCACTCTTGCTCCCTGACTCTCGTTGGCGTGCCCCAGCAAGCCTCAAAGCTACACCTCTGTAACAGCCAAAAGAAATAGAATATTGAGATAGAAAATCTAGTATGGAGATTTACCCAGACGACTGCAAGGCCTTCTCCATTACCTACTTCTCAGAGATGATCAGGTATCAGTATATAGGCGCCATATAACAGAAGCAGAAGCAAAAAGTTAATCAGTGAGCACTTCAGTGAACACTTTGAGATCCGATCCTTTTCTTCCTCCTAGAAAATCTGTCACTGTGTCCTACATTTGGCTATTGTTCTAAAGGCAGTATTTTTCAACTTTGGCAACTTTTAAGAAGGGTGGACTTCAACTCCCAGAATTCCCTAGCCAGCATGTGCTGACTGGGGAATACTGGGAGTTGAAGTCCACCCTTCTTAAAGTCCACCCATCTTAACGGTGCCAAAGTTGAGAAACATTGTTCTGAATTGCTCCAATTCTGCTTCAGACCATAATAATCAGTTATTAGACTTCCACAGATTTCATAATCTGATTTTCTACAGAGCAAAAAAGTCCACTATTTCAGAGAGCTAAAGCTACAACACTATCTAAAATTACCTTAGGAGTAAAACCCACTGAACTTAATGCAATTTGCTTCTGAACAGACATATATATATATAGGATAGCAGTATAACCCTGCAATGTTGTGCACCCTTATGTGAAGATAACTCCACTGGGCTGGAGTTGCTTGTGCTTACAATGCAGAGCATTGTTACTTTTATATTTATATCTCGCCTTTTGGGGTATATAAGCACTCTAATTGACTAGACCTTTTTGGCCACAGCCCAACAGCAAGTCCAAACTAGAGCTGCAATTTGAATTCAAGTCTGCCACTGCCAGCCCTTAATGCTCAGCCTTTAGATTTGTATGAAGCCAACTTCTCCAAGCTCGCCCTGATCTTCAGAAGAAAGTCCATCTAATCACTTCCAGCTGACACATTCCTAGGCTGTGTCCGGAAAGCTGGCCTTAAAAAAAGGTTGGAGGGAGATTTATTTTGTACCTGGAGAGAAGATGACCACAAATATGATGGACTATTAAATTGAAAAGAGAAACCTCAAGTAGAACTTCCAGGTTTAGATAATGTTTGGGTAGGAAAGAAAATCTTGAGCTTTAGTGTTAGAGATGATTCTTGTTTTTCTCCGTTCTCCCCACTTGCCCAATTCCAACATCATCCAGCAGTGGCTAGAGAAGAGGAGACCACAGGATGGGAATATGAGATAGGTGGGGGGGGGGACGACAGAGGGTAACAAGTAAACTAATCCCATTTGTGAGGTTTGTTGACCCAGGTGTTCTCTGAGAAAGATCAGGGACTTGCAGCAGATGAAGCGCTGAGGTGGAGAGTATCTAAGGAGAAAGCACTAGGGAGATGGAATTCCCAACTAAAAGAATATGAGGATATATGACACAAGGAAGAATGACAGGAGAGAACCAGACAAAGGAGTCTTACAGATATACTTGCTCCTCAAAGACACCAGCCAGCCAAATTGGGGTGGGGTGGGATGTTATGTACTCTTTACCAAAAGCTTTATGGGGATGTTCTTGAGAGGGAAAGCCCAATTTGCATTTGGGTTCTCTGCTAAAAAGAAACCTTTGCAAGTGCCTATAGGTTTGCCTGTGCAGGGTTTAGTTCACAGAGAAGGGCAAAAGATGTTCAGAGCCACACGCATCTCTTCTGACTTTATGTGTCCCAGGTTTACACCTCTCAGCAGTCAAAACATTCCCAGGGTTCAGCTCCAAATAGAGTCTGATTATCCATTAAACCTCGCTGATCAAACTTTAGCTCACTTCCTTGGGTTTTCAAGCTGAGGACTCACGTTGCTAGAGCTGTGCTGTGCTGTTCAAGTATTACAGAAATAAAACGGGTAGGTGGCTCGGTCAACATCCTCCCTTTTTGCAGAGGAAAGCCCTTGTTACATTTATAAGATGTGGGGGAGGGGTCTGGAATGTCAACACCGCTGGATCACGCTCTGGACTTGCCCCCTTGCCATTTCTGTGGGACCTCTCACCCCACCTGAGAGGTCTTCAAGGTAACCAGAGGCACCTCTCCACTCCTCCTCGCACCCCATCAAGCCCATTATGCAATCCCGCGGCAACAAAGCTCCACCTGGCACAGGCACACACAATTATTCAGAGCAGACTTACTTGCCGAAGGGTGGTAACTCCCCATGTCAATTTTGTAAACCTCTTTGGCGTAATATTCCTCATCGCTCCTTTCCTTTTCACAAGAGGCTGCTCTGTGGTTCGCTTTCTCCTGCAGCAAGTCCCTTGTGCTGTTGTAGATTGAGATGACCTCCGGAGGAACCTCCTCGGGCTCGGGGTACTCTTCCGGGGGGCTGGTGAGTTTCAGTTTGCTCAGGATTTGGCCTCGGATCGCTTCGATCCGCTTACGCATGAACTGGTCAGTGTCTAGGGTGCTGCACGTAGAGAGGGCAAAGGCCACCGTGGCCAGATCCAGGGTGACGAACACGCTCAGGAGATAGCAGTGCATTTTTGGGAAGGGGGAAAAAAAAAAGGTTTAAAAGTGAAAAATTAAAAATAAAATCCAAAACACGCTTCTTTTCGTTCGGCTTCTCCCACAAAGAAAGGACCAAAATGTTTCCTGGAATTTTCTCCGCGGCAGTTTAAGATGTGCAAACAAGGTTCAGGTCTTCTTTAAAACAAAAAACAAATTAAAAAAAAAAACACCGAAGGATCGAAAGAATAAATGCAACAGATCGCGAGTCCGGATAGGATATGCCAAGTGGCCGGTCCGCCAAACTGCTTGAATTGGTTGCAAGTCCAAGAGTGAGTTTGCGAGCAGATGAGATGCTCCAGCAAAGGTGGCGGGTTCAAGCCAGCAATTGCTTTCTATTAAAACAAAAATAATAATAACCTGCAATAGATAGCGCCTAATAAGAATGATAATGATAATAATAATAATAAAAGAAACGTAACAGGTTGCAAATGTTGCTTAAAAACAAGAAACTGTGTTGCTTTTTTTCTTCCCGGCTACCAAACAGAGAAAAGAGATAATAAAATCCCAAAAACGTTGAGGGGAGGAGGGGGAAATCACGTCTGGTACATACAAAAAGAAAAATCTTAAAGAGTTGAAGAAGTGCGTGGAGGAGGGAAGAAAAGCAGGGAAACTGGCCGCCACTTAAAGCGAGGGCTCCGGAGACTCGGCGCCCTGCTGCCCACAAGCTCCCACGCTCCAACTTGAGATGGCACCGACTGGCAGGCGGAGGAAAGGAGGTCCGGGGTGGGGGGATGCCCCCTTCTGGGAATCAGTGCGTCGGTCCCCCCTTTTTGCCCAGGGGGTTGGTGTCCAGCCGCGAGCGGAGGCGAAAAGCGCCCACGTGTGTAGAGATGCTTGTGTGTCCGTGCGTGCGTGCGTGCGTGTGTGTGTGTATACGCGCGTGCCGGCGCCAGGACAGATCCCGAGACGCGCCTGGGACAGCTGGACGCCTTCAAGGTGGTTTCTGCCGGCTTCCCTTCCTTCTCCTCCCGCGGCTGTTGCTCTTCGACACCCCCACCACCAATCCCCCCCTCCCCTCCCCTCGCGGCGTGGGCAGGATTCAGAGCGGTCCTGCTTTCCAGGGGACGCCGGACTGCCGCCGCGGCTGTTTGCATTAACCGACCAGTTCACCTCCCTCCTTACTACTCTCTCTCCCTCTCCCTCTCCCTCTCCCTCTCTCTCCCTCCCTCCCCCCCTCTCTCTGGCGACTGCTGGCTGCACAACTTTTCCAGGAGCTCCCTCTCCTCCTCCTCTTCAATTTTTTAGAAAGCCAACCCGAATCAAGAAGGCCAAGAGCTACCGCTGCTTCTCCGAGGCTTTCGCGATTCCGCCCCCTCCACCCGCGCGTTTTCTCCCAAGACTGGAGATTGCAAAGAGTTCGTTTTCCGCCCTCGCCTTGGCACTTTTCCACGCGGAGTAGTAGGTGGCGTGCCTTCTTTTTTCCTTTGGCCCACGGCTCCCTCCTTCTCTATGGCGCTTGAAGAGATGGGGGCTGGCGAGCACGCCGCCCCTCGTCCCCAGGTCTCCTAGCCTCTCCCCTCTCTCTCTCTTGAGCGGAGCCCCCCCGCTCAACTCACGCCTTTCGCCCGCAGAGAACCCCGCGCTCTGCCGGAGAGGGCGGGTTGATAAGGGCCTCTCGGACCGCGGGTGGAAGGGTGTGAGTGTGAGCGTGTTTGAGTTGTGTGTGTCCGCTGCCTCCGCAAAATGACGCGGGGGGGGGGGGGGGAGAACCAAGAGACTTTTAAGTGACCGAACTGATAAGGACCCTGCCGCCTTCTTGAACCTGGGCTACGGCTTCTTCTGCACCAATGAGGGAAAAGACTGAGGAAGCCCAGCAGGTCCTTATCAAAAAGATGGTGATAGAAAGTGTCTTTGGCCAGGAGAGCTCCAGCTCTCCGGGGTTACCGCGAGGAGGTGGAGGTGATACAGCCGAATCTTTTCTTTCTTTTTTTTAAAAAAGAGTGTGTGGTTCTGATTCATGAGGTGCAAACTAGAATGGGCGACCTACCTGGTGCCTTCCAGATGTTTTAGACTTCAACTCCCACACAATTCCATTGGAGATGGTATGGGGGGGCCTGAAGGCAGTTGAAACCAAAACATCTGGAAGTCGAGGCGGTCAACTCCTAATGTGAACTAAGACATAATAACATAATAAAACAATAAAACCTTACGATTTTAATTAGTCTGGACAAGGCAGGCAGACTCGTTCTCCCTTGTTTCAACCTGGTTCCCAAATTTGCACTGTCTGTGATTGGTATATTCCGTCCCAAATGTCCTCATTCTTGCCTCCATTTGTAGAATCTTGCCCAGCTATAAAACTAATCCTCTACATACTTTTTGGCATGATTTGTGCATACTTTTTTTTTTTTAAAAAAAAGAACCTTGCCAAATGTTTCAGTGGCTTGCAAGCTACTAGTTGTTGAATGACTTCAACATTACAGGGAAATGACCTGGTCATGATCTGGTCATCTAAAATTTTGATATGCCAGGCCTGAAATCCACTCCAACCACAGGAACCACATTAAATATAAGAAATGGAATGAGGGTCACACATGTGCATTTTCAGCCTCCCCACTTTGGCTGAACCACAAACAGCCCAAGTACATATCGTTGCACTTTCACTGGCAAACTGCTTGTACACCTGTTGCACTGTTGAAGATGATGCAAAAAAAGATGTCCCTCCCTACAGGTATTCCTCTACTTATGATCACAACTGAGTCCAAAATTTCCGTTAAGAAATTTGTTTCCCCATTTTATGACCTTTCTTGCCACGGTTGTTAAGTGAATCACTGCAGCTAATGACTTAGTAACCCAGTTGTTAAGTGAATCCAGCTTCCTCAATGACTTTGCTTGTCAGAGGTAGGTAATTGCACAACTGCGAGACACTGCAACCATCATGAAAATGAACCAGTTGCCAAGGAAGATGAATGAACCAATTGCATGCAAGGAAGGCTGCAAAGGTCGTAATTGTTTAAAAATGGTCGTAAGTCACATTTTTCAGTGCCATTGTAACTTTGAACGGTCACTAAATGAACTGTTGTAAGTCGAGGACTACCTGACATGCAATACATCCCCCTGGAGCACATGATTAATGGTTGGGGGAGTATGTTATCCTACCAGGGACAGCTTCTCCAGCATACAATAATACTAATAGATAGATAGATAGATAGATAGATAGATAGATAGATAGATAGATTAGATAGATTATATATATATATATATATATATATATATATATATATATATATATATATATATATATATATATATATATATATATATATATATATAGAGAGAGAGAGAGAGAGAGAGAGAGAGAGAGAGAGAGAGAGATAGATAGATGATAGATAGGTAGGTAGACAGACAGACAGACAGACAGACATAGGCAGACAGACGACAGATAAGACAGACAGACAGACAGATAACCTTTGTTGTCATTTTCTTACTGTGGACACACTGGCACACATTAAAAATGAAATTATGTTGCCTGCTCTCAAAGTGTACACATATACATAACAAACAAATACACTATACATAAGAAACATAGACATGCTACACACACACACACACACACACACACACACACACACACACACACAATTGAATACATACCAGAAAGAGGAAGCTTGAGAGTTCAGAAGATTGATGTTATATGGAACAAAACTCATGGCTGAATCTGGATGTTCTTCTTTCCCAGTTGCTAATTGATAGATTGCAGGAGAGGGCAGTTCTCATGACAGGCACATAGCTTTTCTTAGTTGAAGGGGAGCTTTCTGCATGGAATCTGTTCCCAGATGTGTATCCTCTTCCCCACTGAATTTTAGGACTAGGAATTTTAAACCTCACTTGTGTACCCTGAATTTTTTTTCCTCAAATGATTTAGGAATGTTGTCTCACATTGGATGAGAATACAGTAATTTTTTTCAGCTGTCAAACTTTCCCTTGAAGGAGGCATGTTAAATTCAGGGTTATCATCTTGAAGGCTGTATCACACATAAGCCATACAGGTTAATGACAGATGCATATGAACATAAAGCATTCTTTTAGTGTTCCTGTATTGTTTTTCCTGCTTTATCAAGCAGGGGCCCAGCAAAGAAGTGAAAAGTAACCGTAATGTTTAAACAGGTTTTTGTGTTTATAGTGGGTAGTCTTTTTGCACTGGTTCAATTCAATTTAGGCTCTTTGCTAGATAAAGAGGTTGTTAGGCTAGCATTTCCACAAAAAAGTGTTTATGGGATAAGAAAGATTCCCACTTCTTCAAGTGATGTAGAACCTTCTCTCCAGCTATAAAATCTATTTTTGAAAATTCACTCCAACATAACAATTATTAATTTAATAGAAGAAATGACTCAACATAAAGGTCAGCATACGCTCAGCCGATTGGTTGAAACAGATTACCCAGTGCCTCTTTCTGGCCACATTCATGTTACGCATGTTGGATTAATATCAGTTTAATGTGTTTACAAATTAAGATACTGTTGATTTTTAAACCATGATTTGTGGAAAAGTATGTTGTGTTCATTTAAAGCAGTGTCATTATTTTAGAAACAAATGCCATATACTAACAGTTAAAATGTTATATCTTCCTTCACTGTTGGCTTTCTTCTTTAAATAAAAAACATTATTTTCAAGTCACCTAGAAGTCAGAATAAATGTTTGCAGAGATCATACAGGTGCAAACTAATATGAAGATAGGATAAGATCTGTAACAATGTTTAATCATCAGATTGTCTGTTCCATGTTTCCTGCTGAGTACAATTGGTTCTTTTCCACATATTCTAAAAATAAAACGTTATGGCAAAAATGGGGATAGCTAGAAGATTGCTAACTAAGCAAAAAGATCTTGTATTTCCTTTTTTAGGAAAATTTATGTGATGTTCAGCAACCTTGGAGTTTCTTTTTACCCTGATTTTGATTATTAAAAATAATAAGGTATAAAATAGAAAAGTTACTTTATGCAATTGATGATCAAATTGTTATGTAACAGTCATATTTTATTAGTTGAAGGTAATTCATGAAGAAATATAAAAATTATATTATAATTTCCAAAATATAACTTGTGGTACAATGACAATTTCCCATCGTTAAAGCAAGACCCTTTGAAAAGTAACATGGATTTGAAATGCTCAGTCTAAATGAAGAACATGTTCATTTACACTCTCTTGTTACATGCTACAGCTGTGCTTCAAAAAAGGATATTATTATGGTTGGTCACATAGTCAGCCAGATGTTTAGACTGTTTGGCATTTTTGTTAATCTGTTGAGCCCTTTCCAAGGATCTGAAATAGGCAGGTGTTGTTTGATGGTATTAAAGGATATATTATTATAGGTTGTGAGCTCTTTCAAGTAAAGGTGTCTAAAGCAATCAACCAATAGTAATTTTAATGATGTTCAAGTGGTGCTCCAGATATTTTGGGGTTGTACCCAAGGCATATTTGTACTATCTTTGCTGTCTTTTGCCACAGTTGTTCCACTTCTATTTACAGGTCTTTCTATTTTGTGATTTTCTGCAGTTCTATATTTATCACCTATTATAATAATGACAATTATGCTGGTATCAAACAGGCTAGGCCAGATTAATGTCCTGGTGAAAAAGTTCTTAGAAATCTTACCTTGCTACCTTCAGTTTTTCAAAAATCATGATTGCTTGATGACCCTATCTCCTAATTTAGTATCTAAAAGCTAAAGGAAATTTGGAAACCCAATTTAAGCACGGAACCAGCTGTGTGATCTTAGACCAGTCATTCTCAGCCAAAGAAGGCAATGGCAAATCACTTCTAAATTGCTAAGAAAACATTAGGGATTTGTCCAGGTAGCCACTAGGAGCCCAGATAAACTTAACATAAAAGGTTATTATGACATCAAAATGACTGTACTATGACTGATGACAATGCAAATCACTTTGTGTAGAAGTACTTCCAAAGAAATGCTATAGCCTACAAAAAATAAAATCAGCACAAATTTTTACTCCAAGTTAAGATCCAGAATTAGCCTTCTGTTACTAGAATCTTAGCAAGAAAAAGATGATACTATCAGAAGCTTAATTCTCATCAAAATCTGAACAGCCACTAATTTCTTAATCCTACAAATTCCAGGTCTTAATACTATCAGACCAAAGACCTACAAAGCTCATTAACTTATTTACTTGGTGGCCAGCTAAATATCCAACTTTCACCTGCTACTTTTATCCTGTCCAACTGGTTCTTAGAAGCATCCACAAATTATTGGATTTATCTGCCACTGATTTACTTAACTATCTTTTCAAACTATGCCATTGGTAGTGCCTATCATATCCATCTATCCAGCTAAACATCTGTTTTTTAAAAATGTCCAGTCTTGGTCATTGCATTCACATCTTGGTCTCTCATGCATTGTCATTTTGCTTTTCCTATCCCTTCCTATCGCTTCATATGGTTGATACAAAATTCTTTTACTGTCCCCAGCCAGATATCTGTTTGGAAAATCTGTCCTTAAATAATATGTCCTGAAGGGAAAAACAATTTAATTTAAGTTATACATTGCCACTTGGATAACTTTATTGTGATGATGAAAGCAGGTTAATTAGAAGAAGACATTCAGATGATTGCACACATTTAGGCATTTTTTAAATAATAGCTGAAAATAGCTGAAAAATAATTAGGATTTATTCACAAAGCTTCATGAGCATAATGGCAACCCAAGGTATCTATAACTCATTAGAAAATTGGTCTTAAACTAGTTTGAGAAAATAATATCCAAGATTAATTTCAGAACATATCAGTAAAGAAATAAAAAGAACTTTCCTATTGTGCCTCAAGTACACATGTGACATATGGAAGGCCTTGGTACAAATCTTCAGTCTACTACAATTGTGTGCAATTGAATTAACATTAGCCTGTTACCAAGAGAAGAAAAAACACATATTTCACAAAATTATTCTAATGCTATCATGTCAGGAGTCTCTCATCCATAAAAGGAAGAACAAAGAAAAATGATTTTGTTTTAATGGCAAAGCAAGGCAAAGACCCACAAGAATTTGCTACACATATTAAAACTTATTGTGATGTGAACCCAGTTAGTGAGTGAGTGAGTGAATGACTGAATTTTTGATTAATAGAGGATCTTAGATAGAATATTTACATAATCTGGCTATTTTACCAACTTTGTAGCTACCTAAGCTCAACAGAAGCGTGTGTGTGTGTGTGTGTGTGTGTGTAATTTATTTCTTTTAGTAAGAATCTGAAAAAAACTGTCATATAGTAACAATATGAAATATTGTTTATAAGGTTATCTCTATCTTAAATTCATCCACAAATTTCAGTCATCTAATTATATACATTCTAAATTGTACTAATACTTTATATTTCATAATGTTAGAAGGAAAATAAGGCATTCAGTTTCATTCAGGGATCTTAACTTCTAACTTTCTTCACTCCAGACATAATTTGATGTCATGAGCCTTCTTACTGGCTCTTTTACTTCAACCCAAAAAAATTAGAATGAATATATGGATATAAATAAAAAATAGTATACATATATCTACTTTTTTCTGATATGAGATGCAAAATCACAAATCTTTATCTTTTAAGTATTTAAGATGCTGAAAATATGAAGTAATTTTCTTGCAACAATCCTAAAATGACTACAGTAAAATCCTGATGGTTGCATATACTTTGCAATAACCAAACTAATTTTTCCTCCTCTACTTATTGAATTCTCCCCAACTGTGTTTGAAAAAATGCGAACCTGTTATTCAAACTGGCATTATATGTTGCATTTAACAGTTTATATGACTTGAAACTCAAATGTGCTATATTTTTGGATATTAAGAAAAAAAAATCAAGCACAATTTCTGGACATGTTCAAGTCGCTCCTTGGCTATAATACAGAAGTTGTTTGCCATTGCTGTCTTTAGATTTTTCTTCTTCTTTTTTGGCTTTCCCAGGCTATTCTACAGCCCTGGAATTTCCTGGTACTCTTCTATCCAAGTAAAAACTGGTTGGATACTATTTAGATTGTCTTTCTTTCTTTTAGAACAAGCAAGTTCCCCTAGGTGCTGAGTTCTGTTGTGACATATTATGAACATGGGTTCATATAAATAGAAACATTAGTTTAGTTTCAAATTCATAGCTCTACTTGAGAATTTCATATGTTTTCAAATCGAAACATTGGGAACACATTAGAAAAATATTTTATATGGGCCAATCAAATATCACATAATTACAATGGTGGCTTTTGCATACTTTCAGCAACTCGGTGTCAGTGTACCTAATATCTATGTGTTATATTTGCCTTGTATGGGACTTGTCTGTAGGAAGAACAGTATATTGCATGACAAAAGAAAGCAGAATCTCTCTCTCTCTCTCTCTCTCTCTCTCTCTCTCTCTCTCTCTCTCTCTCTCTATACAGAGAGAGAGGGGGAGAGAGAGAGAGAGAGAGAGAATTATTATTACACAATTTATTTATCTATTTGAGGTTAGTAGATATTTTTTATGGTGGTAGAGAAAAATATACCAGTTTATTCTGGTGTTTAATGAGCACAGTTCTCCCAAGCAATATGATGATCTGCTAATCTAAGAACCGAAGTTAAATAAATTCCCAATACTTTATATATCACTTCCTGAAAGATAGAGAATTTCAGCATGCACAACCACAAGTATAAAAATGATGTGTATCATTATAAACTGAGGAGAAAGAAATACATATCCTACGGTCACCCTTGCCACTTTGTTCTAAATAAAAGTTTAACTTAGTAAACTTAATTATCCCATTGCACTATATGGATAACTGTTTACATAAGGTGAAAATGGGTAACAATTTGCCCAACAGATGATCTCACTGATAGACTAATGAGAACACCAAAGCATTCCCCTAACTGTAATTTTTAATGTGCCATCATGGATCCAAGTTCACAGAGGGGTTTATAAATGCTTCCCTTCGTTTTGAATATTTACAAACACCTTATAAAAGTGCCATTAGATGTAATATCAGCTGTCTTAGGGTGCTTAATGAGGCTGGTATTTTGCATTCTAGCATTAACAGTGGGAGGAGGGCCAATTCAGATGTTTTATGTTTCAGCTTTTTTGGTTTAAATTTTTGCTATAAGATGGTTGCAACCTACCCTAAGCTACTCATTAGAAAGCATATATCATAAAATAAGAAGAGCTTGAATCTGATATAGGAAAGGCTGGTAATGTAAGGTGCCATCCAAATGTTTGAATGTAGTTTAAATATTCTATGAGAGAAAAAGATCAACTTCAGCTCTGCACAGATTTTGCTAAGATGCACAGGAATCTCCACATTGGGGAAATGTATCAAAAGTTAGTCAGGAAGCTCCTGGAAACACGGAACCACATGAGACGCATCCTTACTATTAGAATTTACTTGAGGCTATTTGATTAAATGGAGATGCACCAGTTGAAAAACATTGATTCTATGAATTCGGGACTTTCTATCCAGTATGAAGCTTGTTAGGTAGAAAGGTAGAAGTATAAACAGCGTGCAATGGCCCCTTCAAGCTCAGTCCTTAGGTCCATACTCTAATAACCCATGAATGCAAGTTCACTAAAGATGATATTTCACAACCCCTCCTTTTTCTGCAGTACTCCAAAACACAAAACTGTGGTACATAGGGAGGTGCACTACTCCCTACAATTTTTTCTTGTAGGATCAAAGTAAAAAAATGAATAGATCAGAATTACACTTTCCAACTCCACCTTATTGGAAGGATTACTAAAATGATACATGCTAACTAAAGCCAATTTCAGTTTCTCTTTGTAAACAAGCTCACATAAGAATCCAGGGTCAGATGCTTCAGTAAAAAGCAAGTTAGTAGCCAGTAGTAGAAATTAGATAATATCACACCTCTCTCTTGGGCTTAATTTACAGTTTTCCCTGGAAAAGACTTCTTTATAGCATTCCAAATGGCCTTATGACCTCCTGTATTATTTTCATGATAATAAAAGTTCCTTTGCAAAAGTTCACATTTAAGTACTTTGAACTCATATTCAACTACTTTGTAGCCAAACTTACGAGACTGCCTAGGTACACAGCTACCTCAGCCAGGGGAAAAAAATCACTGCCAGTATTTATGGATAGCAATCAGATGGGGATTGCTAATCCATGTTTTTCTTTTCTGCCTAGAAACTAGCAGTATGCAGAAATGGTGGTAAGATTTACGGCTTCTCGGGTTGCCAGATCTTTTAAGGTTCAAGAAGCAGTAAAATATTTTATACAGTGCAATAGCACCACTCTGTGGCTTTAGTTCAAGCAAGAACATACAGTGCTGGGGCAGTGTGTTGCAAGTGTCCTAAGATACGAACAGTTTATCAAATGTACAGAGCCACAACTGGGTCTTTGAGGGTTTCTTACAAAATATACTTGTTACTAACAATTAGAATTAATTATTCTAATTAACCTGAGTTCTGATCCTTCTCCCCCTTCTGTTTATTTTCTTACTCATTCACTATGGTGTTTTAGTTCTTTGACATGTCCTTTTAAATATTCCCAAAACTTTGTTATGCCTTTAAAGTTCTGCATTCATTGATTCATGAATTTTAACATTTTTATTTGTGATCAGTTTGAACAAATTCATCTTACTTGCATAATCCAGATTCAACGGCAAGTGTAAAGATTGTTTTATATAATATATCCTAAAATTGTACTGTGTTCTCATTAAACTCTTTCACTAAAATAAAAAATGCTTTCAAAATTTGATTTAGGACAATCATCTTTTAAATCTTCTTTTAGAATAATTAATATTAATCCACTGGATGAAACAAACCCTTAATTTTAAAAGCCACTCGGTAGCTAATAAAACAAAATCATTTTATATTTAAAACATCATTTCAAAGAATACTTTACAAATAGTTATTCTACATTGGGGTAAACAATTAATTTTCCCAAGGGGCCACATGAGAAATTGGTACTGTTGTGGAGTTCCACCATTGCTGCTCCACCGCCCCACTGCCACTTCTTCTTCAGAGCCGAAGAAGCTTCTTGGATGAGAAGCGAAATGTCTTCAAAGAAAAACCAGAAATTTCAGTTGCTTCTTGAAAAAGCACCTTTGGGACAACCATGCCCTGGATGACTGAGAATCTCCATAGACATAGGATATGGATGGTCAAATTAACAATATTAAACTATACTGGACTTATGTACCACAACATCCATATTTTCCATCAGTGAATTCAACAAAGTGCTTTTTCAAAACCCAGAGCTCTATTATGTTTTCTGTATTAGAGGCTACCAGGTATAGTTGGAAGATGTTCTGGCAGAAGTATAATTCTGATTTTTACCTATATGATAAATTTGTTCTCTGGGATTATCTTAGCATAAAAAATAACTGCAAATATTTGGGCAGGGAGACATTCCAGATGAGGCATTTTCCTTCTAATCTCTCCCTTTATTTATACTTCCTCTTTTCTACTGGAGTGAACCAGTGGAATCCAGGAAAAGAGCCCAATTTAATGGTTAAGATCCCAGTTGCAACATAAGAGAATGCCACACCAAGTATGATTGATTATAAAAACTGTAATAAAAAAAGCAAACTTGAAATTAAGGTTTTACTAAAAGGGGCCGAACCTGAAATCAACATTGATTTTGTATTATGGCTGTAAAAACAAAAAACCCAGATAATCATTATGTATGACAGTGGAGAGGTACACAAATATGAACCCTCTGCTGCTATGCAGTGGCTATCCAGATTATTGCAGACTACTTTATGCCACCCACACAGTGACTTGCTCTCCTGAATGATGATTTAAAAGTCGTGAAGAAGGATTATTCCAGGTTGGATTTGGGATTAGCAAATGTTTTGCATATTAGAAACAAATACTTCTTCCACTCTCTCTAACAATAAATAGCTAAAGCATGGAGTAGTCAGTTGAAGCCCATGACAATATCTTTTTGAAGGTGTTACAGTACTGATGGGATTTGGCTTGCTTCAATTAAGCCACCATGGCTTGGTGTAATTAGTATGTCAGAGTGTTTGCAGTGTGACTACTATTATGAGACAATCCAAGAGCAAAACACAGCACACAAAGACTTAGACATTTAACAGTGGTTTATCAACAAAACATATACAGAAATATACATGATAGGCAAATACCTTGCAATCAATCTTCTTAACTTTACTCTAAGAACTCTGCAATAGAGACAGGACACAAGGAGAGAGAATAGACCCTGTAATGGTTGCCTTTATATAAACACCTCTTAAAGGGGTAGAACCCATCCCCAGTCTTAAAGAGGCAGTACCAATGCTGATTCATCTTCAATTGCATCAGCCCTATTATTGCATCCGCTTCACTGCTGGTTGGCTCTTAAATCCCAAGATCTTAATATAGTATGGGTTATATCCAATCAGTTCCATGAATAGAACAGGCCACACTGATGGATCATTGGCCTTCTAGAGCTGATCTAGGGAAGCTCAGGAAAATACAAATAGAAGGAAGTAAGGAAAAGTCTATTAGTGGTAGAATTCATTCTGATGGAACTCTATGAACAGGCAACATGGTTTACTCCATACAAAATTAAGCAAACAGAGAATATTAATAGCAAAGTTTTTCTGATGGTAACCTTTGTTTATTAAAACATGTACTTTCTACATAGGAAAGCTTAGTGAATACCCAAAGCTTAGCGAATAATACAATATGCATGAATTCAAATTTAGACTTTGTTAAAAAAATCTCTCCAATTAAACATCTATCCCTTGTTAAAAATAACAAACAAACCTCAATACAGAATGGAGGGAAAGTATTTCAAGGAAGAATACTATAAAACTCTTTTACTTTATATAGAACACAGTCTTAAACACCAATTCAGAAGAGAGTGTACATGCTGGGCTTCAAAACCCAAATATGAAAAATATATGCACACAAGGGATCATTCACAACCTCATTTACAGCTCTTAATCAGAAGACTCAGTTGCAGCTGCTGGAAAACATCCACAATAAGCAAACATTACAAAACATTGTTTATATTACCTGGTCTCCACTCTACCCTGGATAACTTCATTTTCAGCCCACAGCAAATGCTGTAACTCCACCACTGTGCCCTTGATTAAGGCAGGACAGATGTTTTCATGTCATGATGGGGACCACCCAAGGAATTCCCCCCCCCCTCGATATTTCAAAGTCATATTTTCATCTGTTAAAATAAGTGGGGTGCCCATGAAGGCACACTTCAGGATATCATCTACTAAGAATTAAAACTGTTAAAATAGACTAGCATCAAATTATAAAAATTAAGCATCAAGGAAACACGCACAATTAAAAGCTAAGTCATTATGCCTTTGGTGACAATTCTACATATGGGAGTAAATCCCATACCTGGGAGTAAATCTAATGAACTCAATCAATCAGAATAGAGCTGGAAGGGATCTTGGAGGTTTTCTAGTCCAGCCCTTGCTCAAGCAGGAGATCTTATACCATTTCAGACAAGTGGCTGTCCAGTCCCTTCTTAAAATCTCCAGTAATGAAGCACCTACAACTTCTGAAGACAAGCTATTCCACTGGTTAATTGTCCTCCCTGTTAGGAAGTTTCTCCTGAATTCCAGGTTGCTTCCCTCTTTGATTAGTTTCCATCCACTGCCCTCTGGTGTTTTGGAAAATAAATTAACCCCATCCTCTCAACTACTGGAATACTGCTATCATGTTCCCTCTAACCTTCTTTTCTCCAGACTAGCCAAACCCAAATCCTGCAACCATTCTTCATTGGTTTTAACCACCAGGCCTTTAATCATCTTAATTGCTCTTCTTTGCACTTTTTCTAAAATCTCAGTATCTTTTTTGTAATGTGGTGACCAAAACCAGATACAGTATTCCAGGTGTGTGGCCTTACTAAGGCTTTATAAAGCAGTTCTAATATTTCTTGTGATTATGATTCTATGTCTCTGTTTATACAATCAAGGATTGTATTAGCTTTTTTGTCTGCTGTTGCATGCTTCTAGCTCATGTTTAAGTGTTTGTCCACTAGGAGTCCAAGGTCCCTCTTGAGCTTTTAGTCTAGATAATCAATATCCCATTTCCAAAAAGCTGTTATCAAAACTGTATGCTTTTTGAGAGATACTTCTCATTTCTAAAAGCAGCCTAGCATGAAAAACAAATATGATATGAAACTCTACTGCATGGGAAAAACCATCATATTTGAAAACAATGTAGATATGGATAGGGTAACTTGTTTCATTCCTACAGATGCATGCACTTTCCTCTAGTGTAATGTGAGAATGTACATGTGCACTGATGCATTTTGCTTCTGAAAACATAGAAGCCTGGATGCAAAAGAAATATTTCTACCTGGAAATTCTTCTGAAGTATATCAAGAAAGCAGAGGATAGGTGCACAGCTGATACCTACAATGGTATTTAGAGGAATGGTCAACCTGTAGGAGTTGCCACTGATATCCCCCATAATGCCCCTCTTGTTTGGAAACAGAGGCATTTGGCTCAACTTTCTTGAAGAGAGAATGTTATACAAATTCAGTATGAGAATTATTATGTTCTTCTATCTAACCCAATTACAAATAAAAGGAAAAAAGTGTGTGTGGGTGGAAGTGTATTAAACAGAGAGAGGAAGGGGGAGAGAAAGGAACAGAGAGGAATGGTCCTCTGGATATATAAGCTATATATCTAATGTATCCACTTCCATATTATATAACTAATCAATTTCTGTAAGCCACCTAGAGTTGTTTTTGGTGAGATGGACAGCATAGAAGTTTGATAAATACATAATTGTTGTGACTCGGAGGCTTGAGCCTGCTCTGTTGGAGGACACAGGCTCGAGTGATGAGGAAGAGGAGGATTTGGCCTTGAGGTTTGAGCCTGCTTTGCTGGAAGATTCGGAATCATCTTCCTCCCCTTCCTCTCTGGTTGTGCCTCAGGTGTCGGCAGATAATCAGGAGAGAGTGCCGGAGTCCTTGGCTGAGGATCAAGCCGAGGAATGCTGGTTTGATGCAAGGCACAGACGCAGGCAGAAGCGGGAAATGCAACGTAAAAGGAAAGGTCAAATCAGGGACTGACTTGAGAGACTGACACGCCCCTCAGGAAATAAAAGAGGGCGTGTTAGCTCTGAATCCTCATTCGGGACAATTTGTTTATTCAGAATAGCAGCTTGACAAATTCTCTGTGTGCCGTTTGCCTTTTGATTTATGGTCTTGTTTGTTATCGGACTTGGCAGGCAGCTTCTGGAAGACTGCCAAGGACTTCTCCAGTCAAAGGAATTTAACTCTATTGTTCCTGGTCCTGTCTGTTTATTTATATTCCTGTTTATTTATATTCCTCACCTATATTCACAGGTGAGACAGAACACATAATAATATAATAGACTTAACTATAGTAAACAATCAATGTTTATAGCATATCTGACAGTGTTATCTCCCCATTCTCATCTCATTTTTAATTGGAGAACCAAGGCTGATCCCTAGCTCATAACTCCCTAGGAATCCAGAGTGAATCAGTGATAATGCTTCCCTCAACCCCACTATCAGAAAGAAGTTTGGAATTATTAGATATATTCAGAGAATGAAGTATCTGCATCGCAGCTGCATTTCTAATCTTCTTATCTGGTACAAACTCCTACTGAACCATTCCAGTCATTTAAATTATGTCCAAATAAAGGTCACTTTTAAAAAAAAGGACTGCACAACAGTCTACAAGCAACTACAATGTTCTCTCTTATCAGTCCACTTTTTGTAAACCTACAATCTTAGGCCTCCATTTGAGAATCACTCCTTCTTAAATCTAAAAAATGTGTCCACAAATAAACAGGCAGTCAAAAGTGTCTATAGGCAATTCACTTAATTTCTCATTAAGAGCAGAACGTAAAAGCAGAATTATACTTGACAAAAAGAGGCAAATTATATGTCATGGTGATTAGAAGAGACACAAAAGTCTTCATTCTTCTTCAATCATACCTTCCAAGAATATTGGGATTTCAAATTTTTGGCCATACTGTCCAGAAATTAAAAAGCTGAAATCCAATAATCTGGATACCAGATTTTGGTCTGATTTAATCTAAGCTACTATTAATCTATTTGACTATAGAAAATTGTTGTTCACCTACAGATATTACTGGCATACTTTAAACAGGGCTAACAAATTTAGGGTATCAGGGATTCTTTTCAGCTCTAGACTCAATGAAAACCATAACACTACCAAATGTTTTTCATGGACCTATTCACAGCCAGTACCCAGATGACACTGAAATTTTGCATTTTACCACATAAAGTTAGTACTAGGTACGAAGGTATTATTTTAAACACTGGGGAAGAAAATATCTTCTATCTAAAATTTTAAGCTTCAGATTTTTTGGTAGAGTGAAATTCTATGGATGATATCTTTAACAAAAATTAAACTGTATTCATTATTAAAGGAATGTTTGTACAGGCAGCTGAAAGACTGGCAGTGCTAGGATCTAAATTTTCTGTCCATAAGCCAGATAAGGTTAATGTAGCCAAGTGGAATTGCTTGCTTTTGTTTGTTTATTTTTTGTGGGGGGGGTTTCACTTTTTTTTTCTATGTTGTGTATGTGTTTGTTCGTTATTTTAGTTGTATATTCAACAAAGTTTTTTTTTAAAAAAAAAAAAAAAAGTTAATGTAGCCATAATGTTTTGTTGAATATTTTAATCCCAACCTGAGAGATCACACCATCTATCGGAAAGAATCAATTTTTATATTAGCTTAGCTATTGGCCTCGCTGGAGAAGAGCCTGCCAAACTGTAACTGTAATGAACCAGTTTCCAAATGAACCAATTTGTGATATGGACCATATACAAGTCTTAGTGGGACTATGATTTGCCAATAAATTCCAAAGCTTGCTTGATCTTTCCAGGTTGTGATTATGATATTAGCTGAACAAAGCATTCTTCTGAACAAAAAAATGAAAAAAAAATGTTTTCAATATGCATAAGCTACTGGAGCTTGTGATAAATATATATTTTTCTGAATATTTTATGACTGTAAACTACTTGGGGGCCTTTTTGATTATTGAAGATGGTGTATACAATAATTTTTGGGGATATATAATTACACTGAATAAAGGAAAAACAATAGCATTGGGAAAAAGGAAACAACAGGGATTTGTTTCACTGAATGAACATCACAGTCAAATACGCTTAAGCTTTTCTTGAGAAATTTGCTGTTTTATATATACCATTCTCTTCAAGGCCAGGTTACGCTTAGTTTCATCTACAGATTTGCATTAGTGGTCTCTGGATAATTCTTTGATAATGTCCCAAAATACATGATAAGCTTAATTCAGTTTTCCTTATCATTGAACAGGAACATCATTTGCTTCCATCTTCCACCAGCTACAAAATTGGAAAGAAAGAAATTATTTGGTGATTGAATTACAAAATGCTCTGAATTTATGAAAATAATAGGAAAATATCAAGTCAGAATTTAAATTTAAATTTAATCTTAGAAGCACAAAAGTTATTTATAATATAGTATCTTCATTTTAAAACTTTAAACTGATTTATTTCCCAATCACTGACTTTATAAGACTGACTCTTGTGTAATGGGAAACCCAGCTAACACATATCTCCCCATTACATTCTCTCCCTTAATACAGATGATATTGATTACAAAAATAACACTCTAGATGTTTCCGACTATAAATTCCATGGTATGTAATTACTGGGATGCTGCTTAGGGATTGCAGAACTGTCACTCAAAACGTCTGAAAGATACTAGAGAAATTTCAGCACAGTTCAAGTTACTGATCACAGATTATACTATAACATAGACTGATATTTTTTTCCCTGAAAAATGCCCAGTGCTTTAAACTTAATTGGGATTCAGTATGTATTTAATAAATATAATTAATGTGTGTGTTTTTTTAGATTCTGCAAAAATTTCAAAATCGAAGTTGTTTTACTTGCCCAGAGTTTCTGATCAAGTTAAAGGGAAGAATCAAGAAATTACATCTAACTAATATTCAAAATGCATTTGTAAAGACATTTTTCAGAATATATGCAAATACTTTTAAAACCTGCAATTCTGCATTTATTCACTTTTTTATATTTTAATATAAATATAGAAAAATAGGAAAAATATATTCATTTTGGAAATTCCAAACAGTTAAATTCTAAGTACACATATATAAATCTAATTCAACTGTTCTTCACATTTCCTGCTTTCTCGTCTTCTACAAATGAGAAGACTTTAATAGGCTAGGAACAAAGGGAAACATCAGAAGTTCTAGTTAACTAGACTTTGGCATTATTGTTTATGTGCCATCAAGCTGAATCTTATCAAATCTTAACTGCACAGATTGGTTCCCCCCTCCCCATGATAATCTTTTCCTGTCCTGGTTCTTCAGGTGTTCCAGCAGTGTACCCATTGCTGCTTGTCTTCCTCTTGCATATATAACAATGAAAAAGCTTTAAGGCACTTCTGATTATAGAAATAAGTAAAGTTGCACTTGAGTGTCAAATAAAAATGTATCTGTAGGTCTCATGATTTGCAAGAAGTTGTGGGAGCGCCATCACTTGAGATTTTCAAGAAGAGATTGGACTGCCATCTGTCAGAAATGGTGTAGGGTCTCCCACTTGGGCGGGGGGTTGGACTAGATGACCTATAAGGTCCCTTCCAACTCTGATTATCTGTTAATCAATGTTCCTGAACTTCAAGCTTTTCTGGAATTAAGTACATGTATTCCTCCGACTTATGACCACAATTGACCCCTAAATTTATGTTGCTAAGTGAGAAATTTGTTAAGTGAGTTTTGCCCCATTTTGTGACTTTTCCTGCCATATTTGTTAAATGAATCACTGCAGTTATTAAGTTAGGAACATGGCTGTTAAGTGAATCTGGCTTCCCCATTGACTTTGCTTGTCAGAAGGTCACAAAAGAGGATCACTGGGACAGTGCAACTGTCATAAATGTGCACCAGTTGTCAAGCATCCGGATCACGTGACCATGGGATTGGTGCCATGTTCGTAAGTGGGAAAAATGGTCATAAGTCACTTTTTTCAATTCTGCTAATTCTTTGATTCTTTCCTTGTTAAAATGTAGTGGCTTCTAACATTTCAGAAGCCAATACGTTTGTATATTAAGTTGCATTTACATGTAGAACAGAGGTAGTATTATAGCAATTGGCACAGGATAGTTTATATTTTATTGTACTTTACATACCTGATACAGATAAGAAATAAGAATTCTAGCTTCATTTACTTATATATGTCCTCATTCCTAGCTGTATTCAATATGCTCAGGATATAAATGTTTAAACATGCATATATACATTTAGAACATTTATGTAATTGTTTTAAAAAAATTATATGAGCCCATCCTAAACGATATGCCTGGAATAAGTTGAATTTGCCCATCCAAAGAAGATTTTCAGATAAGAAAGAAGGAAAAGGGGATCCTTTCCAGCAACAAGCATTTTTTTTTACCTTGGAGGAAGAAAAAAGTCTTCTACAGAAGTCATAAGGTTTGGCAAGGATAAAGAAATATTTTGATAAACCATTAATTATATGAAAAGCAAAACCTTTGGATGTAGTTCAAAAAAACAATTACTCCCATCTGATCCCACTAAATCTGCAGAAAGTGCTACAGATTTTAAAGTAGCATGAAGAAGTATTTCACAGACTAAAGAACTTCTCTGGAAGCTATGCAGGACAACAGATAACAGAAACACCCAATCTGCTGAATAGAAACAGATAGCCAGAGATGGGATTTATGAAAGAACAAGGTGATAAGATGAACTTCAAACTTCAGGATATGGCAGAAGAGAAAAATAATAATATTTATTGTGACCCACTTTTGGATTAATTTACTGCAGAAAGAAAGCAGAAAGAAAGTCTTCAAACTCCAATGATAAAAAGTTGGGTTCAATAATCAAATCCTTGCCTCTTGTTAAATAATATGAAACCAGCATTAAATTTATTTCTTAACCAGCTGAAAGATAGAAATAAAAGAGGAACTAAACCAATGTCATGAGCCATATAGCAAAAGTTCTCCAGAACTGGATTAATTCCCAGAATGGATGGAATTGAGAAGTTGCAATAAATAATGGCTAAAAAAGAAAGTGAAAAAAAAATATTCATTAAGAATTATCACAGAGACTAAAGCTTCCTTGGGATATATGTGATGTAAAATACTGAATTTTATATGCCCACCCAATTGTATAATCTTATTCAACTGAAGCAAAAAGGAAATCAGTTATTAGGTAAATTACAGTTTCTGGCACCCAAATTTGCAGAGGGAAGAAGAATCAAAAGATCCAATTGATTTTGTCATACAAAAAAACAAATGTAACTCATGTCATAAGTATTAAATTTCACAGATAGAAAGCTCAATATACTTTCCTTTTATTTGAAATATTTTTTTTTTGTTTATAATAGAATAACAGAGTTGGAAGAGACCTTGGAGGTCTTCTAGTCCAGCCCCCTGCTTAGGCAGAAACCGTATTTTATCAGTACTTCTACATGCATGTGATAGATGGATGCACTAAGTCATAACTTCTCCACCCGGGAAGTTTGATCAGGTTTTATTATATTTTATCCATCTCTAGCTTCTCCATTAACTCACAGTTTATCAACATAGTAATAGAAAACTTGACAGAAAGGTATTGTGTTCTCTTTTTATACTGTGATGCAATCTGTAATAATGTTAGGCATACATTTTGTCCTTATATTATTTTCTTTAGAAGAGCAGTTGTATCGTGATGTTGTCATTATTCTATTTTTTTTAAAATAAACTGGATTTATTTAAGAACGTATAGGTGAGACCTAACTTTCTTATCAATAATGATTTTTTTTTAAATATGGTAATTCTAACTTAGGTGTAGTTCATATTGTTGTTTCAATCCATGGGAATTTCAACATGCTTTTCAAAAGTGTCTTTACAAAGAACACATGACAAATCCTCTCAATTGACACATGACAAACACATGACAAAATTTTTCAAACTGAAGTCTTTCTTGTTGGTACAATAAAATGCTTAGTTAACTTCAGTGGCCTGAGGCCACGACTTCTTCTACCTACTACTGAGTACCAAGTTCAAGCATGAATACAAATATTCATTATAAATATACACTTTCTGAAATTTTATTTTGTCAGACTCTGTACCCTGCTCTCTTTAAAATCTGGTGCTCATCTGACATTTTAATCATGCATTTCTCTTGGATGTATTTCTGTAACATCTATATCTACATTATTATAATTAAGCAAGAATGGGTAACAAAATGGGAACTAGATCTGTAGTGTACAACTTTTAATAAAAATTAATTAAACACTGCAGCTAGAACTACATCTCAGTTCAGATTAATGTTATTAATGGTCTTTTTTAATTCAACCCCATATTATACAGAATATCAATGATATTAATGACGGGCCAATGAAACAAAGTAATTGTAGAATTTTGTAAGATAAAATATTTCCCCAACCTGTTCTTTGAGGTTTTTAGTAGCATTACAGCTATTTCTCGACTTACAATCACAATTGGGATCAGAATTTTGGTCACTAAGCAATGCAGATGTTAAGGGAGTCATCACATGACCAGATCTGGCTTCACACAATGTGTAAACCTGATCATTGTGAACATATTTTCTCCCGAGGTCAGGCTGGTCCCAACCCTATTGGCTTTCCAGAAGGCCCTTTAAAGCAGTGATCCCCAACCTTTTTTATGCCGCGGCCCGGTACCGGCATCAGCTGGGTGCCGCGGCCCGGTACCGGCATCAGCTGGCGCCGCCATCTTTTGATGAAAAAGTGCTTCCGGTGAGCTTTCTACCCGGAAAAGCTCACCGGAAGCACTTTTTCATCAAAAGATGGCGGCGCCCAGCAACCAGCGGCCCGGTAGGACTTGTTCCGCGGACCGGTACCGGTCCCCGGACCGGTGGTTGGGGACCCCTGCTTTAAAGCATAGCTTTGTCAAGTAGCTTGGAAATCCCATGACAAAGCAGAACCTGATAGATGGTAGTATGACAGTTAATGGAATATGTATGTTTTCCTGCCATTTTGTTTTTTTATTTTTAATTTAAATTGATACTTTTAGTGGGTTGTTATATATTTCTATTATTACTATGAATACATCCCAGAGTCACTATATGAGATGGGCGATATACAAATGTGAATAAACAAACAAATAAATGTGTCCAGAGGACAAAAGCCCCATGTGAGAAGCAGAGAGAGGTAACCAGGGGACCAAAATGGTTGCATAGGTTTAAAACAAGATTGTTATGGAATAAATATCTATTTTCCTTCTTTAATCTCAATTGGAGACTCTTTGGGTCATGTAAATATGCAATCGGTATATAGTGCCAATTCAGTAACATCTTCGCAAATAAATTAAACTGGAAAAATTAAGATATTAAAGAGAAAAATGCTTTTTTAAAAAAAATCAGTTGCAGATAGGCAACAATACTGAATATATTTGGCTCTTCTTTAAGGCTCATAACAAGCACTTTGATCTGAAAATGGGAACCAGATGAGAAATTTATTTACAGTATTCAAAGTAAGAGCTAATCAATATAGATTACAAAATTTTCCTTGATTCTAAAGCAACTGCTAAAAAAAAATCAAACCAGTTATCTTGAACATTTGCTCAATATCTTTTGAACCCATGAGCCAACGCACAGCCTCTCTCAATATCTTTTGAACCCATGAGCCCGTCTCTCTCTCTCTCTCTCCCTCCCTCCCTCCCTCTCTCTCTCTCTCTCTCTCACACACACACACACACACACACACACACGTACACACACACAAGTTTTCAGATGAAGGGGAATATCACATACACAAAGTCTACAACAGTTTTTGAATTAATTAATGGCATAATGCCAATTTACATATTTCTGCTGCTTTTGTATATGATTCAGAACATTCCTGGCAAATGTAAAAAGATAACTTTGATTTCTGCAAACTAACATCAGCAACTGCCCATTTTACATTTCTCCACACAGATATTTGCCCAAAGACGCTGGAGCTGCTCATAGAACCCACACGGTGACAAAAACCCTAGTTACATAGTTATTTGAGGTCTATGGCGCAAAGGGAACTGGGTGTTCTAATTGTAACAGAAAATTTCCTTTCAAAAGTAATGCTTACTTGTTGAGTTTTTCTTTCATTTGCCTATAAAAATACATTTTAGAGGGATGTATTTAAAAAGTGTACTTTATTTCCTTTTCCATTCCTTCCTTCTCTTCTAGCTTGTTCTAGCAGAAATATTAGGTTACTTTACCTTTTCAAAAACATTATTCTGATGCTCCCAGCCTATACTGAAAACTGGTTACTCTCCTAGGAACTAAAAGAAATAGTCAGGCCACTACTTTTCATTTTAGGAACAGTATCACTAGCACACATGGTAAGACATTTATCACATAGTGTCATTTCAGACACAAAGCCCAGATTCATAATGAGGAAAACTTGGGATAACAAAAACAGGTTCTCTAAAAAGACTTAGAAAGGTTCAAAAGTTCCCCTAGCCCAAATCCTGCAGGTTTTCCAAAGGAACACAGACATTAAAACAGGTACATAACATATAGTCACAATCCCTAATTCAATGTTGCATTTCTCTTAACTGTACTTTATAACATAGAAGAGTGAAATGCCATCTGTTTGTGTGAATTATTTTTTATATTTACTGTTTAAAATAAACTACTGCTATGTCACAGGATGAACATCAACCAGTAGCATCTCCATTTAAGCAAAGTAGGAGGGCTAACTTTTTCAAGCACTCTCTGTAAGAGTGCATCAATTATCAATTAATTATATAAAATCAAATTAATTATATAAAAATAAAAAATCAATTAATCAAGTATCAATTAATGCATCAATTATCACATTAAACAAGAGGAAAACCTTCTAAGCACCAATTCCACCCGTGCTTTTTACAATTTTGTAAACAACAAACTAAAAGACTCAAGGTCTATCCCACCCTTGGTAGGACCTGATGGTAAAGACTGCAACGACGACACCATTAAAGCCAACATCTTTAACACATTCTTAGGCTCAGTATTTGTAAACAGCAATGGATCATGCCCAGTATTTCCTAGCCGTACCACAGATAACAACAATGATCTAATACATATCGATTTTACAGAAGACAATGTTGAAAAAGCACTACGCAACCTAAAACCATCTCTATCTATTGGACCGGATGGAATATGTGCCTACTTCTTAAAAAAGCTATCCACTGCCATAGCCAAACCTCTAAGCATAATCTTTGAAAAATCTTTCAGGACCAGCTCCTTGCCTAACCTATGGTCACAAGCCACAGTCATCCCCATCTTCAAAAAGGGAGACCCAAGCCTAGTTGAAAATTACAGACCAATCTCCTTATGCTGCGTCACCTGTAAAGTCATGGAATCAATTATTAACCAATCCATCATCCTCCACTTAGAGACAAACAACCTACTCTCCAATAAACAATTTGGTTTCAGAAAAAAACTATCCTGTAATCTGCAACTCTTACACTGCAAAAACATATGGACGACACAACTCGACCAGGGCAAAGCAATAGACGCAATCTACATAGACTTCTGTAAAGCCTTTGATTCAGTGGTACACGACAAACTACTCCTAAAAATAAAATACTATGATATCTCTGGACAACTGAACAACTGGATAGAAGCATTCCTGGCAAACAGACAACAAATGGTCAAAATTGGGAGCGTCCTATCAAATTCTGTACCTGTAAAATTCACTTTGACAGGTACAATAGTGGTGTCCATTCCCCAAGGCAGTGTTCTAGGACCAACTCTCTTCATACTCTACATAAATGACCTCTGTGATCATATTAAGAGCAATTGCGTTCTTTTCGCTGATGATGTAAAGCTGTTCAATACCACAGACAATACTGCTACCCTACAAAAAGATCTTGACTATGTATCAGAATGGTCAAACAAATGGCAACTTCAAATCTCAACAAATAAATGCTCTGTCTTACATATTGGCAAAAAAATCAGAAAATAAAATACAAGCTGAATAGTCAAAATCTTGTTGATGACCCAAGCTCTGTAAAGGACCTTGGAATACTCACCTCTAATGATCTAAGTGCTAGAGCCCACTGCAACTACATAGCCAAAAAGGCATTAAGAGTTGTTAACCTAATCCTACGTAGCTTTTTCTCTGGTAATATCACACTACTAACCAGAGCATACAAAACATTTGCTAGACCAATACTCGAATACAGTTCATCAGTCTGGAACCCACATTACGTATCTGATATTAGCACAATTGAGAAAGTCCAGAAATATTTCACAAGAAGAGTTCTCCACTCCTCTACTCGTTGTAGAATACCTTATGCCACCAGACTTGAAATTCTAGAACTAGAAAACCTTGAATTACGCCGTCTTCGGTCTGATTTAAGCATGGTATATAAAATCATACATTGCAATGTCCTACCTGTCAATGAATACTTCAGCTTCAACCATAACAACACAAGAGCACACAATAGATACAAACTCAAAGTTAACCGCACCAAACTTGATTGCAGGAAATACGACTTCAGCAATAGAGTGGTCAATGTCTGGAATACTCTACCCGACTCTGTAGTTTCTTCCCCAAACCCCAAAAACTTTAACCTTAGACTGTCTACTATTGACCTCACCCCTTTCCTAAGAGGTCTGTAGGGGGCGTGCATAAGCGCACCAACGTGCCTACCGTCCCTGTCCTATTGTTTCTCTTATTCTTCTTTTATTTTTCTTATATGAACCCATTTCATGTATTCACAACTATGTATACACTTATACTTATTATCTTGTAAACAATTGGCAAATCAAATAAATAAATAAATAAGTATTAAAATAAGACTAATGCCTTGACTAGCTCTATACAGCCACGTGGAGGCCAATGCAACGTAGCAATCTGATTGCAGAAACAGCAAGTTGAGGTGACTGACTACACTTTAAAGAAATATAAAGAAGGAAAGAAGTGATGGATTTGTATGTATATTTTTTAAAGGATGGAATTAACAAAATGATGAGCTCAGGCTCAGAACTCCTCCTGGGTAAACACTTAACATGTTATAGTCTTGTCCAAGTTATAAGCTTTCGTGAGACTTCTGAAATCTTTTGTTGAATTTGATATAGGATGAGACAGTACGAAGTATAAATCATTTGACTCCCACGAGTCACTTCTTAAGAGTTCAATTTGATTAGAAACAGATTACTCAAGCACGCCTTTAGATCTGTTTTCAAGAGCACAAATACACACTCTTACCCCCTTGGCAATTCTCTGAAGGCTCCTCTCCATTTCTCTGCCTTTGGTAACATCTGGCTCCACTCTGTACATCATTTCCCACTCCCGCTTTTTATCAAGCTGCATCATAAATATTGTTATGTGGAAAAGAATTAGGCATTTTAAAATGTGGCGTAATATATAGTTTTTTTTTTAAAAAAAGTAAAGTTGATAAATCATATAGAACAATATTAGAGGAGGACAGAGGGGATACAACTATGCTTTACTTCCATAGGGTCATGCAACACATCACAGGTCAATGGAGTGAATTTTCATATAATGGGCTCACCCATGAGTCTTTCCAATTGCATTAGCACCAAGGAAGCTTTTCCAAACACTGAAATGAATTATTCAAAATACAACTCGTCCCTCAACCAAAGAAAACAACCACTTCACAACTGAAAGTTTAATCTGGCATTTGGGTGCTCTACTAGACAAATGAATCTTTGTTCTACATACAACCAAACCAAAATGTAGAGCCTTGCTTATGCAACAGTATGGCATCCACTTCCCTCTTGACAAAAATTAATCTGGGCACATTATTTCATTCGAAGTGCAAGGATGACATAGAAGGGAATATGAGAATAGCTTCCAACAATAAACACAGATTCAGTACGGTCCCCTATCTATTATTAATATTTATTTACTTAGAAAATTTACATTGCCATTTACTCACACATGGCGACTCAAGGCAGCTTACAAGAATATAAATACCATATGAAATAAATAATAATAAAAATAATAAAAATAATACAATATGAATGCCATTATGACAGCAACTCTTTAAGTAACGATATTGGCATTTGCTACACGGAGGATTTGGCAGTTACTCAAAGTGTTTAATGCACAATCAAGCAAACTGTATCTTCTTGATTGTCAAAGTATGTCTGACATGTATTTAATAGCAAATATCTAATGAAAAATCAGTCTTTTTCAACCATAAACCCACAAAAATTTCCTTTGAAACTGTCATCCCAGAAAGATAAATACTTCTGTAAGAGACAATTATTTTTTTTTTAATTTATTTTATTTGGTTTGTCAATTGCTACAAGATAATAGGTATAAGTAAAAACATAGTTATGAATATATGGATACATATAAGAAAAATAAAAGAAACAATAGGACAGGGACGGTAGGCACGTTGGTACGCTTATGCACGCCCCCTACAGACCTCTTAGGAAAGGGGTGAGGTCAATAGTAGAAAGTCTAAGGTTAAAGTTTTTGATGTTTGGGGAAGAAACCACAGAGTCGGGTAGAGTATTCCAGACATTGACCACTCTGTTGCTGGAGTCGTATTTCCTGCAATCAAGTTTGGTGTGGTTAACTTTGAGTTTGTATCTATTGTGTGCTCTTGTGTTGTTATGGTTGAAGCTGAAGTATTCATTGACAGGTAAGTCATTGCAATGTATGATTTTATATACTATACTTAGATCAGACCAAAGACGGCGTAATTCAAGATTTTCTAGGTCTAGAATTTCAAGTCTGGTGGCATAAGGTATTCTACAATGAGTAGAGGAGTGGAGAACTCTACTTGTGAAATATTTCTGGACTTTATCAACTGTGCTAATATTAGATACGTAATGTGGGTTCCAGACTGATGAGCTATTCGACTATTGGTCTAGCAAATGTTTTGTATGCTCTAGTTAGTAGTGTGATATTACCAGAGAAAAAGTTACGTAGGATTAGGTTAACAACTCTTAATGCCTTTTTGGCTATGTAGTTACAGTGGGCTCTAGCACTTAGACCATTAGAGATGAGTATTCCAAGGTCCTTTACAGAGCTTGGATCATCAACAAGGTCTTGACTATTCAGCTTGCATTTTATTTTCTGATTTTATTTGCCAATATGTAAGACAGAGCATTTATTTGTTGAGATTTGAAGTAGCCATTTGTTTGACCATTCTCATTCATAGTCAAGGTCTTTTTGAAGGGTAGCAGTATTGTCTGTGGTGTTGAATAGCTTTACATCATCAGCGAAGAGAATGCAGTTTCTCTTAATATGATCACAGAGGTCATTTATGTAGAGTATGAAGAGAGTTGGTCCTAGAACACTGCCTTGGGGGACACCACTGTTGACAGGTACAGAATTTGATAGGATGCTCCCAATTTTGACTATTTGTTGTCTGTTTGACAGGAATGCTTCTATCCAGTTATGCAGGTGTCCAGAGATATCATAAGATTTTAGTTTTAGGAGTAGTTTGTCGTGTACCACTGAATCAAAGGCTTTACAGAAGTCTATGTAGATTGCGTCTATTGCTTTGCCCTGATCGAGTTGTGTAGTCCATATGTTTTTGCAGTGTAAGAGTTGCAGATTACAGGACAGTGTTTTTCTGAAACCAAATTGTTTATTAGAGAGTAGGTTGTTTGTCTCTAAGTGGAGGATAATGGATTGGTTAATAATTGATTCCATGGCTTGTGACCATAGTTTTGGCAAGGAGCTGGCCCTGAAAGATTTTTCAAAGATGATGCTTAGAGGTTCGACTATGGCAGTGGATAGCTTTTTTAAGAAGTAGGCACGTATTCCGTCCGGTCCAATGATAGAGATGATTTTAGATTGCATAGTGCTTTTTCAACATTGTCTACTGTAAAATCAATATATATTAGATCATTGTATTAGATCATTGTATCATATGTATTAGTCTGTGGTTCGACTAGGAAATACTGGGCATTGCTGTTTACAAATACTGAGCCAAAAAATGTGTTAAAGAGGTTGGCTTTAATAGTGTCATCATTGCAGTCTTTACCATTAGGTCCTTTCAGGGGTGGGATGGACCTTGAGTCTTTTAGTTTGTTGTTTACAAAATTGTAGAAAGTGCGGGTGGAATTGGTGCGTAGAAGGTTTTCCTCTTGTTTAATGTGATAATTGGTGCATTCAGTCGTTATCTGGTGGCATAAATTTTTGTATCGGCTTTTGAAGTTGGCAACGTGGCCAGATTTGTTTTTCCGCCAAAGTGATCTCTTTTTGGATTGAAGCTTCCTTATTGTTATGGGCAATCTGTTTTTTCTGGGTTTTGGAGTTGTTATTGGTACATATAGTTTGATGACTCTTGACTTCAAGTAAAAATATGTTGTATTCAACAGTATTGCATCCAGTGAATAGAAACTGCCAATCAAGGGATGAGAGATCGTTGTCTATAAGATCATATTCTTTCAGATCAAGCTATCTTTAAGGAGAGAGCAATATTATTAACATTACGTTATGGGGAAATGAAGCTTTACTCCCTATATGTCACATTTTTAATTGCCTCACCACACACCCCCTCTGTCATTTTGTGTAGAACATATGGCACCTTGCTTAGTTAGGTCTTAAAGCTCTTTAAGAACATTAGAGATTAAAATGTTTAATTTACAGAGTTTCAGCATTACATTCTTATTGTATTAAAAAAAAGATCCAAGTCTAAAGGACTACACTGGCCTAAACTGAACAATCTGTGAAAACAATACTATTTGTTCTATTTGGTGCATCATTCCACTTGAGATCAGATTAATCCTAATTTTGCTGGCCTTCTGAAAGGGCTTGAAAACATGGCTTTGCCATCTGAGCAAATGGGATCCAGTATTGCTAAGGAAACGGAATGTGTCCTGCAGATTTTTAATGGTTTTTAAAATAATTTTTAAATGATTTTATTATGCTTTTGGTTATTTTGTTGTATTGTTTTTGTGTTTTTAAATATGTATGCCTCTCAAAGGCATGCATCTGAAATGTACAGCTATGTAAATTTATCAAATAAAAATAAACATTCAGTTAGAATAGCATCAATAATTAGTATGAAAGTCAGTGTTATCAAGCACACACTGTGGAACATCAAGTTTTGGATTTTACTTTAGAATGATAAGTCAGGAAAATGAATATACAAACGTTTTATGATATTTATGTAGGGAAAGTAGATGTAATTAATTTCTTTGCCACAGAATGTTATGATGGCATCAAAAATCATTACGTGATAGTAAATGTATAGATGAGCTTTGCAGTGATAAACTGAACTAATGTACCCATAAGTAGGACTGGCATTTTTCAAGAGCACAAAGAGGCTAATTAAATTCGGAAGGCATACATCACCACAGCCATAACACACTTAATTGGATCATGGGGACAGTTAATATGTTGTGCAAGCACTCTAACTGAGCCAAGACAACTGACACAGTTAAAACTAATTAAGGATTTGTTTGGGGCTAAAGTAATTTCTCTTGGTCAGGAGAATGTTTTGAAAAGTACATAGCAACAACTCTCTACTACAACATGCTGCTACTGAAGCAAGCCATTTAAACGTAATTAAACAATTAAATTTATCTTGAACAATTTTTGAGACTGGAAACCATTCCACCAGAACAGCCAATTCTAAAGTACTTATTCGGACAGCCTCTCCCAGCATGTCAGCTTCCGGAGGTATGGAGTTATAGTTTCTGTAACCACAGCTGTCAATGGATTATGGGAATTCTTATTCAACAGCACAAATGGAAACCATTGCATAAAAAAAATCTACTGCACTTTTACACTACTGAACTTCACTTGCAATTTTAAAAGATCTCTGGGCAATGTTCAGATGTGAAGTAGCTTTCAAGTTAAAAATATAAAACAACAAAAAATAAAATCACTAATTAGTGCTATAGTTTGCTTCTTGCAGGTAGCCTTTGCTTAAAGGCCAATCTCTTAGCAACCGATCAAAGTTACGAAAGATTTCCCCCCAAAGGAACTTATGACCTGGTTCCAGAATTCTGCCTGTATACAGCACCCTTCCACATGATTGCATTTTGGGCACTTGGAAACTGGCTCACATTTACAGCCAGTTGAAAAGTTCGTTGGTCCCATGGCACAATTTACAACATTATTTTTTTGCTGAAAACTAGCCTTTTTGGCCAGTTTCCAGCCAAAAAAAAAACAAAACGCCCTTAGGAATACATTGACTTGGTTAATGACTGCAGTGTCTCCTTTATGACTGCAATGTTTGCTTGATGACCATGGAATTTGCCAGACCATGGTCATAGAACTGCAAGAAAAAAGGTCAGAAAATCAGGTTGGTCATGTGATTGCCTAGACCTATGACCATTATGATTTAAAATTCCAGGCTCCATTAGTTTTAAGTTGAGGTCTACCAATAGTTCCTAAATCCCTGAAACTTCCTTATATTCTCAGAGGTATAATATGACTGATATTACCATCCGTGAATTTTTTGTGTTTTTGGCATTTCCACAATTATTACTTTGATTGCCACTGCCTTAAAATATTTAACTACATTACTGACAGAAGGTGCAAGCTGAAACATTGAAGTAAGCATTTTTAATGCTGATCTAAAATTCTCCAATTATGTTCAAAGTAACAGACATGTAATAAAAATGCCATTTTGAAATCAGCCTCTTTTCTGAAAAATATAGGGAAAAGAAGTCAGTACAGTGATAGTGCCTACCTTCTAAAATAGTGTTTCCATATAATATGTAAGTTACAAGGAGTCTCTTAGAAAATGTAGCACTATGGCACTATGAATGTAAAGTAAATAAATAAGATATATTTCAAATATTTGTTAAATGTTTATACATGAATTATATTTTTAACTAACAGCAATATCTTCATGTTTCTAACATCAATAATACTAAGTGATTGCAATAGCTGTAATTATTCAATTTCTTTCTCTTCCTGGATCTTACCTTTGGAAATATTTTTATTAAGTGCAACTAAGTGTTATGTATCCAGAGTTTTATGTTCATTGTTATCATCTCTGTTAATTCTTCAAGTCATCAAATATAAAGTTATTTTCTGCAACATCTGGGCTCCATTCTGATCCTAAAAGAAAAGACATGCTCAGTTCCTTATTACTTTGTGTAAGCACATCCTTAACACAGAAAACAATTTTGTTCCAACTATGTAAGAAGTTAATTGAATTCAAAGACCTGGCTGCATTAAGTATAGGATGCATAATTTTTAAGATAATTATTAGAATATCTTTTGTGCATTGCAAACATTTTTTCCCGTAATAAAAAAATAAATAATATATTTTAAAAAATTATTAACATTTTAGGCAATTGCAAGACATTAGGGGAAAGTGTTGGTTTTTTTTTTTTAAGAAATAAAACTACGACACTGACCTCTAGTGTTGGAATTTGGAAATGAAGTTGAAATGAGCAGGATTTTATGCAATCCAATTCAGTAATTACATCTCAAGTGAGCACTTGTTCTAGTTAGGAGGCAATTTCCAAGCATGACTGGGCAGTGCTTTCTCTACACAGAAAATTTAAGACTATAGTTATCATATCTACTATATACCATTGCTTATTTCTACATGTCTCTCCTAGAAGAATTCAGAGAAGCGTACAAACTGAGGTCTACAAAATTAGGGCAAGTTTTTTTAAAAAATGAAACAGTACAGTATTTGAGTCAACCAGATAAAACCCTTGGGAGTTATTTCCAACATTAGTATCTTATAACTTAATCTGTACTTCTGGTTGTAGTATGTCCCCAATGGAACAATGATCAGGGCCTCTCCAGGGAATCTTAATGACTGTTGGAGAGTATACTTTTTAAATACCTTGATGGAAAGCAGCACAGCCATCAAACATACTAGCCAGAGATTAGGAAGCTAAAGGGCAACACAACCAGAGGAGTTCATAAAAGAGAAGGCGAATTCTAAATGCATAGAGCCTAGCCTGGGTTTAAGAAAAGTATTGATGTAAGACAAGCTATAAAAACCTTTTTTATCACATAAAACAGAGCAAAAATGTGTTCTGCTCCAATCTATTTAGCCATTCAATGAATTCCTGATGTCCACAGTTCTTTCCTGGTTTTCCTTGACTTTGACATGCCTCCTGGCATACTTCAGCAATCACTTCTTTCTTTAAACTTCTGATATTATAATAAAAGAAAGCATATCCAGTCTTGAAATCTACAGTCCAAAATTAACCAACTTTAACTAAATTAACTAATTTTTGCATACCAGTTATTGAAGTACAAATACATCTAGTAGAATGAATTCAACTTCTTTCTGTTTACTGCTTTTTTTCCCTTCTTCTTCTTCTTCTATAACCCTTCTATCTGGAATTTAGTTTGCATGGTCCAAAGAGTGCTTGTGTTATGAAGGCATACTGGTAGAATTATGTGAGATTGGAGGAAATTGGCAAAACACAATAAATTTCTGACATGAACATGTAAAATGATTTATAGCAATTCCAGCATGTCAGAGGACTCAATTTCCTGCACACTTAAGTTGTAAGAGACATGTAACAGGCAAGACAATTGTAGTGCTATTCTTTTAAATTTTAAATATCTCAAGGTGGCAAGCATACCTAACACTCTTTTTTTCCTCCTGTTTTATTTCCCCTGCAAGAACTCTGTGAGGTGAGTTGGGCTGAGAGAATGAATGGCTCAAAGTCACCCAATTGACTTTCATGCCAAGGCAGGAAACTCAGAATTTCTTGGTTTCTAGCCTAATGCTTTAGCCACTAGACCAAACACGCTCTTTTAGTTTTTTAGTTTTAGTGACATGCAGAACACTGAGTACATTCTCATGAGATGCCTCAAGTATTCTGCCTGTACTAATTTGTCTTTGTCATTAAAGAAAAACAAAGAATTTTGCTAAATTATTTGTTCAGCCAAGTGAAAATCATCAGATAATTGTGCATTGTGTTTTCACTTCAGTCTTCCAAAATGGGTGGCCATCATAAATGTAAATGCTAATAGACTAACTCAGTTATAATAACTGACCCCAAAAGTGCTTTATCAAAAGACAACTAGATTTTGAAGACATTTTGCTTCTCATCCAAGAAACTTCTTCAGCTCTGACTGAATGGTGGAGGATGGGCGGATTTATGAGGAGTTTATTGAAGGAGGATTTATTCCTTAAAAAAAAAAAAAAAACACTTCTAGTAGCCTTTTGAAAAAGACTTTTGGGACAACATGACCTGAATGACTGAGAATACAGACACTTGTAATAACTGACGTTAGAAATTTATATAAACTTATAACTGACATTAGAAATTTATATAAATGTATAACATTGCAAATTTTTGCCAAAATGTCAGAATTATCTATTGACATTAAATACAATAAGGCTGGAAAGCTTGTCATCTTTCAGATATTTTTTGATTATTTTTCCTTATTGATTGCCCATTCTGATTGAGTTGATGACAGTAGTGATCTATCCTGTGGTTTGTACATTTTATATTTATCTCTTTATTTTAATAATAATTTATAACACATTTTAAAATAAGTTTTAATCCCCAGGCAATATGTTAAGAAACCTTTGATCTTATACAAAGAAGATGCTATCCCATGCAATTACAGAGTTACATGCTGCATTCATTTTAGATGTCTGTTGAACCACATATGTTGTAATGTATATTACAATTACAGAATAGAATTTCTATGTTACTGTGTTATGTTCATTTCCCAATATTGTATTTTATGTATTTATGCCCAGACCGCATCTAGCTCCATGTGATGTTCAGTTCAGTTTAAAAGAATTTATTACATAAGAAAATAAAAATAAGACATTGACACTTTTCCCAATTTGCAACTCTCTCTCAGAAAATCAATAAGATAAAACATTTACTTTGGTCACATCGGTATACAAAGATTTACAAAGTGATATTTAATGTCTTTAGGTATTCTTTTATTTGCTGATCTATGATTGATTAAACATTGCTTGCTTGCTTGCTTGCTTGGTACTTATCTATTTATTTCTTAAATCATAAATGTCCTGGCAGGAATAAAAGAGTCCTTGTGTTGTTGTGTGTAGTGTAAAGGCATAATAAATCAGAATCAGCAAATAAGTAATAAGAAATAGCATTCTGTCTCAACGTAAGATTGAATGTTTTGCCTTATTGAAAAATGTGGCAAAATTACAAAAAGTTCTATACAAATAAGAGACATTTCAATGCAGCACTCCAGGAATGGCTAATATAGGGTGAATAGAGAGAATGTCAAATTGAAATGTACTATTTAACAGAAAATACAGAAAAAAACTTTATTTTTTTTATCTGTACATTGTAAATTATGAATATAAAGAGTTGAGCTTCCATATTAATGCAAAAAAAAACAACCCAACTGAAATAAGTCACTTGAAGAAAAGACTAATATATTTGTGGTTTGTGGTTTTTTGTTTTTGTTTTGCTTGGAGCAGAGGTGGATAAGAAGAAACATGAAAAAAGTTAGAATGGATTCACAATATTTGAGGGGTGAGGACTAAACTTAGTGTGACAACTTTCTGGGAAGCATGCAACCTCTGACTTTTTGATTGAGTTTGGTCAAGAGTGGGACTAAGAGGCTTTTGGGAGACCATTTGCTCTCACCCAACTTTGGGGATTAAAGCTGAAGGGAGGGGGAACTATTATTGGCTGCGGGAGGTGGCCTGTTCCTGGTATTTATAATTATATATGATATGAAAATAAGGATAGTTTTTCTCCCCTTCTCACAATATTAGATCTATTGGGAGATTCAGATTCCAAACAAGGACATTTTATGACTTAAATTATTTATAGCCATTAGATGTGGAAATGGTCCTTCATTTAGATGGTTTAAAAACAGGCTTAAACATTCCTTATTATTTATTAAATGTTTATGCCATCCATCTTCCATATAGAACACTGAAATGTTTATCAGAGAAAGTAAAATGTTTTTTTTTCTGCCATAGGTGTTATTATTGGTGTAATGGAAAACCATTTTTTAAAAAGCCCCTTTTATGTTGCATTCTTACCTAGGTACTTCAGAAAGGAACTCTGTTAAATATGTAAAAGACATGATAGAAGCTATACAGTGAATGTTTCAGTTTTAGAAGAGGCAATCGTTTTGAAGTGTGCATCTGATAACCTTTCAAACATATAGATTCTGGATTTCAAATATTTGAAGGGCTGCCACAGATGATAACATTTCTTGCTCGGGAATTCCAAATTGCAGGACATCATCATCATCCAAAGATTAGAAAAGAAGCTGAGCAGATTTCTAACAGGATTTTGTTCCAGTAGGCAGACACTACATCACATAGTTAAATGTTTGTTTTTACAAAACTCTTTCTTTACAAGTGTCCTGCAAATAGTAATTACTAATACTAACTTTCAACATCACATTGATTTGTTTTATATATACAGCAGAACACAAGTGCCTAGAAAGCCTAAAAAAACCAGACAAAGATAACATAGCATAGACTTTATGACATCATTCCCCAACAAAAAAGAAAGAAAGAAAGGAAAAGCAACATCTCTTGTTTTAGGATTGTGACAAATATCAGAAAATATCCAGATCCCTTTCTCAAAATAATTATAAAAGGTTTGTGGGAAATCTGCTTGATGGAATCTTGGAGAGGCTGATTTGCATTTGATTTTCAGAAGTGGGTCTTCCTTTATATTCTCTGAACAAATCCATGCCATCTAGCTACATAATGGATTCTCTCCTTTTTCATTTCCCCATGTTAGCTTTTTTATTGCAAATAGGGTTCTAAATCTTGCTGTAGAAAAGAAAATTGTAGGGTATGGAAGTATGTGTTCAAAGGAAGCTATCAATAACATTAGTTATGAAAACCTGATCATAAGTGTTTTTAGTCCATTAGCCATTCGGCTTTATTTATGTCCTCTTTTCCACTAGAGTTTGGAGCCAGTTATTTAAGAGATGAAATTTGGAAGAGAAATGGTGCACGGTGATATAAAACATGGACATAGTCCTTATGCTAAAAAAAAAAAAAAATCCTCTCTTTCTTTTTTTAAAGAAAGAATAAAGTATTAATCCTGGTCTGCTCTTTGTTTTTCCTGGCAACATTGAAGCAATGTTAAAAATCCAAAGTTGCCAAAGTAGAAGGTAGTTCACAAAAGAAATCTTCTCTTCTTTTTCAACAGATGCAAAACATTTCCCTAGAACTGGGAGATCTATAAGCACTCTGAGTTGAGCTTTACACAGTGAAATGAGGGTTAGAGGAAGTGCCATAATCAGAATTTAGTTCCATGTGCATGATGAGTTCCCCCCCGCCCCGCTGTTCTGCAAGAAACATTTCATAATTTTGGCAGTTCATAATTTTTGACAAGAATTTTGAGGGGGTAAGGCTTTGGCTTGCAAGAGGTTATAGATTCCCATGAGCCTGGCTAGTGGTGTTGATAAAGCAACCTACAGTAGCCCCACAAGTAAGATAGGTAGCAAATAAATTTAACCAATAAATAAACAGTAAATTCATCCAGTTCAATCTTCCTAGGAGAAATTATTAATGGCCATACTTTAGGGAGATGTAGAGGGCATAGGGAATAGAAGGATCGCATGAGGCAAAGATCAGACAAGTAGGGACTGAGCCTACTCCAAGAACCTTATTTGAGCAAACATCTCAGGCAAGACCCTCCCTTATTCATTCAAAGATAAAGGGTGGGAGAGAAGAGCACATTCAGACTTCCAAGATTTTGTGATTATAAATTTAAAAATAGTTTTATATCAGATTCCATTTATAGGAGAGAATTCTGAAAGTAACAAAGTCCCAAGGCATAAAGGGGATTATAACAATAATTAGCACTGTGTATTGTATCTGGAAGCCTATTGGTAGCTAATGCAGTGCTCCCAATATATGTGTCATCTGCAGGCATGGCTGCATTCTTTGTGAATTACATTTTTCAAAGTGTCTTCAGTGTAAAACAAGGATCTTCAAACTTGGCAAGTTTAAGACTTGTGGATTTCAATTCCCAGAATTCCTGAGCTAACATGACTGGTGGAGGAATTCTGGGAGTTGAATTCCACAAGTCTTAAAGCTGTCAAGTTTGAAGATCCCTGGTGTAAAATGCATTACAGTAAACACAAGGACAAAATGAAAAGGGTAGCAGTTATTTTGCCATTTCCAAAATGGCCACAACTGCTATATCAGCCCAAATAAGGCAAAGGCTCTTTTGGCCACAACTACCTGCTGTTTAAGCAGAAGCCACAGGTCTAAAAGGACTCTTAAATTACAGTCCTGCTCCTTCAGGAGGAACATGACTTTGTTCATAGTTAAAATTGGAAAAATTGTGGAGCTGAATGGTTTTTGGATGAACAACTGTTATGTTTTTCTGGGCATGACCATGTTTTATCCTATCCAGCCTCTCACACCCTCCATACATCAAGTCAGGTCTACTGGACTAATTGCCTAACCCAGGGTGGAGACGTATAAGTGGATATAATTCTACTTCACCCCAAACGAATGAATGGGTTCTACTAGCAGTTCATGTAAATGTTAATAGGATGGGAGAGAGGATGAAGCCATGAGGCACTCCACTAGTGTGAGGCTAGGATGCCTCTTGCCCTTTCTAACTATTGAACTGCTCCTTTAGGGTGGAGTAAAACCACTGGCACATAGTAACACAACACCCAACTTTTGCAACTAGTCCCAAAGTGTTCCATTGCCAATACAAAGAAATGTAGCAAAATCAGCGGGACCATACTATCTCCATTCAGAGCCTGTCACAGGTCATCCACAAGAGTGACGAATAAAAGAGTATCTCATCTTTGATCCTTGATGGCAAAAATTGTCCAAAAATTGTCCAACACTGCATTTTTAGGATGGAATTTATGCCATTTCCTTCAATGCAGTTAGTATCATCTACTCATTCTCTCCCCAATTGTACTTGGAAATTGTACTTGAAAGTTGTTTCTCTAATACCCTGTTTCTCCAACAATAGGGCCTCCCCCAATAGGAAGTCCCAGCGTAGTAACAGAAGACTTTCATTTCATAATAAAGAAGGTGTATTGCTGTAAAATAAGGAAATGAACTGACTATTTGAGAAGGGTAGGAAGGAAGAAAAAAAATATAATATCTCCAAAAATACCTCAGTGGGTCTATAGGAGTAAAGTTATTTATGGAAGCAATGCACAATAATACTTTCTATAGACTAGATGTGCCGCAATCTTTATTAACTTTGCTTTCTATAATAGAAGAATTCAAATGAAGAAAGTAAGCTCATATTTGAAAGTCATATTTTGAATAATGTTCTTAAATTAATTATATTATCTTGACTTAGTGCTGTGTTCTCTCTGGGGACTAAAACTGAGAGAAAGTCTTTAAAGCAGGGGGGTTTTTTAAGTTTCAGAGACCCTTCTCAACGAACTCTGATTTGTATCCTCTTCAGGAGGCACAGATCTACAATACTCTCCCTAGAGTTTGCCTTCTGCCTTGCAACTTGAATGTTATCCAAATTATTTGAAATAGCAGGATCAATGAATTGCAGACTAATATAAAACTAGAATAAACAATTTATCAGTGTGATACTATCTTGATTATATCCATTGAGCTGGAAAAAATGTTCCTTGCTACTTATTCTTATGTTGATGAATTACTGTATGATATCAGACATGTGAAGGTAAAGCAATTCTTAGTTGGTGTAGGATTTTAGCAACACCGAGAACAAATCTGCTTTCTTCTGGGACATAATAGAGAAGGCAGATCTTCTAGAAATGATGAGACAGCTTTCTCCTGTTGAGACAAATAAGGAGAATTTTTTTTTCTATTTTTCTTCTTATTTGTCACTCTCATTCTATTTCTTTCTCTTTTTGCTCTCTTTTTCATTCTGCCTCACCCAACCAATCAAGGGACACATTATTCTTGCCAACAGTCTGAATTGATCACTTTTTGAATTGGATGAAAGGCCATTAGTTGCGTAAAATAGATAGGGCTTAGTAAAAGAGATGCTTATTCACAAAAGAAATACAGTATAGCTCAAAACTAAAGGAGGCAGATCACTTCTTTCCTTTCTTGGGGTACCCAGCCAGAAGCTGGTCTTTTTCCTTAACATATCATTGCCCTCAGAGTTTGGCTCTCATTACAAAGTGGTAACTTGATGCTACTTCTTTTCATTCTACCTCTTCCATCTCTGCAGTGTTAAAGGACATCACATGATGGATTTATGAATCTAAATTGAGGTTATTACTATGTCTGCTAATAGAGAACGTTCCTGTGATGAAATTAAGCTTGAAAGACAACTTGTGTTACAGAGGAGTATCTATTTAGCATCTGCCCCAGAGATTTTTGTTCCTTTATTATTTTTAATGCAACTCTGAAACTGTCACTTGATTCTATTGCAGTGGTGGCTAACCTTTTTGGGCTCCTGTATCGAAAATTGTGTGCGCAGATGTGCACGCTCACTCATGTGCCAGCACCCAGAAGGCAATGTGCACAGGCCCCCATGCCCCCTGTGCATGCGTGCGCGATCCCCCCCTGCCACCTTACCTGCACTGGGCACACAAGCACCTCCCAGCTGATTTTTGGCCCATTTGAGGCCTTTTTTGGCCTCCCAGAGACTCAAGGGAAGCCTCTGCAGCCTTTGCAGACTGAAAAATGGGGCTGTTTTGTCACTTCTGGTATTTCCGGAAATACAGGAAGTGACAAAACAGGATTGTTTTTCGGCCTGCAAAGGCTGCAGAGGCTTGCCTCAAGCCTCTGGGAGGCCAAAAAAGGCCTCAAACAGGCCAAAAATCAGCTGGGAGGTGTGCACATGTACAGTGAGGTAAGTTTGGCTGGGGCTCTCATGCCCACACAAATAGTTCTGTGTGTGACCTGTGGCATGCATGCCATAGGTTCGCCATCATGGTTCTATTGCATACAGTTTAGCAACACAGTGACATTTGTACTCAAAAAAAGTGACTTACAATGGTGCTTGCACTTAAAACTTTTGGAACATACACATGACTGCATGTTCAAAATTTGGTTGCCTAGCAACCATCATGTATTTATGACTTGCAGCACCACGGAGTCATGTGATCACCATTTGCAACCCTTCTGGCTTCTAACAAGCAAAGTCAATGGGGGAAGCTGAATTCACAACAATTGCATGATTCAGTTAACAATTGCAGAGATTTGCATAACAAAGGTGGCAAAAAAAGGTTGTAAAATCAGTCCTGACTCACTTAATGCCTGTTTCGCCTAGCAACAGAAATGTTGGTCCCAATTGTGGTCATAAGTCAAGAACTATCTATATATAGAACATAGATTTTAAATGTTATTAGAGGACCTGGAGCATGGTGGCTCATGTGATTTGACAGGCAGTAAGCCTGTGTTTGAGACCTGAATGCTGCTATCGGATGGGGTAAGCTCATGTCATTCACTCCAGCTTCTGCTGGGGACATAAAAGGAGACCCCAACTGGGTGTCTCCCCAGGCAACGATTAGTAACCTTTCAACCCAGAAGCACTTCGATGCTTCCGACACAAGTGCAATGTGATCAGAAGACCTAATTTCTGTACACTGTATCACTCCCAACAGCAGGCAGCTCTAGGACATGCAGGCATGCCAAGAGTTTGCTCATCTTTCACAAATCTTAAGAACTGATATAAATCAGTATTGCTTTTTTGTTTTGCAAGGCAACACATGATGGTTTGCATATAACACTACCCATTATTGAGCAACTTCACAGATTAGGCAAACCAAAAACAAACTATATAGCATTATGGGTTGGTGTGATATATAAACCAGCCATTGCTTCTAATTGACTATCTCAATTTGGTGTCCTCTAGATGTAACTCTGTTCATACTTACTGGCTGGAGTTGAAGTTGTGGTCCTACAATGTGAAAGATGCCAAGTTCAGAAATGCTGGCTTGTAATATAGCTGAATAATGCTATATATGTCTTTGAACTAGTCTGATTAATACCTTGTGCGAATAACATCCTCTAACTTCCAAGCTAATATTTAGAAGGACACACCATTAATTTACACATAATTTAAAATAAAATTCAAGGTAAAGGTAAGAACCTTGAGCCACCTGGTCTTTTAAGTAGAAAGATTTCTAATTGAATGTTAAGATCAAAGTTTAAGTTTATAAGAGAAGAAAACAAGCACAGATAAATAGTTATTATCTGACATCCTTATGAAAATTCATGACCTGCCACTTTATCCGGGACCTTTTAAGAATTCTAATTGTGAAGTATGCAAAACTATTAAACGGCTTGAGTGGAGCACTTCTGTCTCTTGATAAGAAGCGAGTTAAATAATTGTCCTGTTTAACTTGTGCTTGTTAACCTTTAAGGTCAACTAGTTTGAACATACGTTTAATGAAATCTTGGCACCAGAATTTATGATACTGCTGCTGAATGTTAAATTGGACAATTTACATAAGCAGGACATTAACCTTCGGAGTACTAAATAGCATTTTAGCACTTAGCCGCTGGGGACAATAAGGGACATGTTCTATATATTTGTGATTAGCTTGCCTGGAAACTCTCATGATGACCAATTGGCCTACAAAGTTTAGCAGCATAATTAAGTGAATGGACTCAGCCTAAGTAAATTATCACTACTGTGTACAGTATATCATTATAGTCCCAGCAAGGAGGGGGAGGAAAGGATATGAATAATTTAATATTACATTATTAATTTATCAATGCTAAGTGACTGTGAGAAGGCTCTTTGTAATTCGTTGCTTCAAATTTGATATTTGATTTACCGGTGGTATGATTAAACTTGAGCCTATTTAATTTTTTTTTTTATCAGGAATTTATGGTAACTCAGAATTTATGATAGCACTCCCAATTTCCCCTCCTCCAACACACACAACTATGACTGCTGTGTCTACCTTCCGTTCTCAGTAACAGACACAAGTTCTTTTATTTCCATTCAGAATGATAGCAAATATAGCATATTAAACATCCCACAAATTGTAATTAAGTCAGGCTTTTCCATTTAGATGGAAATACCTTGCTTCCCCTGGATGTTAATTTTGCCAGAAAACAAAGCTTTCAAACCTAAAATTCTTCACCTCATAAGGAAGGCCTTGCTCCAATTGAAAAGATAAAGCCAACCTGGTAGGACTCTATATGTTATACACGGCCTTTTCTTTTATACAAAACCAATGCTCAGTGTAGGGTTGTGTGCTATAGATATGTGGCAAGCAGTGGGCAGATTCTACTAACACGGGTCTTGGGTGATAAAAATAGGAGGTCTTATTGTATAAGCCTCTGTACGTTTACATGGAAGTCAGTTATGTTCAATGCATAATGGATAGATAGCCAAGTTTTAGACTTAAGAGGGCTTCATCTTCTGAATATAGCACCCATGTAATTTTGCAATTTAGCCAAGCAATTATCAGCCTATTTACCTAGGACTGAAGCTGCAGTCTTGTGCATATTTCCTTGGGAGAAAATGAAACACTGAGTAGACTCTGGAAAGTATTAAAAAAAGACATTGAAGCTTCACTTCAGAGGATAAAATACAAAAGGGGAGCTCCTTGTGTCAGGGCTCTGGTAGTTACCCCCATTTAAATCATGAGTCTCTACTGGATTTTCCAAAGCTTAAAGAAGATTTATTAGGAGAAGACATGCCGGTACTGCCTGGGTGTAGCCAACTCTGAGACACATCATTCATTGTCACCCTTGACCCTGGTTTTCCCCACTCCCTGGGTGTATCATAATTCATATTCTCCAATGGGACACATCCATAGTCAAGAGTCATCAATCATACTCTCCAGTTAGAATTTTGCGAGGCAGAAAATTCAGTCACCTGGAAACTATCTATGAAAACATTTATGGAATGCAGTTTCAGTTTTGCAAGCTGCTACACTACTCCTCCCTCTCTTTCTGTTGGCATCTCTAAAAGACCAGAGAAATATTTTATGAGTTGACATCTTGTTTCCTATTAATGTCTTCCATCACCAGGAATTCATTGAGTGGTTTTTGAAAAACTCATGCGCTTTTGGCAAGTTGATGAATTGTTTTGGAACCTCTGCCTGAGGTTATATGCATATTTTAGAAAAAAGCTCTCTCAGTGTGGGGCTTCTGAATAATGATTTAAATAGCCTTGATGCATGTCATCTTGGATCTTGTCAGAATAGAATTCCGACTTTCTCAAGAGATGTACCTAGCCTTAAAGAAGTAACTGCATCCCTTCAGTTTTTCTTCAAAATCAATGTATCTCAAAAGAACTTTTGTGGAAATGCTTGTCATAAAATTTCAATGTCACAGAAAGTAATAGCTTGCTCAACTACAGTTTGTTAAATAAAGGACAACTGGACAATAACTAACCAAGTCAATGGTTCAGCATGGCAGAGAGGCAATTTGCCTCAACACATAGTATAATATTAAATCCACTGGTGCCAATATTAAGCCCTCTAATATGGGGACAAGAATCTGCTGATAGAACAGCTAATGGGTGATACTTTGAATGAACTCCTGTTTCTTGAGATGAATAAGAAAGCGTATGAAGTTACTGCTGAAGAATTGAGAATGGTGCAAATTGTACCCTCTCATACCAAGTATGCATCAAATCTTCAAGCACAACCTCAAGCTCCTTCTGCAACCTAACTGGGTCTATCAGACACCTGGGGCATACCTTCAGGAAAGAGGTATTGTGGTTTTGGGGAACATCAACACAAGCCCTTGCCTTTTTTATATATTTGCTATTTTTACTGATTCTTGTAAGCTGCCCTAAATGGCTTCTTGTAAGATTGGAATCCATACACATGTGATTAATAAGTAAATAAAATTTATATTCTATAAATTTATATTCATAATCACAGGAAAGTATCAGTTGGAGACTGCCATCAGAAACCAAACTCTGTCAGGGTTAGTAATGTTTCCAGCCATTTTACTATTTGAGATATTTAACTTCAGTTTCTATATGTAGCTGCTTTCTTCCATATCAGGAGAAAAATATAAGTGAATAACAGCTAATCTAGAAAATGTCTTCTGTCTAGCAAGTGGGTCAAAGACTAAAGCTTCCATCCAATGCAAATAGTAACAAGTCTTGACCTTCAATCATTAAGTTGATTTAGGAACACAACAGAAGAATTCCACAAGGAATTATTAACAGCCACTGAATAAACTGTATAGACCAGTATTTATCAATCTCTGAAATTCTGGGACAACTCCCAGAATTCTCCAGACATCATGTTGACGGCCACACATCTTAATGTTGATGAGGCTAAGAAACAATTGATACAGATTATCCAAACAGTCACTGCTGTTCAGAAGCAGAAGAATCGGGTCTGGATAAGTATATCTAACTTAAATGAAAGAGAACAAGAAGGCCAGGACTTACTCCCTGGTTATTGGGTTTATGGCAAAAATCACTGCTGGGGAAGGAGATTCCATAGCTGAAATGCTCTTTTCAGTGCCTGCTGCTCTTCTTTAGCCATAAAAGAAGCCAATGTGGTTATAGGAGCCCGATGAAACCCTATCAGTCACTGTCTGAGCAACACAAAATAAACCTTGGGAGATAATTTATGTGCTGCTGTCTGGATGTGATAGATCACGCAGTGGCAGAGCAAGTGCTTTAGCCCAGCAGCAAGTGTGGATGTGAACCAGCCCAATATCAACAAGGCCACTTGCTGAGGCCATGAAAAGGAGCGGGAGGGAAGATGTTTCTAGATGAGTCTGATATACTTTTTACAAAAGCTCAGCAAATGAAGCTGAACATAGGATGCTGAAAGTATCCATATTTCTTGCTTACTTTTAAAGCACAGCTATTGAGAGTTGGATCTTGTTTTTTCTACTGTTGCTTTTCCCAGTGAGGTTTATAGTTCTTATGTTCACAACAGTTTGAATCCAAATGTTTATTTTTAACACCCTTTTATCTCAGTTCTATACCATCATTACTATCAAAACAGCATACCAGTACATGGAGCGCATACAATGGAGGAAGATTTCACATTGCACTAGAAGTGGTGAGATCAACATTTTCCCCTTCCTTTCTCTGTATTATTGAAGATGTGCATACTACAGTTTTCAACATCCATTTTGCCCATAACTGCCTTCCCCAAATGCAAACAAAGTCTAGAGGTTTTGTCATATTCTACTCAAGAGCACTCTAACGTGTAATGCTGGTGGCTGCATGCAGCAGATGCCAATCCCTTTAATAGAAACTGATGAGATAAACTTTGTCAAATTATGGTGGTGTTCACATAGCCTGCTTAATACGATTACTGACTGGTCCAGTGTTCAGTGTGTTTACAATACTTTGCAACATAAATTCACCAAATGTCCTAGGTGACAAACACTAGCCCACCAAGAAAAGACAAAACCAATACAGGCAATCCTCAATTTACAACAGTTCATTCAGTTCAAAGTTACAATGGCACTGAAAAAAGTGATTTATGACCATTTTTCACACTTATGACCATTGCAGAATCCTCATGGTCACATGATCAAAATTTGAATACTTGGCAACTGTACATATGTACAAGGGCCGCAGTATCCCGGTGTTATGTGATCAGCTTTTTTTTGCAACTTTCTGACAAGCAAAATCAATGAGAAGCTAGTTTCCCTTGACAACCGGATTACTAATTTAAAAACTGCAATGATTCACTTAACAACTGTGGCAAGAAAGGTCGTAAAATGGGACAAAACTCACTTAATAAATGTCTCACTTAACAACATAAATTTTGGGCTCAATTGTGGTTGTAAGCTGAGCACTAGCTGTAAATCCAGAGATCTAATTCTATTTAATACTTTGTTGGCAGATAGAGAATTGGAAGGATCATCATAGCGTGTAGCAATAGCAATAGACTTATATATTGCTTCACAGTGCTTTACAGCCCTCTCTAAGCAGCTTACAGGGTCAGCATATTGCCCCCAACAATTTGGGTCCTCATTTTACCAACCTCGGAAGGATGGAAGGCTGAGTCAACCTTGAGCCGGTGAGATTTGAACTGCCAAATTGCAGGCAGCTGGCAGGCAGCAGAAGTAGCCTGCAGTACTGCATTCTAACCACAGCGCCACCACAGTGTAAGCTGGCTTTATAGCCAAGTTTCAGCCCCATGGGGACAGAATGAAGCCTATCTTACTTCAGTGAGGATGTAGTTTTTCCTTGACTGAGGGATTTGCCTGACTTTCCCAGGTGCTACACCCAAACACACACACACACACAAAACACACACACACACACTTATAAAATTTATGTCATTTGAATTGTGTTTAAGAAAAATTAGAAGAAAATCCACTAAAAAGAGTAGTTTGTTCCATATCATATTAAATAATATTTGTTGAACCATGGTTTATTCAATAAATCGCACTTGGCTGAGTTTAGTGAAAAATCTTACAGAAATGCAGCTCCTTCAAGAATTAGAGGTCGAAATATATGATAGCTTGTATTTAAAGGAGGGAAATAAAAAAAAAGAACTGAAGGCCAAGTTCAGAATAACAAGTCCAAGCAGCAATGGAGAAAAGAAGCCTCAATTTTATAGTGAAGCCAGAATTGAAAAACAGAAAACAGCCAAATGCCTAAATATTGTTCTTTTTTCCCCCCAAAGAAATTGATGAGAAATAGATGGAAGGAGTGCTTAATGACTGGTAGCCTCACTTAATTCTCTTAAGAATCATGCTGTTTTGTATAATAATGATGGACTCAATTCTTTGCTTGCGGACATTTAATTACGTTATAAAATTCACAAGGGAAGAAGAAAGCTTGTTCATTTCTTTTTCTCTTCCCCTGCCTTTGCCTGCCTTTTGTCCCAGCCTATCAATTAACTCATTTTTATATTTGCTACAATGGAACCAAGTGGTGTGAGTACTTACTCTGATCTGATATAGAGATTATTGACTGAAATTATCCAGCATTGTACTAAAAGGTGTTTAAAAGTTGAGGAAGCAAGTCTGTTTTTTTCAAGTTTGCAACCTCCAAATAGTGGGCACTGTGTAAGTTAAATTCTATATATTTCACAATCATTAGAGAGTCTGGAAAAGATACAATTATTGACATCAGATGAAACTGCTAGATCAAATTAGGCATGCCAAAGATGCTGATATAAATCATGTTCACCCTTGCCATTATTTGCTATGTAAGTTCATGCCTCTATCTGCAAAATTGGGTGGGTGGGTCAGAAATTGCTAAAAGTGGAGCTGGTTTGAACCCAAAAGTCATGTGTCAGACTTCTACCATTTGAGCAAGTGATGCTGTTAAACAAGATACATTATCTGTACAACATGGCTCTATTTTTCTACTTTGTTGTTGATGTCATTGCAGTACATTGGTGCCTTCAATCAGCTGTCAATGGGAGTCCAAGGTGCAGTACAATTTGAAAAGAGTTATTCCATGTCAGTTGTGCTTCCTTTCTCCACTTTCCTTTTTTAAAATATGAAAAAAGGGGAAAAGTGAAAGAAAGAAGAAAAATAAAGAAGTGATTTCCAATTTTCTTTTACAGCAGTTACAAGTATAAATATATCATAGCTACTTACTTTATGATTGCAGCTTTCTTTACATTTTCTCTATTATTTTTCTTCTAATCCTCAAAATTACATATTATAACACCATTTTTTCAATTTTCTTTCTCTAGGTTCAAAGTTGTTCTTCATTTGAGACACTCTGCAAAAGTTTTGTTTTCAACAAAACAATAAATAAATGTGTTGGGATGCAGCATATTAGTTATACAGAACTTTTCTAAGTGAAATAATAATAAAAATAAAAGCAGTGTATTAAAAGGATGTATTCAGCCATATTTCACATATGCAGCAAATTAGTAAATATTGTATGAAGAGCTATGTTGTATCAGACCAGGTAGGCATTTTAGTCTTATCATCTTATAATACACAAAGCATCTATGGAGAGTCCCTCAGGTGCTACTGAAAGTAGAAATTCTTTACTGCTCTTGTTCCTGAACAACTGATATTTGGGATGCTGCACACGCAAAAGAGGAACTCACAGAGGAGGGTATCAGCTATGATTTCCAGTTCTGGCCTTGCCAAATTTCAGGCAGCAACAGAGGGAAACAATTCTGCTTATCATCCAGCTCCAAAAATGATGAGCTCAATCATTGTTGAAAAGTAACTGCAGTTGCTTAACCTGAGATGTTTCTGCCTGTTGATTTAATTTTATGGCTTTGCATTTTTCCAATCAGCTTGTGTTGGTTCTTCAGTTTAGTTATTCCAGAACTATCGGAACAAAGGCCACACATTCCTCTTTTTCATGAGTAACAATTTGGGACTCATATACACATACTTTTCTGCTAAATGTAAAGGCAGGAGTTCATCAGTTATGTTAGAAACGGAATGGTACACATTAGTTTTCTGCATCAAACAGTGCAGTTGTGATGATCTCTGTAAGGTTTTCCAGTCAGAAAACCCAGGAGATTTTCCATAGAGATTAGTAAATAAAAACTTTATTATTACAACTCTGGTATAAACAAAAATGTGATGTACAATTTAGCAGACGCTTTCATGTGCCAAAGCTGAACAGACAAAAATAGAAAAATAAAGAAAATTGTTATGTAAAACCTGAATTGGAGCTACTTTAAAAATATGAGCAGTTTTCAAACTACACATACATATCTAACTGCTTTTGTGAGTCTAATCGACAGCTCTTTTCCTGTGTCATAAGGAAACTGATGATTCCTATTTAACCATGACTAATAAAAATGGTCCAGTACCCTTCTGCTCAATTAGCACTCTTCTTTAACTGCCATGTTAACTGGCTTAGGATAAGAATGCCAACATCGGGGAACAAAACATTAAAATTCCCTCTTTCCTCCATTTTGAAGAGTTCATTCATTGAAGAAAAAAATATTTTTTTTAATTTATTGAACACTAGCAAGTAGGGAAATGACAGACTAATATATCTTCGTATATTGATGATGATGCAGTGGTGGGTTTCAAATTTTTTTACTACCAGTTCTGTGGGCATGGCTTGGTGGGCATGGCAGGGGAAGGATACTGTAAAATCTCCATTCCCACCTCACCCCACTAACCTGTTTTTCAGCTCCGTTCTCCTGTGCAGGGCAACAAAAAAGACTCAGCCGATCAACTGGGAGAACCGATAGCGGAAATTTTGAGTAGTTTGGAGAACCGGCAAATACCACCTTTGACTGGAGATTTTACAGTATCCTTCCCCTGTCATGCCCACCAAGCCATGCCTACAGAACCAGTAGTAAAAAATTTTTGAATCCCATCACTGGGCAGGGCCAGTCAGGGGTGGTATTTGCTGGTTCTCCAAACTACTCAAAATTTCCGCTACCGGTTCTCCAGAACTGGTCAGAACCTGCTAAATACTACCTCTGTGATGATGTTGAGGTAAAGGTTGGTGGCCAGATATTGAGCCCAGACTTTCAAAGCTTTTCTGGACAAAGAGAAGCCATGAGATTGCAGCAATAATTGTATGCCCTGATTTTAGATAAAGAACAAATTGTATACATTTCTACTTTGGCTCTAATTGCAGCAGCTGAGCTCCTTTAATACTTTAATAATATGAGCCAACAATGCATTTAAAGTTTATGTAGATTTTTAAAAATGCTATGTTAGCAGTGCCTTGTTAAGAATATGGAATTGATGAAAACTCAAACTGTGTCCAAAAATACCTTTATTTAGTATAAGAAACATTTTATAGAAAAGAAATGGTATGCAAAAAGAATGGATGACATGCCAAATGAAAATGCAGAATTATTATTAGTGCAGAAACATGGAGAACTTAAAATGAACCCAGAAGAACAATTGACTGCAGAGGGATTTAGTTTTCAATGGTTTTCATATTCACAATTCAGAGAAAGTTTTAACATAAGTAGAAGGATAATTGGAATTGAATAGCATTTAACTGTATGCAGAACGTTGGAGAAATACCATTGTAGGAATGGATGGCAGAATTTCTGAAAATGATAAAACTGAGCACTGTTTGATAAGGAATAAAACAACATGTGGTTTTATAACAGTTTGGACCTTTTGGTGAAAATGGAAAATAATGAAATGGCAATTTTTGGATTTGCTATTTAAAAAGGTGAATATGAAATAGAAGCAAATCAGAGGTGGTATTCAGCAAGTTTTAACCAGTTCTGGAGAACCGGTAGCGGAAATTTTGAGTAGTTGGAGAACTGGCAAATACCACCTCTGACTGGAGATTTTACAGTATCCTTCCCCTGCCATGCCCACCAAACCACACCCACAGAACCACTAGTAAAAACATTTGAATCCCACCACTGAAGCAAACTATGTGATATAAACATACAAAGGGAGGAGGGATAATATGTTGATTTATAACTGCTGTAAATAAGATTGGAAGTTGCTTCTTTATCTTTTTCTAATTTTTATTTGTATTGTTTTTCATACTTTTTATTTTTTTCTTTTTCTTAACTTTCCTTTATATATGTTCAATAATTTTATCTTCAATAAGTTATGTTTAAAAAAATATACCAGGTTGGGTGAAAATGAAATGTTTAAAATTGTATTTAATCTCCTGCTTGGTTGAAGCTAGTATGGCAGGATAGCCTGTTTCTGGTACTAGATAGACCTACCTATTTTGTAAACAAGAGACAGATGACACAGATATTCAAGGCAGGGAAATGAACAGACTTAAAAAGGCAGGAGAAAGAGGCTTGGGGTTGAAATCTTAGGATCGTGAATGAACAAATGAGTGGCAGGTTTCATGCATATCACAAACATTCACAACCACTGCCTCCCCCCCCCCCAGAGTGATAAACTGAATTATGATGTCATGATGGATGCAACCTTAGAACTTGTCTATGTATCACAACACAAGTAAAAAAGGCCTGGAGTTATCATGACATTACAATGCACGTTTTGCTTCCCTCCTTCCTCTGCCCCATTTTGAGGACATGCATTCAAATTAACTGCCTCTTTATGTGCCTAATTTCATAATTATTTTCAATAAACTATTTATCATACCTTCCTATATTTTCTTAGGACTACAGAGTGAAGAGAATTTCACAGCTGTGCCTAGTGAAAAGCCTTAGCAATTATCCTTTCCTAAACATAGGCTTTCTCCAAGAAGTTTTTCCCCCTCCCTAGAGATGTTTACATACATATGTATATATGTGTATGAGAGTGTATATTTGTATATCTGTATTTATTTCTTCAACTGTTTTGTCAAATCAATCACCGTAACGGGTATCTATTTTTTTTCCACAACTGCCTAGGGCTAAATAGAGCAAATGACAAAACACTTTCAGGTTGTCATGTGTTAATGCTAAATGCCTTACAGGCTGCACTGTTATTTTGTTTCATCTGTTTGCCTAATGTTTTTCCCAAGTTGTTATGTACTGGTGTATTAAAGAAGCCTTCAAGACAGTTCTGTCAACAATGTAGTGAAATGTTTCTCATTAGTGAAGTAGAGCTGTCACATGAGTGTAATTTATATATTGACTTGAAAAGGCTACAGACAAACTTGGCGCACAATCTGGGGGTTCTTCTAGACTCCCAATCCTGCTGAAAGATCAGAAGGCACAGCTATATACCCATAGCTATATATCTTCAGGAGGTATATAGGTTGCACCCATTCCTCAACCGAGAGGCCCGTAATTATGTTTTGCTGTCCTTACCACCATGAGGTAGGCCTTAATAGTGGCTCTAGCGTGTGTCGAGTCATCTTGGCTTTTCTTCTTTTACCAGTGCAACACAATGCATTGTGTCACGCATAAAGATCTCACATGTATATATTTTGCATTATGTACTTGCAATTGAGAATCAGTTAAGACTTCTCAAAAACAGGTACGTGGTGATATCAATCATCTTTAATGTGCCTGTCTGTTGCTGAGAACTATTTTTCCTTATGTACAAAGAACAATAGAGTTGGAAGGGATCTTGGATTAGAAGCGTCTTCTAATCTAACCCCTGCTCAAGCAGGAAACCCTATATGATTTCAGACAATTGGTTGTCCATTTCTTTTGAAAGGCTCCAGTGATGGGGCACACACAACTTCTGAAGGCAAGTTCTAGGTTGCTTCTCTCCTTGGTTAGGTTCTGTGCTGTCCAGACAGTATATAGGTAATTGGGAATTAAGATAGTTAAGTTAGAATTGGGAGCTGTCCTCATGGTAAATGTAGTTAACGCATCATGGGAAATGTAGTTCATGTCATGTGGTCACATCTGTAATCCTGATTGGTCACTGAATTGATGCTTGGTTGGGTTGGGGGAGTTTCCTTTACTCTTGCTTGGACCCCAGCACCGTGCTGGTGTTTCACCCTTTGCTCCAGCATTATGGGATGAAAGATCACTATAATTTTACACTATGAAGTCAGCTGTGCAACGAGTTGGACATTAGATAAATCTCGATGTAACTGTGAGTTATATTTGAGGATTCCTTATGATCCAATAAAGAAACTTTGTATGGAAACCCTTGTAGAGTTTAATCTGACTGTCCTTATATTCAGCCAGCAATTAAAAGACAGAACAGGTTCTATCCATTGTTTCTTGTCTTTTGGTGCTTTGGAAGATAATTTGAGCTCCTTGTCTCTGTAGAAGCCCCACAAATATTGGAACACTGCTATCATGTCTCTCTTAATCCTTCTTTTCATTAAACTAGACACCCAATTCCTATAATTGTTCTTTGAATGTTTAGGCTCCAGCCGCCTAATCATTCTTGTTGCTCTTCTCTGCACTCTTTCCAGAATCTCAACATCTTTTTATATTGTGGTGAGCAGAACTGGATACAATATTCCAAGTGTGGTCTTACTAAGGCTTGGGAAAGAGGTACGAGCACTGCATATGATCTTGATTCTACCCTTCTAGTAAAGTAGCCTATAATTGCTTAGGTTCCAAAATGTGTATTTTGGAAGGTTTGTTAAAGACTTTGTATTAGAATTACAAATGAAATCTTCAAAAGACTAGGGCTCAGGTGTGTTTTGACGGAGACAGTTAAGTGCAACACACACCCTGAATCCAATAAAAACAACAGTGTTGTTTGTGTCCATTGCAATATCACTTGCCCAGACAAGCAGCAGGTCTAGTTAATATTTTCCAGAAATAAACTGCAGCTCTTTCAAAAAGGCATGAAATATTTGCACTGAGGGATTTTTACTCTGACATCTGCTGGGGGAAAAAAGTCTGCAAATATGTTTCAGGATATTCCTGACTTCTTGACAACTTACTCCCTCAGAAGATGCAAAATGATCAATTATCCTTCGATTGATATAAAGCAGTTGGGGAAACGTAACTGTTGAAATATAGTTAGCAGGGATATTGATGAAGAATGATCCAGTAATGCTCATTCCTTTGATATTGAAATGCATATCTTGGACTTTAAGAAAGCAGATTTTAATAAAATAAACACAGTTGCCAACACTACTAATATACTTCTCCAAAACTGGACATGAAAAAAGCAAAGATTCTTGTGTAAAGCAAATTACTTTATCATCACTATACAAAAGGTGATATACTGCCCTCAATTTCAGGAAAAATAATTTCCATTCCATTGATTTTGCTTTCCCAAGGTATGATCATAGACAGGTTTAAGATCATGGAAATCCAACAGGTTTTTTTTTAATGGAGAATATCCATGATTGTTTATATTTAAAAAGTGAGGTATGTGGGGTTAAGTACAGAGAGCAATATTGAAATAAAATGTGTTAATTTTTCAATACATCAATCATACATCTATTTATATTTTTTTGTATTAAGGATTTTGATTGTAACTGTAAAATCTAATACAGACTAAATTTAAAGAAAGAGGAGAAAAGAGAAAGGAATAAAAAGTGCAAGGAAAAAAGGAATAAAATTGAAATAAATAAGAAAGAAAGAAAGAAAGAAAGGAAGGAAGAAAGAAAGAAAGAAAGAAAGAAGAAAGAAAGAAAGAAAGAAAGAAAGAAAGAAAGAAAGAAAGAAAGAAAGAAAGAAAGAAAGAAAGAAAAATGAGAGAGAGAGAGAAAGAAAAATCTTTATCTTTATAGTTGTCCCTCCTATATTCTCCATACACTGCATTCTAATTCTTTCTTGAGGGGTCACATTCCATAATTGAGGTATTAACATCACAAAGAATTAACAACACAAAGAATCCACAAGGTGGCTCCCTCTGCAAATGTTAGTCTACTGGCAGAATTCTAGCTTCAGGTGGAAACTGAGCATGCATTATGTTCTTGCCAGCAGCGCAACAGGTTTCCTGTGCAGTAAAATAACTTCTGAGTCTCTCCTCAAAGCAACACCAAATCCACCAAGACTGCTTTTGTTTAAATGAACTGTACCAATTCATTTTCTCCAAAATCCAACAGAAATATACTATATGCCATTTGAACTGATGGAATAGAAAAAGTAGATTAAGATTTTAAGATTAAGATCATATGCCACTTTTAATCAGATCAGTCATATTAATATCAGTCATATTAATGTTGCATGCCAAATTTCAAATTAGTTTTACCTTGCTTGGAATAAGCAGGCGACTGAATTGCATTTTACATATATACTGTCAATTGAATTGTGCTCTACACAGTACACATATCAGATAATCAGGAATCAGATAATATATAGATTAGAACAGGGCTGTCAAACTGGCGTCCTGTGAGCCGTATGCATCATGCACTGGCCACGTCCCCACCCAGTTTAGCAAAGGAGGAAAAATCCTGATACGTCATGTGACGCTGCCATGATGACACCCCTGGATTAGAGCATTCATCGCAATTGTTGCAGAACAGCAGAGAGAGAGAGAGAGAGAGAGAGAGAGAGGGAGGGAGGGAGGGAGGGAGGGAGGGATATGTATGTATGTATGTATGTATGTATGTATGTATGTATGTATGTATGGTATTCAGCTTTGTTCGGGTATTTTCCCACATCATTATAGTTGTGCTTTTAAAGTTGTAGCAACGTTTCGGCAGAATCTCATCTGCCATCATCAGGCTTCTATATTGTGTTCGTCTGTGAGTCAGACTTTTACAGTTGTTTCAGTTTTAAATTTTTCTTTCTGTTTTGAAGGCAGTCTTGATGTGATGCCTGTGTAGTATCTTACTGATTTTATCTGTAGCACCTCTTATGTTCTGTCAAAACAGACAGAAAAATAGCAGCCATCCTTAGAAACCCCAAAGATAAAATTGACCTGGAAAACCAAGGCATACATGAAGTCCCCTGTGCATCATGCCCGGCCACATACATTGGACAGGCCAATAGAAGAATAAGTACCCGCCTGGATGAACACAAAAATGCAGTAAAAAAGCTGGAACACACTTCCTCACTAGTCCAACACATGAAAGCCACAAGTCATAGCATCAACTTCAATGGCACCAAAACCCTAGCCACTATAGAAAACCCCAGCCACAGAATTATCAGAGAAGCCATAGAGATTGAAAAAAGACCTGAAAGCATGAATAGAAGAGATGATTCCACCAGACTGTCAATTATTTGGAAGCCTGCACTCACAAACAAAAAAATCTCCACACCACAAGCCAGGCAAACACCTGGGCACAAACAGATCCCCCTGATACCTCCAGCTCAAACACACCCCAACCAGGCACCCAGATGAAACCTAGCTTCCTAACAAATGATAGCCATCCATTTACTTGGAGCCAAGCTGCACTAAAAGCCTTCAATACAGGAACACAATGTTGCCAGCCTACCAAGACAAAAAAAGCGCCACAAAATAGACAGAAGATATTAGAAACACCAATCAAGCAGAACACAGCAAACTCCAAGACCAATAAACACAGACCAAGACTCCCAACCAATCAGGATGAAGAAAAAACCATTCTGGCACAGCAGTAGGCTAGCCCCAAATTTAAAACTGAAACAACTGTAAAAGTCTGACGCACAAATGAACACAATACAGAAGCCTGATGATGGCAGATGAGATTCTGCCGAAACGTTGCTACAACTTTAAAAGCACAACTATAATGACGTGGGAAAATACCTGAACAAAGCTGAATACCATACATGTAAGTACCTGCGAAAACTTAAGAATATATATATATATATATCTCATCATCATCTTCATCCTCCTCCTTTCCTGCTTTTAAATCACTACTGACAATTCCAGGCAGTTTCCTGCCCATGTTTTATTCAGCTAGGGCCAAGAGAGAGTTACTGGACCAAGATCACTGAACTGGCTTTGCCTCTAAGGCTGCACTAGATCTCACATCTTATTATTCCAAAGTTGATGCTTTTAACTAGGGATGTCCAAATTTGGCAACTTTAAGATGTGGCTGGCTGAGGAATTCCAGGAGTTGAATTCATCTTAAAGTTGCTAAGTTTGGAGATCCCTGCCTTTAACCATAATTCCAAATGGACTATCCTACATTACTTTTCATAAATGCAGAAATGACTATATTGTTGAAGAATATTTAATTACTGCCAATTCCCTTTCATTTTTTTCCCCTTTGGACACAATCTGCGTCTACAAGTCATATTTATGAAGCGGGTCTTAGCAGAGAAAGAGGCAAACAGCCACCATATTAAATTTTCACTAAAATACTAATATTTTCATGCTAATTAAGGAACCAAAATATACTGTTGGCTTATGACTTTTCATTGCTAGTAGGCTGTTAATATTGACATATTAAAAGTGTTTCATAATGCTAAACATGTATATTATGATACCTACTGTAATAATTTAATCTTCATGTTATTTTAGCACAGTATTCAACCATATATATATATATTTTAAAAATGGGTTTCAATTGATTCTAAATTCCTTTTTCAATGACATGTGAAAATTCAACTTAGAAACACAGAAGATGGCATACAGTAATAAGTTTCACTCAAAATAATTATGACAGTAATTTGAATAAAATACAGATTTTGCAAGCTGTAAAGCACATCATTAGAACATATCCTGGCCTAAGGTTTGGTTCACAAACTACGGTACTCAAACCAAGTCATTAAATCTATCTAAAAGGGCCTCATTTGAGAGGCAATAAAATTTTTAATCATTTTATTATTAAAAGAGTGTTTAATATGTAGCTAATTAAATGCCAAAGGCAGGTTATCTGAGTTTAACCTTCAAAAAGAAAATGATGTATCAAAGTCTGCCTCTGGCATCATGGGATAGAAATGTCATCCTCATAATCACTGCGTGACAACTAGCTAGTGGCCTTTTCTAGAGGTAGAGTTAAATTACCTGATTAAATTAATAGACATTTAGATGTTTTAGGAACTGTACAGACCTATACTAAATGAAAATTAGGTCCATTACATTTTCTGAGTGGGCTAGATAGACCCTAAAATAAAACACGTATGCCATTGTCCACATTTCTTAGATTAAGCAATTAAAAGCCCTTTCTAAAAAGCGACTCATTTTCCATAATGTGCAGACAACTAGTTTTGCCCTAATGATCACAAATATGTTTTTATCTTCCTGGTTTTCCTGTTCCTGGTTCTCTTGTAAGAAATAAGAAATGGTTTGTCTTCCCTCTAAGTTACATTTCGCACTGAGATTTTTACAGCTTTTTGTGATGACTAAGATAAAAGAAGCCAGATCCACTGCTAAATCTCTGAAGGATATGCATACAGTAAGACCAGTCTAAGATGTTTAGAAGTTTAATCTGGTAACAGCCAAAGAAAGCCACAAGTCAAAATAAAAAAATTATCTTCTATAGCTGGCCTTGTGCCAAAGTTTATGTCTTTCATGTATCACAACTCCAGAAAATGACAAAAGACCCCCTTTTGCCTAAAAGTTGCATGCGCTAATTCTTCTACAGTGAGATAAATGTAGACATACTGTATATATCTCATTCTGATGGGGAAGACTATGAGCAAGTATACATGTACTCAGGTAAACAGGTACTCAGTCTGTTGTCTCAGAGCTGCTTAAAAGCAATGCCAGTTTCCCTTTTCCATCTTCTTAGGGTCCTTGTCATTACAGTATATTGATCTTTGACCAATTATCACGTCTTCCAAATAGAGACAGTGCTATGGTGATCTGTGGATAATACACAGATCAGGCTGGAAGAAAATATTTGGATATATACATATTTACATTTTCCTTTTTTCCCTCTGAAAAACAAGATTTAAGCAGTACTAACACTTAAGATACACAATATGCAAAACATAAAATATATCGTGGAGAATATGTTTTGTAATGTGTGCAACATAATCAGATGTGCCTGTGATTTATAAATATATTAATTTTTAAAAGTTGGGACACCAGTTGCAATAGAGGTCACTTTCAAAGGAAGAGAAAATGTCCTCTAATAATTTTTCAGAAAGAGGCCTGTCTTCTGTAAAGGAGGTACCTGTAACTGCCTTCTTAGGATTATTGGATGCTGGATATAAGGCCCTAAAAGCCACTACTTAAGCCTTTTCTCTAAATGACATGAATTGCAACCTACCTGAATTTGGGGAAGCTGACATTTATGGTCCCACTGAAACCACCCCATTCCCCCTGGAGCCAAGCCATTTGCGCTGGAGAGCAAAGCCGGTCCGCAGCTGCTGATTTACATGGCGGCCTTAAGAGAAGGAGAGGCCGGCGAGCCGCAGCTCAAGGCGCCCAGGGAGAACAAAAAAAAGTTCAAAGATAAATCCTCTTCAAATAATTTTTATTAGCCCTTGGGATAAAAGTCACCCCTGACAGGGATGATTTAACAGTAACTAGAGGCAGAAAGGAAGCTCCCTAAGAACTGGTGAAAACGTTCTTTTTCCTCTTCCCTCCCAGAGTTCTTTCTGGTTCACTTTTGACACTCCGCGTGGAGCACCGGCGGTCAAAAGGGGATTTCACAGGCCGCTTTACTCTCGGAGTATATCCCTCGTGAGGGCGCGTCACCTCTTCCCGGAAGAGAAAACCCGGCGCCCCGACGAATTATCTGAAGTAATATAATAGCTGGCAGGAGAATAAATATCTCCTGAGGAAGAGGAAGGAGGCCAGTTTTCTGTGCTGCCGCTGCCCCTGCAGGCAGGCCTTTCTGGTCGCAGCATCCCTTTGCCGGATGGTTCCCGCACCTCGCAGTATATCGCGTAATTAAGGAGGAACCGGGATTCCTCTGTCTGCCGAGAAGCCGCGAAGCGCTCGGCATCTCACCCGGGCTGAGATAACTTAGGCTTCCCCTCTTTCTCCTCTAACAGCTGGAATCTCTCTTTAGGTCACCCGCCGTTCCTTTGCGCATTTTTTGAGAAAGGAATAGAAATGTGCCAATTACAAGGTCGGTGGGAGATCTCCAAAGCGAAGACAGGAGAAGAGAGCTCTGCTTAAAAAAAAAAAGCAGAGATCAAGCTGGTGAAAAAAACAAAGGCCAAATATAGAAAAACAGATACCTTTGTGTCTCACTAACTTCAGAGAGAGAGAGAGAGAGAGAGACTTTATAAGCCAGCACAGGTGAGGAGAGACTATCAATTACATGCAATATGTTGGAGCATCATTTCACTATTTATGAAAGTTGTGCATTATCACATACTTAGGAAAAACAGTCTACTAATATTCTACGACTAACATTTCTGTAAACTAGTCTTTCTTTCCAAGGAAATATGTCCACAAATCTTTAAGGATAGCAAAATATATCTGCTAAAATCATTTGAAAGACACTCAATTATTTCTCCCCCCCCCCTCCAATTTTACTTCTGAGGTACAGTTTTCATCTGTACCTGCACTGATATTGGATAATAATCAATGCACGTCTTCCAAATTCGGATGAGTTTGGTGGAAGTTACAGATTTGTATGAAGCTTCCGCTACAGGATTCCGTATTGTTATTTCTAAATGTGGACCCAGATAATAAATTAGGTTAATTCGCTTCAACATAATTGGGTATTACTGACATGAGTCAGTATAGTAGAAATAGTAGAAAATTAAAATCCAGTTGTGATGATAGGAAGTGCTTTTGCTACAGCTGTATGGAATCTAAGGGAGAACTTCTTTGCACTCTCTCTGCTGTTTTCTACAATGCAACAGTTTTGCGGTTAGGAGGGATGTAAAAACATCAGGTTATAATCTTTGCCTAGAAATATGGAAAAATGAAACTATTTACAGACATCTTATAGTATAAAATGGCATATGTATAACTAATCTCAACACGTGTTCCCACAGCCATGCCTACTGAGATAATGTGAATGGATTTGTAGAGAAACAAGGAGCAATTAATATTATTTGTGTCTACCCATTTAGTTACCACTAAATAAGCAATTTTTTAACCTCTGACAGATTTACCTCCAGTCTTGACATCCAGCTGAGAAAATTCTGCAATCTCAAAGTCTTAAATACTCATTTTTTTAGTTTTCTCTACAGATAACACCATCCCAAAGTATAATCTCAAGGGAAATATAGGAATATTAATTTGGTAGTTGCGTTTGTGGCACTGTCATTGGTTTAAAACTTCCTTTACACAAGATACTGAGAAATTTTCTCTTCTAATGCTAGAAAACTCATTTTCTCTTCTAATGTTAGAAAAATCTCCCTGCATCTTGAAATTAGCACATGAGAGGAGGATTCCCTTATGTATCTTATTCTATATGCAGCACCGTATAGAGACACTTTGTGTTCAGGTGCCCACTGTATATGAATAGGAAAAAAAGATATCTTAGATGGAAGTGGCTTACTTAGATACTTAATCTTTCAGGAATTCCATCCATCCCATGCATGAATATCATAAGTACTGATTACTTTTAATATTTTCAGTTATCATCTTGTCAGAGTTCAGTTCATGATTCCATACATTATTCAATTTGTTGGAATATGAATACTTGAATAATTGAAAGCTGCAGAAGTATTATAAATTATCAGGTTTTGATGATAATCCCCTTTTAAAGATTTTATGGTCTGGTGCTAAAAACACTCCACTGAAATTTGCCTAAAAGAGTAAAGAGACATTTTAAATGTATGTGTATATGTGTGTATGACTGTGTGTGTATCTGTTTAGAAGAAATAAAGATTATTTTCTGCATATATAGACTCCAAGTGTATTAGACTTTCTGATCATTATGTACATTTTGCATCATTTTAATTACCATTGCATTCATAGAAGTGAACAATGTAGACTAAGGCAGCAATATTAATAACCAGTAATTACAAATAAAAGTCATTTTTCTCTTGCTAATGTTAATATGAATGCATGCCATGTTAAGATTGTAATGCCTTTTTTATCAGAAATGTGCAAGGCAACTAAGACAATATTCCTGATGGGAGTTTGCTGGGCATGTAATAAAAAATGCGTCAACAAATTCACATCACAGTAAGCAATGAGAAAAGCAATGTTAGTTCGTGATAGGGATAGAAAGAGCCAAAGAACATTTGATTCTGATTTCCCAATTTGTAGACTGTAGCACTGTGATGCTGAAGTGAACGTGTTTCTGATTTGTAATTAATTTTAACTTTGTCAAATTCCCTCAACCTCTATAGGCATATGCCAAACTGAATATTCATTTGTGTCTTTATGATTTCATCTGCAACATCAGTTCTTGACAACTTTAATTTCCCTAATTGTGGTCATTTAAAATTCAGTGAAAGAATGGATTATTTAAAAAAATACTTATGTGGAATCATAAGCATGTATTGGAATGAAAATTTCTAAGTTAAGAGACAGGTTGTGATAGCAATTGAATAGGAATAAATAGCATTTTAAAAGATATCTGTGAGGATTGATGAGTTTATGTATCAAAAACATTTAGAATTAATTTTTCAAAAGACGCAAACATAGCAAAACAAAGAAGAATGGTTGTAGCTCACAGGTAGAACTTTGGTTTTACATACAGAAAGTCTTGCATTCAAACCCCAGCATTGCCAGAAATATAAATGATTCCTCTATGCAAAGTTGAGAGATCCTTTGCCAGTTACTGTAGAGACAATTCTTCATCCAGGGGAATGTCCTATGTGTCCCTAAAACACAGCAATATTTAGCATTAGTTTAGCCAAATGAACATTTCCTTAACATCCTGTGGATCAGATTTTAGAAATAATTATGAAGTATGAAATAAAAATAAACCATATTGAGCTTACTGCATCTAGCATATTTTGGTTCTTCCTTTTTACACTGTACAGTTTTATCCTTAAACTAGTTAGACTGGGCAATCTTTCAAACAGCGGACTGTCATATGTAAAGTAGGATATATAACCATCCTACCCTTGTGGCCCTAAAATTTGTGAAAGTATTTTTCATTACTCTGATGCATCTATTGCAATGATATTGCTGTCAGATTTCATTATTCTTAGCATTAATATGGGAAACAGTCCTTATGTTTTCATTGTTATGGTTTTGTTGGTTATCTCTATGGAAGACATCTTTGTATAAAGTAAAACATACCAAGGTAATAAAAATCTTATGTTCATCTGAGTCTGAACCCACCTGATCCTATGTGCTGTTGAATCATAAAAGCTTTCAGATATCTAGTAAAATGTTCCACAAATTGATTATGTTTCTTGTCTTTCCCTCACAGTAGGATACACATTAGTTCAGGAATTGTTTGTTTATTCCAAGTAACATAAAAATTTTCTACACAATAGCTGTAACAAAATAAATGCAAAAATCAAATTTATAATTATTGGAAATAGTTAACAATATTATAGGAAGAGAAAAAGTGGAAATAACTCATAGAATGATATTTAATCTATTACCTTAGTATGTTGAATTAAAAATAATATTAATCCATTGATATTTCAGGTCCTAAAGCAGGGGTGCCAACTCAATCATGTCACATGACATATCGTGACATATCACGATGTTTTTTTAACCTTTGCAGACCCAGGGTCGGTGTGGCCTGCATGTGGTGTATCCAGCCCTCAGGCCACCAGTTTGACAGGCCTGTACTAAACCCAGCTGAATCACTACTTTGGAATGAGGTACTACCATGTGTGGGGTCCATTGGTACCTATTCCCTCTTTCACTTTAAAAAACATAGTTATAAACCATAATAAATGACTTACATCATATATTAACCAAGCAATAGGGCTTTTTTAAAACAAATCATTACTTAGCACAAAATATGAGCAGAGACCTCATTTCACAATGTGGGGGTGTCAACGAAAAGACCCTTTTTACAAAATACAAACATTTCATATTTCATTCTGGTTAGAAAGCCTTATCTGTATACAATTGATGAAGAGCTGAGGTTAAGAGCCATTAGTTTATCTAAGATCAAGTGATGAGTCTATGGCACATGTACTTGAATCCAAAAAACAAATTCACTATCTTGACCAACATTCTACATGACTTTAAGTATAACGATATAATTAAAGAAGTTCTATTCATCAGAGGTGGTATTCAGCAGGTTCTAACCAGTTCTGGAGAACTGGTAGCGGAAATTTTGAGTAGTTTGGAGAACCAGCAAATACCACCCGTGACTGGCCCCGCCCCCCTCTATACTCTGCCTCCCGAGCCCCTGCACAGGAGAACGGAGCTGGAAAGCAGGTTAGTGGAGTGGAGAGGGAATGGGGATTTTGCAGTATCCTTCCCCTGGAGTAGGGTGGGAATAGAGATTTTACAGTATCCTTCCTCTGCCATGCTCACCAAGCCATGCCCACCAAGCCATGCAATGCCCACCAGGCCACACCCACAGAATCAGTAGTAAAAAAGTTTGAATCCCACCACTGCTGCTGATCTATAGCAGGGATCCCCAACCTTTTTGGCGCCGCGCCCGGTACCGGCATCAGCTGGGCGCCGCGACCCAGTACCGGCATCAACTGGGCGCCGCCATCTTTTTGACGAAAAAGTGTTTTCGGTGACCTCACCGGAAGCACTTTACCGTCAAAAAGATGGCGGTGCCAGCGCTTCGGTGAGCTTTTTCGGGTAGAAATGGCTTTCTACCGGAAAAGCTCACGAGCGCTAACGCCATCTTTTTGATGAAAAAGTGCTTCCGGTGAGCTTACCGGAAAAGCTCACCGGAAGCACTTTTACCAAAAAGATGGCGGCGCCAACAACCAGCGACCCGGTAAGAGTTGTTCGCGGACGGTATCGGTCCGCGGACCGGCGGTTGAGGACCCTGATCTATAGTAAACTTCAATGAATGATGGTATTTTTTTGACTTCCTTAACTTTAGTTCCTTAACAAATACCTCTAACTTGTAGTATCTTGTTTGCTTTAAAATGGAATATAGATTAGTCCACGTGCAAATTGATGAGATTAGGAGAGATGGAGAGATGGAGAGATGAGAGAGAGAGAGAGAGAGAGAGAGAGAGAGAGATGTAATATAGGTTTTACAATCTAATATATAATAAGTGGGTCCTATTTTAAAATCATTGTTCAAAAGGGTTCTTGTAACAAATATATCCTGATATGCTCATTTAAATTCAACCCTTATTCCTTTAGAAACCTTCTACCTATTCAAATTATAAGTCTATCCATAAATATAAGCAGACCATTTTAATTGCATGGGAGAAAGGAATAGACTGTAAAAGTTGGCCAAATATTCATCTAATAGAAATAGTACTCAACTAGAGAAAAGCTTGGTATAATTTCACAATATTATTTTGAAAATTGAATCTAAATCTATTATGTTTACTACTGAAAAAGGATTTGTGGAGTGAAGATATTAAAAAGTTACTGAGAATATTTACTGCAACTTTTGCATAAAGCTTGTATCTATAACCTGATCTTTGTGACATAAATATTAGCAGGCTTATTTCCATTTCATCTCTCATAGAACCACTGATGTCCTACAGCAATAACCAGCATCAGAATAGAGCTATTTGCTGCTGTCATAAATAAGAAACGGTGTCAGGGATGTTTTCATTTGACTGAGCAGTAATGGAGTTAATTATACTTCCAGTCTCTTTGTTTTTGATCTGTGTTTCCAAAGTCATCGCAGTGTCCTGAATTCTCCCTGTTCATTTAAACTTTATGAGCTCCCCCCACATATATTGTTTAATTATTTTTGACCATTTTATGCAATAAATTTGGAATTATTATTGATAAAAGTTTATCACTTAATAATAATTGCTAGCATAATAACAGAAATAGAATATTCTGCCCAAAATTATGAGCTTAAATGACAATGATGGTGATATATTATCATCAATGCTGCAGTTTGCCCTAAAGCCAAACCCTCAATTTTCTCATTTCATTTCATGCTCATAGTATATTTTTCTTTTGTGGCCCTATTAGAATAGAATGAATATAGCATATATATTTTTTGTTTTCCTTGTGATGAGGCTACATGCAGACTTTCACAGAAGTTGACTCATAAAGTTCATGTCCTTTGTTCTCTATGCATGAATGCTCGGAATATAGAAAATCAATGAAGTGAACTTGAACTGTTTGTACAGAAAGGCAAATATGAACCAACTGGTATAACAGAGGTCTGCAGGATGGTTTACATGAATTAACTAGAAAAACTGAAGCATGTTGAATACAGCAATACAACCATATGTTCACAAGGAACAGAAACAGAAGAAAGTGAGAAGTTGCAGTACATATTAATCAAAATTAATATGTACTGCATATTAAGGCGTGCATAAAGCGCACCAACGTGCCTACCGTCCCTGTCCTATTGTTTCTCTTATTCTTTTATTTTTCTTATATGTACCCATTTCATATATTCACAACTATGTATACACTTGTACTTATTATCTTGTAAACAATTGACAAATCAAATCAAATAAAATAAATAAATAAATAAAATTCAATTCCTGCTCCAAAATCAAAAGAAGTAAATTTGGAAATGCTTATCTAGGTTAAAATAAATAGGGATAATTTGGAAATGCTTATCTAGGTTAAAATAAATAGGGATAGAACAACAAGAAGTACATTTTGAGTGTCTGCTAGATGTTTTAATTTTCTGAATGCTGCCAGAGTCACGGGGCAGTGGGTAGCCTTGAAAATTATTAAATTATTATGTTTGATTCAGTCTTCTCCAAGTAGGAGATATGAGCAATTGTGAAGAACACAGTGGAAGGACAAAACTTAAGTTTGAAATTGATAGAGACAAGATCAGATAATACCTGTTACTTTTAATGACTTAAAGTTTCTAGATGATTTGCATCCCAGAACTTTGACAAAGACTGGAAGAGAACAAATGCTGTTCTTATATTCAAAAGGGGGTGAAAAGAAGATCTAGCAAGAGAGTGACCAGGTTATTTGCCATTGATATGTGGAAAGATTTTAGAGCAGTTAATAAAGATATTAAACTGTAAGCCCTCTGAAAACACTAAAGTAATTATGGAAATCAGTACGGATTTGTCAAAAAACCACTCTTTTCAGAATAATCTTTTTTTTTTGACTGGTTAATTTTTTTTAACAGATTTTGGAAATTCTGTACACACAACATACCTTGATTTCAACAAAGCAAAATATCTCACAACTTGTTAATTAATAAATAAGTTAAATATGGGTCAGATAGCATGACAATTTAATGGATTCATAGTTGGCTCAAAAATGTGCTCTAATAGTGTCAATCAACATTTCCTCAACAAACTGGTATCAAATGGGTTGCCAATGGATCAGCTGTGGGTCTTCCCATCAGTATTTTCAGTAATTATTTGAATTAAGAGATAAAGAGAATGTTTTGCAGATAATACAAAAATTTGGAGGATATAGCTGTTCATAATACATTGCTAGTGAAGATGAGAGGCATTAGGAACAGAATCTTCAAAATCAGAAAGAGGAAATACCAAGGCCATCACTTTGGGAATTGGCTGAGAAAAATGGCATACTTGTTTGGTTATAGTCCTTGATAATTACCTAGGAATATTGTGTCTGATTCTGAGAATACTTTTTACAAATGATTCAACAAAAATGGAACAAGTTCAGAGAAGAGCAACAAAAATGATCCAGGCCTAGAAACTAAGATCTTATAGTGAATGAAGGATTTAAGGAGCTAAATATATTTTGCCTTCAGGAAAAATATCTAGGTGCCATATGAAATCACTCTTTGAATTCCTGGAAGGATATAATACAGAGGAAGGTCATATATAGGGGGAGGGGGGACCTCAGAACCTGACTTGGTTTTTAAAGTCCTCATGTGTAGGTGCCTTTCATCCTCCATAAATTCTGTGTTCTATTAACCTCAGAACTTCAACTGAGTAGCAACTAGGAATATAAAACAATTATCATGGATTTCTCAATAAGTGAATTGTTGGAATCCACTATAATAATTCCGCCATGACCTATACAGGACAAAGAACAGAGCCTACTGTCCATCATACTCTAGTTAAAATATCCACTAAATTTGCTTATTAGCCCCCCCACCCCATCGTATATTTAGTTTCTGTACCTTGGTAGAATATTTATTGAAGTTGGGAACATGGGTGCAAAAATTTTTAAGGAATACAAAGGTAGTGGGTAGTACTGGTACATGGTCTCTTTGTCAAGAATTAATGTTTGTCAAAAGAGGCAAAAATGATTGTGTACAAAGGCATACTCCCACCCAGATGGGTAAGTCAAGAGAAAATGAAGGTTAGATGCTGTGGGAAAGAGATATTTTTAACAAATGTGACAAAACAAGAAGAGGCAGGATCTAGAATAATTGGGTATTGAATGTATGTGGACTGAATACAAAAATGAGAAGTGCCACTAATGTCCTTTGGTTATGTCAATAAAATGAATGAGATTGAATGGCAAAACAAATATATGGAGTTAATGGATCAGGAAGAAAAGAAAGACTGAGAAAGTCTTGGTTGGATGAAGTTGATGAGAACCTCAAAAAGAGAGGTGAGAAGTTTAAAGAACCGAAGGCAATATATGAAATAGTATACATGTGTGATGTTAAGTAAGGATAATTTGAAATATACAATACTATGGGAGATGTATAATAAATAGAATTTGTGTAAATTAGATTTAGCTATATTTTCTTATTATATGACTTTAATATTTTTGGCTTATAGTTTCCTACCTCCTTTCTATACTTTGAATAATGTTGCTTAATTCAAAATGGAATAGTGTGATGAGTATGTATGTATTATACTACTACCACTAATGATCTTCAATTACTCTCTCAGAACTTTCTCAAAAAAAGAGGTAGAATTCAGTGTGAGTTACAGCTGTTGTTTTTAATGTTAGTGGATTTATTCCAGCTTTACCCTTTTGGGGGGAAGGTCAGCTTTGTATGTGTGTGTGTGTGTGTGTGTGTGTGTGTGTGTGTGTGTGTGTGTGTCTATATGTGTGTGTGTGTGCACATATGTGCAGATGCACAGATATATGTATTCTTTTCATTCTTCTTGGCTTTTTGCATTAGTGTTGCATACTGAGCTGCAAGTAACTATTTTCAACTTTGTGGAGCATTTGAGCATGAAGAACACATTTCTTGATGTCTTTAGCTACACAATTGGCATGCAGGTGGGCTTGCAGTTATAACAGTACAAAGGGAGGGGGATGTCTTAAATCCGCTGTTTATTACCCAGGAAGTTCTGATCAAGTTTATGTTTCTAAAGATTTCAACATATCAACTCAACTGAGGAATTAGGAGAAGCTATTGTAAATATGAACCATCAAAGCACCAGCCATTTCAATGAAATGAAGCAAATCAATTGTTTTCCATAAAGGTGCCTTTCATATCTCTTTTCTCAGGTTCTCTATTTCCTTACTAGTTTCAGCATTTTTATATATTCAACAATGGTGCGAACTACACTAACATTAGGTACATGTTTTTTTCTAAATTGTCATTTTAAAGATCACTGATCTCATTAAGACAGTTGGACAATTTAATATAAATGACTGAATTGTATAGATACTATATATTTTGTATTATAATGTTCTATATCTCCAGAGTTTTATTTCCTATTGAATTATTTATCTATATCAGTAGGAGGTATAGATCTCATCTGAAAAGCTGAGAATGAATAGAAAGTAATGAAATGAACTCTTATTTAAACAATTTGACTCTTTTTAGCTGGGGCAGCTCTTTTAGCTATTAAACCTGATTCTCAGAATCTATGTCAAAGTATAAAGTTACCTTTGTACTACAAATCCAGTGTTAACACACTCAATTGATTTATCCAATCTGAGAGTTTAATTTATATGCAAAATGATGCTTCTAAAGTTTCTATAATTTATAATATTGTGCCAAGTTTTGTGTTAGGTCTGTATCATCACAAACCACAAGCATTTGACTGTTGCTTCTTAGATTATACTATTTTATTGTGCTTGGAGAAAATAACTTGGTGGGAATAATGATGGATTCACAGGTCCTTCTTCAGAGTAACTTTTATAATCAGATCACTTTGGACCTTTGGATGGGTGTCAAAATGTGGAACATAGGGAGAATTTTGCCAGAATGTTGAGAAGGTCAATGAAACATTGCAAACACTGGAGAAGTGATCTGATTGAAAGGATCAAAAAACAAAATACAGAGTGAGATAATGGGATGTATTAGACTCAAAAGAATAGTGGCAGTCTAGGTTGAAAGACATCACCAACACCACCACTTGAAGGAATTACTGAAAAATATCTAGAGAGATTTGGGGATGTCACTCTTCTTTCCTTTCTTACCATAACCAGCTTCTTTGCTTCTGGAGACTCAAAACTAAAAATGGCACACTTCTGCAGTGGAGGAAGCCTTTGTACTCTGGCCTTGATTCTGAATATGTATTTATTTATTTGTATCCCACTTTTATTATTTTTTTAATAAAGTAAAAGAGGTGAACATATTCAAAACACTTTCCCTCTCCAATTTTCTCCACAACAAGCCTTTGAGGTGGGTTGGGCTGAGAGAGAGTGACTGGCCCAAGTTCACTCAGCTGGCTTTCATGGCTAAAGCGGGACTAGAGTTCATGGTTCTCTTAGTCTTGAGTCTGATGTCTTAACCACTAGACAAAAATGCCTCCTATGTATGAATTCTGAACAGTTGTTTGTCTGGAGAATGGAAGAATCAGGACACAATCAGTTGTTTGACTCTGTCTAAGGTAGGAAGGGGGGGAGGGAGAGAGGAAGGAAGGACTTTTAAGAAGAAGTAAGAACAAAATCAGCTTAGCGAAACAACTATTGTTTTGGCTTCCCTTAATCAAATCACACATCACTGGATGATATATGTTTCAGGTTCGACTCATTCACCATTAATGAATTGCAACGTATAGTGTGACTATCACTGAGATATCTTTAGAAGTCCTGATCACCTCCAGTCCTGATTACACAAATATATTTCTCCTCTATACACTCCTTGGTATATGGCAGTTCCTTCAATAAATGACAGCATTGCCCATTCAGTATGCTGTTTTAGCCCCAACAGCTCAATTGTAATGTCAGTCATGAGATAAACTGCATGGTCCTGGCATCTGTGCTGTTTCAGAACTGCTCACATTAAAGTTCCCATCAGTTTCAGACAAGTTTTTTTAAAGTAAAGTATGAATCCCCAAATACCATCCTCAGTTCTTGAAAATATAAGGCCTAAATTTAAACATGGCAGTCCAGCAAGGCAAATATGAATGGATTACCTGGATAATTCCATAGCTGGACTGAGAACTGCAAAGAGTGACAGAATATGTATTGAAATGCTTTTGACGAATCCCACATAGAAATCTACAACTGCCCAGAAAGTTATAGATACTTACCCATGTAGTCTCTGTATACCCATGTTTGAGCATGAAACTTCTGGTACAAATATCATGCTAAATTGATGAATCTACAAACTTTTCCTATGTCCTCTTTTGGTGCAGCAAGTAATATAGGAGGTTTGACTATTAAATTCTCTACTGTGACTCCCTTAGTAACTGAGTATCTATCTATCTATCTATCTATCTATCTATCTATCTATCTATCTATCTATCAATCAATCATCTGTTTCAGACAGATTGTTTTTATATATTTACAACTTTCTATGAAGTTGAATTGACACAATTCTCATTCACAACCCCAGAAATTTCACTTTGCATGTTATCATCATCTTCTTTTAATGACTCCATAATCCCTTGTGGGGTGGAGTCTGGGCAACTGAATGGAGCCGAGTGTTTACTGGCCAGATGCCCTTCCTATCGCCAATGGGGAGTTATATGCAGCAGAGATGCAGCAGAGATTCTCATCGTGCCCAGAGAAATATCTGCCTCTACCTAAGATTGAACTCACAGTCTCCTGATTGTGAGACGAGAACTTTGCCTCTAGGCCACCGCACCACTCTCACTTTGCATGTTATGCCATTTGCAAATACAATTCATATTTGTAGATTTTCAATATTTTTCAATATTTTAAAGTATAATCTCAATGCCAAAATAACATTTCAATATTAAATAAACCTGTTTGGAGATTTAGGTGGAAAATTCAGAATGGCTGCAACCCAAATCTGCTTTTCACTATGAACAGAAAACTACATTGTAGAATTCATGTAAATGTCTCTAAAAATTTCCCCACCCTCAATTAGTAAAAAGAGAATATTACCATGGGCAGGGATACAACATTATAAAGATTTAATTGAGATAATGTCTTCCTCCCATCACAACAAAGGGAAATAATGTATAATATAAACTTGGAAGTTTATGATTTAGGGGCCCAAAGCCAAGTGGATATAAAAAGGTTCACTGGTAGAATGGGATGTGGAATTTCACATACATTTCTGACTCTAGTGCAGAGATTACCATGGTGGTACCTGAGCTGGCATTTTTTAAAAACATAACTAAGGTACAATTGCTAGGATATGTACAGAATAATAGATGCTCATTTTATTATTTTTACAATAAAATGTATTTCCTATTGCAATCTGGTCCTTATTCTCAAGTGAATGTTTTAACAGAAAACAGGAGAAGCAAATTTCATTTTATTCCTGAAATCATGATAGAATTATAAATAGTGATGAATTTAAATTGTAAAATTTTACACCCTAAAGAATTTCCTTTCTTTGTTATAGAGAAGAATAAAGAAATTATTTATGGGTTTGTTTTGCTTTGCTTTGTTTTACTTTTCAATCTAGTTTGGAGACATGCGATATAATCTCACATCCTGTTAACTATGTCTAATTCTGTTTAGATTTTTAAAATTAGTCAAATTATCAAAACAGAATCAAATATGGTTGATACCTGGGATAGAGGAAATCCCAAGTTTGTAAGATTGACCGGACACACTTTATGTGAAAAACATCTTGAAAGAAGGCAGCAGAAAACTGCTTCTGTATAAATGTGTTCAAGGAAATGGCATGGATAGGTTCATTTAATCCTGAGAAATGAAGCTTGATTAGGGTACATTAAATTACCTTTAATACAAGAGCAATTGAAAAGCTTGAAGTGATTATGGGGGTGGTAGAAGATAAGAAATTAGGATTACCATATCTGGACTTCAAATATTCACACAACTAAATATGATCACAGAGCTTGACTTTCTATATTATTTAGTGATAACCAAGGTCAAAACATTTTTTTAAAGGGTGAGGTGCTGGTTGCATAGTTCTGCCAGCCATCTTGACTTTTCAAATCTGATACTAACAGTAAGAAATGCTAGTTGAGGAATTTACAGTTGAAATCATATACCCAGATATTCTTTCTGTGGGCATTACTCTGCAAAAGCTCAAACAGTAAAGAGGTGAGCTGGCCAGGACTGGCCAGGACTGTGGGAAGACTCAGCTGACCAGTTTCCTAAACAAAACAGCAGTGGCAGGAATAGTAGAAGATGTGCATGCTTTCTGAGGCCAGCTTCTTTTTTGGCTGTAGCATTACCAAAAGCTGAGTAAATTATTGTCTGTTTAATAGTATTAAATGATTTGGGGTCATATTTGGTAATAATAATAGGATCTGAACCATCTAGAAGATAATTTGACTGAAAATCTTCCATATATATCTTTAAAGTGCGTAAATAAAGGTTATTAACCAGAACGTCATGGCGAGAACTTTTGGTTTATGGATTCTTCACCGTTCTGAGATATTAAATAGTACTGTAATGGTTTTCTCCCTTTTGAAAAATATGGATTATATTGAAGACAAAAACATGTATGTAGACAGCATAGGGGCTTTTTTGTTATCCAACCAGAGAGAGAGTCGATTATAATTCTCTTCTTGGCTTCATATCTATAATTCTGGGGATTCACCTGCTACAGGGAAGATGTTGAATTGCTTGTTTGTTTGTATTTTGGAGCACTGCTAGACTCCTCATTTTTAAAAAGCCTGCATTTGTTTCAGCTCCCACCCACCCCTCCTTTCATTTTCCCTGTGGCACATGCATTAGGCAAGGCTAAGTGGATAATGGGTTAGAACAATCATAAGGATAATGGTGGGTTACAGAAACAATTATGTAAGGAATAACACATGACAGGTGATCTAATCAGAAATATAGAGGCCAGTTGCTGTCTCCCCAGGAAAATGATGAGCCGCCAGGGTAAAGGGCCAATGCATTTTACCAGACACACCGTATGTGTTGTTTGTGTTAACACTTCCACTTTTTAATCCATCAAACCAGACTGTTTATTATTATCACTGTTGGTGTTTATGTATAAATCTCTCTCTTAAGGGCAGCATAGAAGTTTTTCTAACCTGGCATCCACATCCCAACAGTGGCCAACTGGGTTCCTATGCCGAAACAGAACACTGGGGCAATGTCATCTTCCCCGCTAGCTCCCCAGCAGCTAAAATTGAGACCGCCTACTGCTTTGATTTGCAGGCAACAGATAGTCATGAGGACTAATGATAATTGCTTGAAATATATGTATGGGTCAGGCAGGTGGCAGGTTATGATAGGCCAATAATCCTATTAGATAAGCAAGATATTCCTGGCTTTAAATGGTGGGCATGACCAAGCAATCAAAGCCCATCCTCTTTTAGATATGCATTTGCATGTTAAATGGGTAGAGCTTCACTCATGCAGCCATACAACCACTGATTTGAAGCTAGTGACCATTCCTGTAAATGTTCCTGGTTGCTCTCAGATCAATGCAGCCTTGAAGAAAAATTTAACCTCCAGCATTAAGGAGTTTTTGGTACATCACATTCAAACTAGGGGATGAGTTTTGCCATAAATGATAAAATCCCAAAATTTTGGAGCTGGAAAAGGCCATTTAAGCCATGGTGTCAAAAGCTCTTCTCAGTGTGAAAGCCCATTTTAAAGCATCATTGACAGATGGCAGTACTATAACATCTAGTAACACATCTAGCAAAGGGAGTTCATCACCTGCTTTAATAATGGATTCTACTGTAAACTGCTCTCTAAGTAAGTTAGGATCACTCTTTTGTATCCTATATTTAGGATAATAAAGAACAGGTCTTAACCTTCTTTTGAATGATCCCTTTTAACATTTGATAAGCACCACTGAAGCTCTCCTAAATTATCTCTTCTCAAGACTAAACATATGCAGTTCCCCCAATCTCTTTGTAAAATGTCATTTCTGGTATCTTGATCATCTTTGTTTCTTCTTTATGGAGTAATTTTACCGAATCTTCCCTGAAATGTGATGTCTGGAATTTGAGACCATCTCCAAGAGTCTGAGCAAGACAGAATAGTGTGGAACTATTGCTTCCTGTGATTCAGATTTCTGTTGGGGGAAGAATAACCTAAAATGGCATTTATCATTTTTCCAGTCAAGTCATATGGATGAGCAATATCTAATCAACTTTCAAAATCCTTTTCACAAATATTGCTTGTGTAGTACTTGGATAGAAACTCCATCCTCTCTATATATGTATATTTAATTTCTTTCTCTTAAATGAACAAACTTTGCTCTTGTTTGTACTACATTTTGTTCCCTTATGTGCAATGTACTTTTCTTACATTTTGTTTCTGATTCTATATAGCATTTACTACTCCATTTAGTTTTGTGTCTTGGGCATATTTGATAAGCACCCATCTATCTCTTCACCCAAATTATTAAGTGAAAATGTTCATGATTACAAAGGACAGGGGCAAAGCCTATGCTTTTGGTTACAAATAATCCATGAACATTTTTTTAGGACAGCTTTCAAGCCAACTGTGAATCTACTAGACGTGCCCATGCTTAGCCAGTTGGCCTGATATAGATGGCCAAAAAAGAAGAAAAATGTCATACAAAGCAGTGTTGCCAAAGACCAGTCCATCAACGCTTCCCAACCATATTGGGCAGTCACTTAAAATTAATGCACATTTGTGGAATAATTAATAAGGCATTCAGGCAGTTGTAAAAAATAATCACTGAACAGGATCCTTCAATTGATTTGATGGTTTATTTGATTTGACTTATAACTGTTCTTTGTTATAAAAGTTGTGGGTGCTTCACCACTGGAGCCTTTCAAGAAGAGACATGGCAGCCACTTGTCAGAAATGGAGGTTGGACTAGATGACAAGGTCCCTTCCAACTCTTTATTCTGCATCTGTATCTGTCTTTCTAGCCTAGGATTCTTCTGATGATAAAGAATATAGAAACATAAAAAAATCATTTTAAAAAAATTAAATTATTGTTAAAGTGATACTCCACTAAAATAAACAATCTGGATGAAGAGGAAGATGTTTCTTGGAGACAAAAAGAGGGAAAACTAAGCACCAGTCCAAAGGGAATTTGGGAAAACACAAGGGATCCTGTTCTGTGGCTTTTACAAGCAGGCATTTACAAGAAACCAGAACATCTTTTAGTAGGGGTATTCTTACTGGTCCTAATGCCTCGATAGACTCATATTGAGAAAAACCTCAACATGGACTGCCATTGTAACTTCAAATAGTTTCTGAATAAGTGATATGAGCATAACCTGCAAAGGAGTGTTAAAAATAGAGATAAATGCAGGAGTCTGATTGTAAAGTAGGTTCTTTCTTTAACAAAACACACAAGATAATATTGATTAAATCAGAAGGGCAGAACTTGAAGAGGCTGTGACATAGGTTTTGTGGTGAGGGATTTTGCAGATAGAAACCAAGATGCATTCTGGAGAAATAATAATTGTTCACAGTAGGATGAAGGGCTATGAGGTGGGCAGTTACCATTCCTGCCACTTCTGGGAACAAAGCTAGCAAGCAGCTTATTAAAAACGGCCTGATGGAATCAGTAGCCCAGTCTGTGAATGCCACCCAAGAACAATTCTGTTTTAATAACTTTTACTTTGTATTTCATTGAAATTGAGTCATCAAAGCCTTCCAGCTCCTGCAAGACAGATTTTAGCTGGAGAGCTTGGAGTAATTATCCTACTGGATGTTAGCCTGTGTAGCTATTTCAACCTCGTTCATCATTTCAAACAGCTACATACTCTGCCTGCTAATTTCATCAGATGGATTAGCCTCTCTTAGTTGTCTATCTTTTTTTTTTAATTTCTGGGGGGTGAAATATTGCCTTCTTCCCATTTTAATAAGCTGAGCAGGCATGCACCACTGCACCGCTTCTGCCTCCTATTTCTTTCAGCTCAGGGAATGATCTACTGGGGGAAGATGCAAAAGTAAATGTGAAGGTGAAAACTTGACCACTTTTACCTGCCGGCTCAAACCAGCTGCTTTCAAGCTGTCTCCAAGACAGATCGAAACCCCCAAAAATACACAAACAAAAAAGCTTTTTTCCTCCTAACTCAGATTCCATCTTCTTATGAGTTCACAAGGTATTGAGGATTGTTCTCTTTTGTCATATATTTGCTCCTTTTGTGCCTAATGTTGATCAAATAATTCCTCAGATTCAAGAAAAGAACTCATCATAGCAGCATGATTAACAGTGTAGTCCTATATGTGTCTGTTCTGACATAAGTCCCACTAAGTTTAATAGAGCTCCCCTCTGAGGAAGTGCCAAGCATCTCATGAGGCAAAATGAATTCTCTGCCTCAGGAAGTGAGATAAGAAGGCTGATATCCTGGGCAAGTATCTCTGCTCACCCTCCCCTCTCCACTCCTAAAGAGTGAAAACTATAAAGTAGCTGATCACAAAGACTTCCCATTCTAATGGGCCTGGTTGGAGTACTGTTAGACAACAGAACAACAATCTCCTAAGGAAGAGGAGTCATGAAGAGGCAGAATGCTTCCCCTGTCCCTATGACAATGGCAGAGAGAATTCAAATTCCTATGGTTTCCAAAATCCCAGGTTTTGTACAGATTGCAGACTCAGTTCTCTGCCTCTCTTTTAATTGTGGCTCCTACTTTGTTTGCTTCATACCCACATCCAAAAAAAAACACCACACAAAACAACAACAACAACAACAGAATGGACTGGAAGATGCCTTTTGATTCAAATGAGTCTTTCTACCCCATAGGATCCATCAATTTATTTAACATTTTTCCAGTGATTTACATTTTTTCCTTCCAAATGAGGCACTTTCTATGACCTAAATAAAATTACTTTGAGTAGTTGTACTGGTTCCATCAATTCTCACTTGTCCAAATCTCCAATAGAAATTTGTGTCTAATATAAGGGTGCAAAGAAAAGCATACCATTCTTACCTGTTTGTACTTTTATCCACTATGTAACATTTCTATACTATTTTGAGATTCACCAAGCAACAAGAACATTAGAAAGTGTGGACCTGTTTTAGATAGGAAGAACAGTAAATTAGAGGCTTTAAATAAACAAGTACTTTCCACTGCTTCATAGGTTGTGATCATTATGAAATCTGCTTTGTGTGCCAGGAACGGCACTCCACCCCACAAAAAAAAACAAAAAAAAAACAGAACCAGATGAGAATAAAATTAAAATTAATTAAATTAATTAACCACATCCTCGTAGTTGGCACAGTGGCTTATGTGCTAATTGCCACAAGATACTGTGAACATATTACATTTGTGCCACAAGCCCTACATTTGGTTACTTGTGAATTCCTGGGTGCAATTTAAAGCATTGGTTTTAAGTAATAAATTCCTATATGGCCGAGCATTAAGATATCTCCATGTAGGAGATGACCAGGCTGAGCCTGAGGGAGGGGTCAAGAGAGTCATCAGTTTGGAATTTCATTGCACCCACAAGAAATCTAAGTCTAACCGTCCTTGAATTCTGTTGATACTTATCTACTGCCAGTTTGCCTTGACCATTAATAATTCAGATTCTTGTAGAGAGATAGCATGGAATAAACTTGTAGTCATTTGAACAACCTAGTTCCTGATTTATTTCATCTGACACTCTAGGATTTTCCGCTGTACCTAGAAATGTCTAATATGAACATCATGAGACTCATTATCCCTCAGTACATTGAAAACTGGGGGCCAGAAGCGGGTATTTTTCTCTCATACCTTCTACATTTAAGACACAATCTTTTCCTGAATGTGACATTTTCCATTACTCTGCTGACCTTCCAGAGCAACTCTCCCAAACATGTTTTTTAATTAGTTTGGCAATGCCATAGGAAAGTTGTATGCTTTTTCTATGTTTCTTTGTGTTTGCTTTTATTGATTTGCATTACTGAAGTCATGGTTTCTATTTAGCATGGATGTTTTATATGTGGTACACTGCTAAGAATCGTAACATTGTGGTGGTATACACATCTCATTTATAATGTCCATTTTGGTTGCAATAAAAATTACCATTCCGAGTTCATTTTTGGTGCACTGAGATCTCCAAGGCTTTGGGGAAAATGCATAGAGTCCTGGGTCAGAAGTTGTACTGTCCTCTGCTAGCAAAAAGCCTTAGAGAAGATTGACTTTGTCAGAGAATTATTTTAGAAGCACCCTTTGGAGTTCATTCATAGTTCAACAGAAATAGCACTTTGTTCATTTGGCTGAAACGTATAACTTAGTGAAGAAGTAAATGATGCTCATTAAAAAGTTATTTTTATTTGTGGGAATGGATGTTGTCTGAGAATTAATGCACTAAAATCCCAATCATGTTAGTTGCAAGTCTATAACTTTGTTCAAGAAGAAAGAAATCCAAAATTAAGAGCTAATGCTTGCTGGAAAGAGATCCTTCAGTTATATTTAAATTATATAAATAGTTAGACAAGATCCATATCATCTGAAAATAAGATCAGGTCAATCTTGATCTTAGGACTCCTTGATATTTTTGGAGGTGTTCTTTTCATTTTTGCAGATCTGTAACATTAACTATGGTTCACCACCAATATGAAGATCATCAGTATGAAGTCAAATGGATGAATAGGACAGCAATACTGTATCAAAGGAGTTTTTGACTATTTTATCTGTGAATTTCAGCTGTAGCTTTCAGTATAATCTTCTGCTCTTGGTGGAACTAAGATGACTCCCATTAAAGAGAAAGCATAAACCTGTAGGCCTAGAAACATTGTGAAAGTATCAGATTCAAATGCTGAATGGGCCTAACATTTAGGCTGATAGATGGGCCTTTGTCGATGGGTCTTTGGTGTAATATCTTGCTTCTAATATTCATAGAATGAAACCCAATGTAACTCAATGGTAAAAGGGCCATGCCATGAGAAATAGAATATGTGAACTGATTCCACCATGGAAAAATGAACAGTAACTACCACTGGACAGAGTGTCTACCACTGGACAGAAATCTGTCATACTGTGAGAGGGATCTTGGAGTCCTAGTGGACAATCATTTAAATATGAGCCAGCAGCATAGAAAGCCAACACTAGGCTGCAAAACAGAGGGATAGAATCAAGATCACGTGAAGTGTTAATATCAGTTTATAATGCTTTGGTAAGGCCACACTTGGAATACTGCATCCAGTTTTGGTCATCATGATGTAAACAAGATGTTGAGATTCTAGAAAGAGTGCAGAGAAGAGCAACAAAAATGATTAGGGGACTGGAGGCTAAAACATATAAAGAATAGTTGCTGGAACTGGGATACCGGGTATGTCTAGTCTGATGAAAATAAGGACTAGGTGTGACATGATAGCAATGTTCCAATATCTCAGGGGTTGCCACAAAGAAGAGGGAGTCAAGCTATTTTCCAAAGCACCGGAGGGTAGGACAAGAAGCAACAAATGGAAGCTAATCAAGGAAAGAAACAACTTAGAACTAAAGAGAAATTTCCTGACAGAACAATTAATCAGTGGAACAACTTGCCTCCAGAAGTTGTAAATAGTCCAACACTGGAAGTTTTTAAGAAGAGATTGGATAACCATTTGTCTGAAGTGATGTAGGGTTTCCTGCCTAGACAGGATATTGGACTAGAACACCTCAACTCTGTTATTCTAAATATGAACTGGCTCAATGCAGTGTATAAAAATGAAATATTTCTGTACTGAAATGGCATACTACTTTCTTTCTTACTTAGTATATTCTTCTTATAAATGAACACGTTTTCTGCCCAACTGATTAGTCTAGAAATACCTTTCTTCTGATAGAGCACAAACCCCAAAATACCACTGCATATGAGGATTTGGACCAGCTGTAACAGTAGGTCCACCTAGTATACTCTCTTCTGGTTTGGAAAAAATAGTATTGAATATGAGATTTTCTATCTGCTATATAAAGGTTCTTACATTCTTTACATCTTGAGTTAGACAATCAGTCTGTTATTTAGATTTATATGTCACTCCGGGTCCTGAATTGACTTCTACAGTAGATCCTGCCAATGTACATTAGTTTTGTACTTTTGCTTGACAATTGAGCGTAGAAAGAGTATTTGAAGAAATAGAATATGTTTTCAAAAGAAGTTTGTAGTACACCAGTAAGATGGCTAGAGTCAATATAATATAGAAGCTTTCAATCAGAATTATAAAATGTCTTTTAAATGCAAATAAAGAAAAATGATGGGCATTCATGTGATTGACAGCCTCTTCAAATAGAAGTGTTACTATAATTAAGCAATAACGTATGAGCAAGTATGCATTATGACAAATTGGAAGTCTGGCTGATTAGATTGAGCATATAAACTGTCAGTATAATTATCACATTTTAATAATTTTTCTCCATTTTTTTAAATAACAGCATTGTCTTCAGCCTCATTTGGTGCTTATTAGATTGATATTCTAAGAGGAACCATACAACATAAAATATGTCCTTTAATAGGATGAACTTTAAATAAGACTTCAAGTATGTCTATAAACATTTATAATGATGGCTGTTGTGGCTTCCCATCCTTCCTCATCTCCTGTCTCATTTAATGTCATGTGGGTGTTTCTTTGATCATGATGAAATATGTTTAATTGAACATGTCCTAGCGAAGTGCCGTGCTGAACTATGATGAATTACAACACATAAAATGTTTTTGCATTAAACCAATAAGGATCTCTTTATCATTGGCCCTTGTTTACAGAGAAATTTCAGGTTCAGAAGATGGGAATTAGTCAAAGCTAATGTGAAGGCCTACACAAGAGAGCTTTGGTAGTGTAGATGTTCTCCTCATACAAAACACTAAATAAGTTTTTTTTAAATGTTTTTAAAGCTTTTATCTCCATCCTTATTTCTAAGAAAAAAAATTACAAAAAGAATAAGAGGTTATTCAACTATTTGTCTCTGTTGAAATTCTCTTCTGGAACAAATAGACACTTTGGGTAAAGGCAGAAATAATTGGAACTTTTGAGTGTGTGTGTGTGTGTGTGTGTGTGTGTGTCTATGTCTGTGTGCCATTAAATTAGTGTTGACTTCTGACAACTGCCTGGACCAGTGGACAATCCCTGCAGTTTTCTTGACAAAATTTCAGAAGTTGTTTGCCTCGCCTGCTTCCTATGGCTAAAAGAAACTGACTGGCTCAAGGTTACCTATGGAAAAGCACTTATGGTGCAATTTCTAGTTCCATGACATTGAATGCTATGTTAAATGATCATCATCATCATCATTTAATGACCCCCATAATCCTTTGCGGGATGGGGTCTGGGCAACTGAATGGAGCTAGCAGAGTGTTTTAATGGCCAGATGACCCTCCTGTCACCAATGATATGTTAAATGATATCTAGATGATTAACTGAAGTAGCATGTAACATGTAGAATCTACAATCTACAGTAGTAGATTCTAGATTGCAATGAGCAAATAAAATTCATGAAAGTTGTTTGAAGAGTTTGGGTAGCCATTAGCAGAAATCCTCTTGTGCCACAGAGTAGCAAGGCAGATGGAAGAATATGATTTGTCAAATTATTTCTACCCGAAGACTAGCAGAGACGAGAAAAGAAGTTTGTTAAAGAAGAAGGGAAGAGAGACGGAGAATGTGGGAAAAAGAAAACCAGCAGAATTATAGACACACCTTACTAGTTAAATAAAACTCCTGTAATAAACCAAGTTTTTCAAAGGGAACACTTGTCTACAAGGAGAAAGCCTCAGAAATTAAAGTAGCTTAATTTTGCCAGAATTGGACCACTAATAAAGGAAAATTAAGTCCTGGGTATTAATTATAATTCCAAGATACAGCTTCAGGTCAAAATTGCAACAAAATAATTTAAAATTACGAAGGGTGTGTGCGATTATGCTCCATAACTTTTCTGCAAAATGTAATATAGCTATGAGAATGGTGCCACATCCATCATTATAGATTTATCTTTTTATTTATACCAATAACATAACTTCCCATTCATTTTTGGTTTTTCATGTAACGTTTTCATGCTTTTTGCATGAAAAATTGACAAACTCTAACATCAGATTAAATGACAAGGTTCCATCTTTATTCGTTATCTAAACTGCACTTTTTGGCTTTTCTCTTGTAAACTGCAGTAGGATCATCCCAGGGGAGATTCCAGCAGGAATCGGCAAGCAAGGACAGACTCCATTTCCCTTGGTATCTTTTCTCCATGCCTGCAATATCCTGGTGGAATCTCTCCCCATGCTCATTACTCACTTCCCCACAGTTCTAAGAGGAATAGTCTAAATGCAAGTGTAAGAACTGAATTTTCACTGACATATTTGCACCAAGTGCTTTATAGCAGGGGTGTCCAACCTTGGCAACTTTAAGCCTGGCGGACTTCACCTCCCAGAACTTCTTGGAGTTGAAGTCTGCCAGGCTTAAAGTTGCCAAGGTTAGAGACCCCTACTTTATAGGACCTAAGTAAATTGTCCACATGTTTTTCATAGTCATCTGCCTTGCTGTTTTCAAAGTGATGATTAATTTATACACTTCCATGTGCTACCATTTTCATTATTCTACCATATTTTGTTGAGCACTTACGAGGCATCATGATCATTAGATACCTCCCTGCCTAGTAGGTAAATATATTCATCTGTGTTTAAATCTTTATTGTGAAGTATCTTGAAAACTTCAGCCAACCAGCACCTTTATCACCTATTTTCTAATTCATCTAATCAAAATATGTAAAAATTAAAACATTTTCTCTCGGAGGTCGATAATTTCCCAAAATTTGTAGTCCAGTGGAGTTAATGGTTAAAATTCTTAATATTTTGGTAAATTATCTTTCAGTTTATGAAGAACTTGGGCTATTGAGCTTGGATTGTGGAAAAAAAATGTGATAATTTGCTATCCAAAGACTGGTTGTATCTCAGACTATAAATACTTGAATATTGAAATTTCTCAACTCTCAGCCTTTGAATTAACTTTGTACCAATGGAGAAGAAAGAGCAAAAAATATGATTCTAAATAGTCTAGGTTAAATTGATAGTTTAAGATTTGAATCAGAACAAAAAAAGAATGAATGGCAGTTGCATTTTTGTTCAACCAGCAGAAGGTAAGATTATATGTTATAAGATTATAAACTGACAGCAATACTTAATGACCCCACAATCCTTTAGTACTTCTTACTAGCACTGATGATGTTACCTAGTTAGGGTAATGAAATGTCTGCAAGAAAACAAGCAAGCTCAGAGCTCCCCTCTGATTATACCTTTGTCTAAAATGCTAAAAATGTAGAGCACCGGAAGAAGGGCAATAAAACCTAGTATTTTAATACTAGAGAGTTCCTGTCTGCATTTTGTACTCACCAAAATTACTTTCAAAACTTTAATAAAAGGGGAAAAAAAACACCACAAAACCTTCTTAAATTGTTTTGTACACATTTCAACTTTCTCGAACATTAATTCCACAAACTTTAAGATTTTTTATTGAGGTTGTCTGCTGAAATTAATGTCTATTTTAACCAGTGTTGAGAGAAAATCTGTTCAAATTTGAGTCTAGGTTTGAGGAAGCCTTCAGCAAAGTGCTATGTGATGAGTTCTTTCCTGTGTCTCTGACTCCTTCCAGGCATATCTGGTGATGGTGGTGGCAAACCGCAGCTCACCAAGAGGGCATATGTTGTGTGGAACTGCCACTCTTACTTTTTGTAAAGTGTACTGATTCAGTAGAGCACCAGAAAAAAACAAAACTAAAGGAAACCCTCTTTTAAAGGAAAGTAGAACAGATACCAGACTTTCTAGGCAAGTGTATGTGTTGATATTTGGCTACTATAACTGAACTGAGAGACTGAAATCAAACAGCAATTTGGCAATGATGCCAAATTGCCTGTAGATTCCCAAGCCCACACCTCAATATGAATAAGATTTTGGCATTTTTTGAATTAGATTTGTGTGAGGTTTTATATTACTCATACCAGATTTGTGAAAGTTCAGATTTTTGTTAAAATAAGTGGGATAGTGCCATGCATTTGAAAAATGGTTTTTGTTCCTCTACATTAATCCATTAAATGAAGATACTTCTATCATATGACTTTTTTTGTATCATAACAGTTTCACATCATACATTATCAAACTATGGGCAGTAAGAGGATATCTCTTTTGATAAGAGATATCCAACTTTGACAACTTTAAGACTTGTGGACTTCAACTCCCAGAATTGCTGGCTGGGGAATTCTGGGTGGAAGTCTTAAAGGTGCCACCTTTGGGCATCCCAGTTTAGACAGAAGAGAGCTGAGGGAGCATGCCATGTCATTCTGAACACAAAGGTATATATGAAGATATATGTGAACAGTAATTTTCTCATAATCTATTAAAATGTATTTCTGAACTTCATTATTATTCTACTTCAGTAGAATTTTGCAAATCTCTGGGCTATGTCCACCATTATTTTGACAGATTAAAGTTTTCCAAATTAAATTGTTCAAATTTTATCTCCAAAACAGTGTCTTAGCTAACCATTCAATATAATAAAACACTGCAGTGACCTTTTTAATTTCCTGATTAAATTGATTTTTGTAGTCTTTGAAATTTAACACAATACTAAGAATTTAATCATATTCATAGATATAAGAACCAGAATAAAGCACCTTTATATGCAATGTGAGGTATGATCCCTGTGATACCAGACTTTTCAGAGATTTTGCCATGAATATCCCTAAGGACATCCCCAAGAATATCCCCAAGTTTACTTAGAAAGAGTTCCCTGCTGTTCCATACATGTGCACATTTCAGCATGCTATAATCCACCAGAAGACAAATCCTCATCCATTTTCTAATACGCCAGCTTGGTTGAGCGGTTGATTTTCATGGAAAGCAGGATCACTCTTTTGGAGCTGTTTGATAAGAAAGGTGTGTGAAAACACAGCACACTGACTTAAATATGAAATCTGAAATCCAGCAGCATCTGATCTTAGATAACAACCCAAGCAGAGGTCACTAGTATACGTGGACTTTATTTTTATTTAGTTATTTAGTTTGTCAAGCATGTATGAGAAAACAAATATAAGTATGAACATAACATAAAAACATATAAGTATAAACAGGTATAAGTATATACCTAATAAATAAGTACGAATAAATGGGAGCAGTAGGACAGGGACGGTATGCACCCCCCCTTACAGACCTCCTTACAGACCTCTTAGGAATGGAGTGAGGTCCATGGTAGACAGTTTAAGGTTAGAGTTTTGGGGGTTTGAGGATGTAACAACAGAGTCAGGTAGTGAGTTCCAGGCATTGACCACTCTGTTTCTGCAATCAAGTTTGGAGCGGTTTACTTTAAAAGGCTTACTTAGAAAGCGTAGCCAAGGGCTCCAGTAACCTCTACCAGGAAAACAAATTGAGGTTGCTCTTTCCCTTGATTGTTTGTTTGTTTGTTTCCTACCTGCATTATTTTTACATGCAGATTTTTCAGGGAGAGCAGAAACTCCTTGGAAATATGTATAAAGAGGGAAGGAGGGACATATGGGAGGAAAGTGTGCAATATCTGTGACACTACTCCCCCAGCTGTGTTCTAACATGGGCAAGATCATTATTCTTTTATTAGAGTGGAATTAACTTAGAAGTTAAGGTTTAGAATCTATCAACTGGGTAAGTAGTATCAAGGCTTGTTTCTACTTACATTGTGCATTATTTCATTTTTTTTCTTTCCTGCTATGGTCCTCATTCTTATTATCAAGTTTTCATTTGATAAGAAGTACAAAGTCTTGCTCTCTTTTTAATCTTTTCTTGTATGGGTCTTAGTTATTCAATTTCTTTAAAAGATAAGCCAAAAGTGAAATTCACACAAAAGCTTCTGAACTTGAAAGTCCCCTATGCAACTTTAGGAAAAGTTCACAACAATTATACAAGCCTGTAAAAAGATGCTTCTTTTGAAAGTGAGTATTTTGGACTTAGTGCTACAGATTTCAAAACAACTGCTTCAAAGGATTTGGATAGTCTTACAATAATTATGTCTTATTTTTCACATTTTCATTTGCCATGGCTCTGTTTCACTGCATTTTCTAGTAATTTTCAAATTTAAGAATAAAATATTAAGTTTTTTTAAAGTTATTACTAAGTATTCCGTAATTATATTACAATTCTAATATAATGTAATCAATATTGTATTTTCAGTTTATTTTATTCAGTGTAAAGGTAAATTAGGATAGGTCTCTTTAGAAGGTCTCAAATTCCTTCCGGGCATTATGTCTATTTTTTTTTCATTTCCCTATGTTTTAATTTTTTTACTTTAATGAATTCTTTGGCATTGAAAGAAATGGTAAACTTGTATTTCAAAGTCCATGTTGCATTAAAGTCTATTACTTTAATGGCAGGAACATTCATTTCCTTGACAAAGTGCTTTGAACAGTTGATATGAAAATGTCTATGTATATTATTGTCTAAAGCAGCAACACTTAATACCAAGGGGGCTTGATTTTTTTTCCAGCAACCTTTGGAAGGTTGAAAAACCATAGCCAGTAAAACAAATGATAATAGGAGTTTCCTTCCTTCCTTCCTTCCTTCCTTCCTTCCTTCCTTCCTTCCTTCCTTCCTTCCTTCCTTCCTTCCTTCCTTCCTTCCTTCCCTCCCTCCCTCCCTCCCTCCCTCCTTCCTTCTTCATTCTCTCTTCTGGCTATTTTCAAAGGCAGTTCTCTAATGTTCATACATCTAATAAGATGAGGGTGGTGGATTAAAAACCCAGTGACTCTGAGCTTCTTCCTAGTGAAGATGCGAAAAGAAAACATGGGTTATAAATGCAATAAATAAAAAATAGCAATTATAGAAAAAGGCAAAAAGAGCCCTCAACTCTCTCTCTCTCTCTCTCTCTCTCTCTCTCTCTCTCTCTCTCTCTCTCTCTCTGTGTGTGTGTGTGTGTGTGTGTGTGTGTTTATACATGTGTACTAGTAATCCTATTTTCATTCTACTTCCTCTGGAAAAGGAAAGATATCATTTATAACAGCAATATTTTTGCCATTTACCCAAATACTTTCAGTATTAAAGAGAGAAAGAAAGATGTCCATGTCAATGCCTACCTGGTAAGGATAGTAGAGAAAGAAATAGAGAAAGAGCCTGGTAATAACTTTTTCAACTTTAAAAAAATTACTAAAATGCACCTGTTTCTATGATTAGCAGTTATGCTTTTCACAACCCAGATCAAGGCATGGTGGGGATTGGGAGAGAACATAGGTTGGTTATATAAATGCAGGTTGCATGTGAGGCCAATTACCTTATTGATTAACAGTTGTAATAGGTTAAAACTTGTATTTTTTTTAGACCTGAGGAAAAAGACAGAATTGGTAAAAAAAAAAAAATAGTGCAAAAGATGGGAACTAGCAACCAGGAAGAAAATCTGAGGAAGAATCTGAGAAAGAGGTCTCAGTGGGCAGAAAGCAATTTAACAAAATCCTTCATCATTTGAAATGTTACTGGGGTAGAGTTGTTGTTGGTTTTGTATTGTTAAACATGATTTGCACTTCTTGTTGGCCATTCTGAGTTTTCAAAAGAAAAGGCAAGATACCTGTTTAACATAAATAGAACCTAGTGCTTAATCATCTATTTCTTAACAGGGATATAATGCTATAGAATAGAATATGTCTGAAAACATCAAATATATAATCTAGGAAAACAGAATAATTACCTCCTTATATGTGTATTAAGTTTCTGCAATTGTTAGATTTATGGTTAAGGCAGTTCACCTTCCTTTCCAGTATGTTTCTTTTCAAGATAATAAATAAAATTCACTTGGTACAGATATTTTGGAAGAATGGCCCAGCAAGTTGCACCTTGGCTTCATTTGATATCTTGAGGAAGACATAGTTAAGATAACCACAGTTTATTAAGTATAATATACCAGAGAAGCTTTATTAGCTAGGAAAAAAAATTGTTACAAGTTCTTTGTTCAGGTCAGTGTAATACTTTGTTGGAAGTAAATTCAAGAGAGGCCACACTCCTAACTTGCTAAGGATTCATGATCACTGAACCATGGGGTGACACATTTTCTAAGATAGGTACTGCGATAATCACATCGCAAATGATATAGTACTTATGTTTACCATTAAGTCATTTCCCCATGCCTATATCTTCATGACATGTTTTGATAGGCTGCAAACTATTAGAAAAATGCACTAGAGTTGCAATAACTTCTGAAAGGTAGAACACTCAGAAAGAGACCTTTAATAAACTGCATGTGGACATTCATTACAAAATTTACTGCAAGATACTTTATGTACTATCTACCACACATAAAAAAACTGTACAATAGTTCTAACAAAATTTGTGTGAAGTACTTGGTTTAATTTGGGCAGTGAGGTGCCAACAGAAGTGTCAGTGTAAGAAACTTCATTGTGCAAGGATTCTCCAGATAAATGGCTAAATATTTATTTGGATGAATGGCAGCTTACAATAAAGAATGTTTCTATGGATATATCATCTCGGATCAATAGGCTTTTTGACTAAGTTTGTCCTTGTTTACATTGTGTAGGATCTTGATTAAATGGTCTAAATGCAGTGAATGAAAAGTTAATTAATTTTAAAAAAACCTTCTTCATATATTTTATAAGCATTTGCATCGAAGCAGTGGTGGTATTCTACAGGGTCAGCACAGTTTGGGTGAACTGGTAGTAAAAAATGCTACTGTTCGGCCAAACCCGTAGTAAAAAAATACCTGCCAGTCTGGCTGAACCGGTATTTCTTTTTTTCTTCCTTCCGATGATCAGCTGTTCCAACAATCACCTGTGCCAGGATTCCCCTCACTGTCTTACTGCTTCGCCCAGGAGGCTTCCCTGAGGCCCAGGAGGCAAAAAGGGGTGCATGGGTGGGTGGGTGCTATGCAGGCCCCCCGCACTCCAATTTTTGCCTCCTGGGCCACAGGGAACCCTCCTGGGGGCAAAAATGGGCTCCCAGGAGGCTTCACTGAGGCCCAGGAGGCAAAAAAAAAAAAAATGAGCGGGGGGTTGCTGCAAAAGATGACCCATGCCCACCCTGTCACATGGCCACACCCATCTAGCACTCCCACCTACCACACCCACAGAACTGGTAGTAAAAATATTTGCATCCCATCCCTGCATCGAAGGGTAAAGCTCTAAGATTGCAGTTTTACCAGTTTTAGCAGTCTTTTAAAGGCTAAGTATACATATAGAGAGAGGCTTTTTTCCCCCTCTGACATTAAAAACACCCTGACCTTTTCCTTACTTTATTGTACAGCATCCAGCTCTACATTTCTGAGACAATAAATACATGAAGATGGTGCATTATAGTATTTGGATTGCTCATTTTTTGTTTTTTTTTCAGCATTCATGAGTAGGGGTATAAATATAAATATTGGAATCACAATACAGAGATTATTAGTAGAAGAAGCTAAATAAAAACTAGATACAACTATTGAACACTAAAATACATCTAAATTTAAAATTAAAAACATAAAAGTGCATACGATAAATAAATAAATGGGATTTATGTAGTAAACCGGGGAAAAAAAGTAAGAAATAAAAATACATAATTGACCAATAAGTTTCATTTAGCTTGCCTTTTCATTTCAAGCAATCCAAGAAGACATAATTAAAAATAAAATAAATAAATTACATACATGTACTATACATATGGCCTACTGTAGTCTTTTAGTGTTTTACTATAACCAAAAAAACCCAGAAATAATAATTTTATGTTTAAAAACAGTCAATGGATGAATATTAATTGAAACAACCAGAATTAAAAGCCCTTTGAGAAATGTGTTTTAAGATCTCTTTAAATGTCTATAAGATGTCAGTTCTCCCAATTAACTAGACAGGGGGCGCAGGGGTGGCCATAGAGAAGGATATCAGGGTGGCCATAGAGAAGGATTGATCCCATGATGCTGCCCCACAAGACCCCAATTAAAGTTGTGTGGCCTTGTGACATCTGGCAGTGCTTCAGCAACTCATATCCCTTCTTCCCTGTTCAGTTTTCATTTGTCAGATTAGGGCATTCTTTATCTGTATTTATTTACTGTAATTGCACCCCATTTTTCTTCTAGCAGCTCAAGGTTGTAGGCATGCTTTTCCCCACATTTGGGGGTAAGTAAGCGATGATGTATGGTACAAAGTCACTCAACAACTAGGACAGGACAGAATACAACAAGAGTATACAACTGTGCTTCAGTGAGCTTTCAAACAATGGCTACTAGGCAGGGCTTTTAAAAAGAGTTTGAGTAAACACTTTCCCGCTTATACTTTCTTCTCACTGAAACCTACTTTGATTATTTTTTTTTCCTACATAGACATGTGTGGACTGAAATACTGAAATAATAATATTTTAACACAGTGTTTCTCAACCCTGTCATCTTTAGGTGTGTGGACTTCAACACTCAGTATTCCCTAGCCAGCATGAAATCGTCTTTATTTTAATCTCCTTGTCCTGCATTCACTTTTAAAGGACAAAAGGACTGTTTCCTCTTGTATGTGATAGGCTTTTATATATCTGCAGAAGATCATACTTTTCTCAACCTTTTCATTTGCAGATCTCTGTCTCTGTCTCTCCATCTCCATCTCACCAAAAGGGTGTCAGGCATCTTTTAAAATTACTTGTAAACCAGCATCTTCTCTCTCTCCTGTTTAAACCACATTGCCCAGAACTGAACATGCAATGGATGCAATGTTTCCATTAATATAGCCCAAGCTTGCACCAGGTTTTCCAGCTGCTGCATCAGACTAATTGCAATATTCAGCTGCTTTCTCATATGCACGACCATGAACCTAGATTTTCTTTCTTGTATAACTTACACATTTGATTTTTTTTTTACACATTACATTTTTCACTGATTACCTTCATAACACTATTCAGTTCAATGTTCGAGCTCATTGAGATAATTCTGAATGGTTTTTTTTTTTTTTACTGCATTATGTTATTGGCCAATCCTTCATATTACCTGCAAAATTAATAAACATTCCTTCAACTTTACCCTCTAAAGTCACATACAAAGGTAATGAATACTATAGGACAATGATGGAATGATGGGTTAGGAAATATGTTCAAAACACTTGTGTCTTGTCCCATGCTTGATATACTGTAATGAATGACAAGGCAAATGAAAGACAAAAAAAATGACTGGATCCCAACAACTTTATATGAAAGAGATAGATTGATTGTATCTTAAAAGAAATGCACAGAAGTAATGCAAGGCTTATATCCAACAATTAGGAGTCCTGGCAATGTATTGATGCATAAATCCAAGCATTTGTTTAATTGGCTTATAAAATAAACTAAGATAAGAACTTTGTACCTCTGCATACAGAAAACATCACTGGAGTTTAGCTCCAAAACTTACTTTGAAATATTAATTATGTGAGAAGTTAATAGGTAAAGCTGCAAATCAATTCCAAGAAGGCTTGGGGATGAAACAGTCCTTTTTGACTTGAACCAAATAATATACTTGATTTTAAGAATAATCCAAGTTTACGTTCAGGTTTTTGTGATTAGCATAAGAAAAAAATAACTAGTTGTTACTTTTTGTTTTGAGAAAAATTAATTTAAAAGTAAGTTTAAACCAAGGAATAGTTTTTTTAAAAAAAAATTAGGTTGCTTTTAGTTTATTATTAATTTTAAAAAACTGTTTGTGATTGAGGGAATAGAATTACAGTAAGTCACCTCTGCAATTGATATGCTATATTTCTGAGATGCAAAGATCTACATGACTATTACGTGGTATCAGATGGGATATTGCCCCAGTGATGCTTAGGATTCAGACAGGGTTTTGGCACTGGATTCTATACTACAAACATTCCTTAACATTCCATTAACAAGGTTCTACTTGTTTGTTTGTTTGTTTGTTTGTCTGCCACTAGTCAAAAACCTTTATCCCTAGCTTTTCCCACTATTTTTGAAAGAATAGAGAATGACATTTAGTTTGGCACATAAAGTATTTCAGATTTGAAAATGAAACCCATATGGCTGACAAAAGGATGATTGCTACTGTAAAAATTTCAGAAACTCAGAAAAATGATGATGATAACAGAACTGTGTTTTCTCATAAAACTTCGGTTTCTATGATAAGCTTTAAAATTCAGATTCTTTCTAGAATGATTGCCATTTTAATACCTTGCCACCAGATGTCAGACTTCTACTGCAAATTTTTGTTTTACCACTAGAACTTGATTAAGATGGACTTTAAAGCATTAACATGCCATACCAGCAAAGGCCCCCAAAATCCAGGCAATCACTAAATGTCACTCCAGTGACACAGAAAACTATTTTATCCTTTGCTAGCATTTGTGGTTGTCCGGTTGTAGTAGTTCTAATGTCACTTTAAGTGTTTCCATTTTTGAGACAATGTGCTTGTTATGTTATTAGTTGGTTGGAATAGTCCTTGATAATCATCATATTATTTCTGCAAGTGGTTACAGGTTTAGAAGATAATATTATCTGTTCTTCTTGCTTATTTTACTTTTATTAGTGGCTGAAATTTCCTCTAGAAGCCTCCCACCTCTCAATCAGATAGCAATGTTAGATCTAATCATGACTCTAATAGTGGCGTCAACTTGCAAGATAATATAAAGAAAATCAAATATCTAATAAGAGAAATAAAATGGAATAAATGAAATGCAAAGTCTATTTTATACATATATAAAATATGTATACCAGGAAAGTCTCCAAATTTAAAAACATTCAATACACTTCAGGCATCAGCTTTTACTTTTCTAAAAGGAAAGATATTGCAGTGCACCACCCAGAGTTTCTTGGGTGGAGATTTGTTTGAATCTAGTATTCCTGTAATTTATGCTGTAAAATGGAATAATACTATGTTTACTCTATGAAGATTGTGATTACTGATATTAAGTAATCGGGAGGCAAATACAATTTAGGCTCTAAAATCTGAATAATTTCTATATATATATATTTTTAAAAGTTCATAAATAACTGCATAACTGCATTTTAAACTATGACTATAAGCTTATAGAAAATCTTGTATTTTTTATATTTATATACAACCATTCTATTTTGAACCCATCCACTACAAATAGTCCTATGAAATTCTCTTCTTTTCTAAAGACATAACATTTTGTATTTTAATATTTAAAAAGAAATGTGCAATATTATGTGTCAGAATGACATAGACATAACATATTTTAAAACCCCTTCCAATTAATAAAAGGGATTCCTCAAACAAAGGTATGTTAATATATTTGTATAAAACACCATTTTGACAGAAAACCCAAGTGTATTAGGGTTACATACACATTCATTTTGTATACTATTCATACTTCTATAAGTACTTATAATGTTTGAATTTAAAAATTCTGATACATAATGCATAGATTCTAAGTAATAATTAAATTATACAGTATGATATTGTAAAATATTTTTGCTTTTTCAGCCATATTCCTGGAGATAACTGACTGTACTTAGTATAGTAGTAAACAAGAAAAGTTGCATACTAGCTTGAAAAAGAGAAATAAAATAAGACATATATTATAATCAGCACTGTAATCAGTATTTTTCCATTTTTGAACCACATTAACATACAGGTTTTGTTATTTTTTAATGTATTATTTCATCGCAGTTTAGAATTGTATTCTCAGTTTTCATTTTCATGCTTGTGTCTGAAAAATTCAAGGAATTCCAATGAATATATTAACTTAGAATCTTTTACTTAATCTCTCTATGTAGAATCAGATTTGGGATTGGCTCAATTAACTTGGAACTCATAAGTCATTGATTTTTCTTAGTTGAAAAAGAATATTTTCTTGATATAAAAAACAACTTTAAAAAATAAAGTTTATAGTGTTTTATTATAATTCCCATCATTCTGAAAAATACAGCATTAAGCTATTTCAATACCTTATTGTTTCTTTAGCTTCCCGCTTTTATTTCAAAAGGAATTTGCATATTTATCACAGACTTTTCAGCAGATAACATACTGGTTGTTGTTTTTGCAAATGTTATGGTTAATCTGACCTTTTAAGATTACAAATATATTCCTTATTCCATGAATTAAAAGTTTTATTTCTCAATATATGACTGGGAATATGTTGAAAGATTTTACAGTTGTGAAAGATTCATTGATCAATCCTGAGGTTAGTTTGTTTTTAGTGATTTATAAAAGGGCTGTGATTAGAATAATTGATTTATCCAATATTTGAAATCTATTTGCAACATTAAAATTGGATAACAATTTTTATTGCTGGAGTTTAGAGTTACTTCATAGATAGATAGAATAGATAGAATTATTTATTGGCCAAGTGTGATTGGACACACAAGGAATTTGTCTTCGTGCAAATACTCTCAGTATACATAAAAGAAAAGATACATTCGTCAAGAGTCAAGAATCATAAGATACAACAGTTAATGATAGTCATAGGGTACAATAAACAATCAAATCATACTAGGAAACAGTCAATATAAATTGTTAGGATACAAGCGACAAAATTACAGTCATGCAGTCACAAGTGGGAGGGGATGGGTGATAAGGAGTGATAAGAAGATTAACAGTAATAGTAGTGCAGACTTTGTAAATAGTTGAACAGTGCTGAAGGAATTATTTGTTTAGCAGAGTGATGGCTTTCGGGGGGAAACTGTTCTTGTGTCTGGTTGTTCTGTGCTCTATAGTGTTCTATAGTGTTGTTTTGAGGGAAGGAGTTGAAACAGTTTATGTCCGGGATGTGAGGGTTCTGCAGTCCTAATTATCCTCTGAAGTCTGTGTCTGTCCTGTTGGGTTGCAGAACCAAACCAGACAGTTATAGAAGTGCAGATGATAGACTCAATAATTCCTCTGTAGAACTATATCAGCAGATCCTTGGGCAGTTTGAGCTTTCTGAATTGGCACAGAAAGAACATTCTTTGTTGTGCTTTTTTGATGACATTTTTGATGTTAGGTGTCCATTTTAGGTCATGTGATATAGTCGAACCTAGAAATTTGAAGGTCTCTACTGTTGATACTGTGTTGTCTAGTACTGTAAGAGGTGGTAGTATGGGAGTGTTTCTTCTAAAGTCTATCGCGATTTCTACGGTTTTGAGTGTGTTTAGTTCCAGATTGTTCCAGTTACACTACGAGGCAAGTTGTATAACCTCCTGTCTGCATGCAGATTCGGCGTTGTCTCGAATGAGATCCATCACTGTTGTGTCATCAGCAAACTTCAATATTTTAGCAGATGGATCGTTTGAGATGCAGTCATTGGTATATAGGGAGAAGTGGAGATAGCACACAGCCTTGGGGAGCCCCTGTGCTAATTGTACAGTATCAGATGTGATTCTGCCTAGCTTCACCTACTGCTTCCTGTCTGCTAGGAAGCTTATGATCCACTTACAAGTGTGTGCAGGTACCGCTAGTTGGTTTAATTTACTGAGAAGAATATCTGGAATTATGGTATTGAATGCTGAACTGAAGTCTACAGAGAGGACCCTTCTGTAGGTATTTGGAGATTCAAGGTGTTGTAGCGATGTAATGCAGAGCCATATTAACAGCATCATCTGTCGATCTATTTGCTTGGTATGCAAACTGCATGGGATCTAACAACAGATCTGTGATGGTTTTCAGGTGGGACAGCACAAGCCTTTCAAAGATTTTCATAACTACGGATGTTAGAGCAACTGGTCTGTAGTCATTCAGTTCCCTGATGGAGGGCTTCTTTGGCACTGGGATGATGGTAAAGCATTTGAAGCAGGAAGGAACATAGCACATCTCTAGTGATCTATTGAAGATTTGGGTGAAGATGGGGGCCAATTGGTCAGCACAGACTTTTAAGCAAGGAGTTATCTTGTCTGGCCCTGGTGCTTTTCCTGGCTTTTGTCTGTGAAATAGATCTTACACTTCATAATGAGATTTAAAAAAAAACAAAACCTACGTTATGACTAAACAAAGTTCTAAGTAGACTAAGAAAGCTAGTGCAAAGAGAGGATCTATTGAACAAAAGCACATGAAAACTCAGATACTATAAGGGTTTATTCTTCAAAAGTGGGAAAGCAACCTTTCATTGAAAAAAGGTATAGACTTTGTGTGCAGTATAAAAAAAACTTAAATATTGAAATATTCCTGTGTATGTATACAATTGTTTACTTAATTTAATTTACTATCTACATTAATTCTTAATTAGATATCTTGTCATGCAGGCAAAAGAAAAAAAATGCCACTTCTTCAAAATAATTCCTTAGACTGAGGCGTAACTTCCGTTTTCTTGAGTGCATTTCTCAAGTGTATTTGAATAAAGGATCGGCTAAAGGTTGCTTCAGAAGAGGCGATGGTGTTTTCTCCTTTATGTCTTGCTTTTTGGATGCTATTAGGGAAAGAGCTCTCAATGATGCCATAATTATTGCACATAAAATCAAATGGTTATAACTTCTAATTTTAAAACATTGTAAAATATGAGACAGTTTTTTCCATTCTCCCATTTTTAAAAGTTAAATTATTTATGGGTTGTTTCAGTGAGTTCAACAACTTGATGATTTTAGCAAAAAGTCAAGAGTGTTTATAAGAATTTACTAAGAAGAAAAAAAATAAGCATATAGCTCAATATTCTTTGAAATTTTTTAGAATCCAAGGCAGAATTTAAGAACTCTTTTGTTTTTTCTACTGTTTCCTATTCTATTTGATTAAAGGATTGCACTGACACTCACTCATGGGTGGATGATTATGTCCCTGCACATTTAGTTAAAGGAATGTGTACATCAATATTCTATTTTTACTGTACTTTCAATCGTTTTGTGTTGTGTATCTCCCAGGCTTCAGTTATATCTCAAGACATCCATTTCCACTGGGTTTACCAAAAGGGTGCTACTGTCAACAGCAGGGGATAGCTTAGCTCATGAGAAATAGTGAAGGTAGAGTTCTCCTAGACAAAAAATGAGATAAAATATTTATTCAATTATTTTGGCCACAAATTTAGTTAAGAATTTTAAACCCATTTATGCCTTCTAGTTATTACAGCCTTATTTTCCTTATTTGAAAGTTCAATGGCTGACCACCTGATTGCTACAGTTTATAAAATGTTACTTAAGATGAATCTGGAAGATGAATATGTCAAAGACTGTATGGTAAATGGGTGAAAAACTTCAATTACAATATAATGACAAATGGGAGAATGTATGGACCAATGATTTAAAACTTACTTTGAATTATAGATTGAAATATTTTTTATAAAATGATGTATTGCTGGTATTTGACCCCAGACAGACTAGAGCAGGGGTTGCCAATCTTTTGGACCTCAAGAACCACCAAATTCATAATTTTAAATTCCGCGGACCACTAATATGAATTTTGGCTGACGGTGGGTTCCTGACGTTTTCCCAGGGTCTCTGCAGAAAGCAGTAGAGGCCCTGGGAAAATCCCCAAAAAAGTCTGCAGGAAAATTCCCCACCCCGTTTTCCTACCGATCAATCATTCTTTATTTGAGATCTCAGGATAGCCTCTCCAGCTCCTTTCTCAGAGAGAGAGAGAGAGAGAGACAGAGACAGAGAGAGACACACACAGAGAAAGACAAAGAGACAGATACTTTTGGCTTCATGCAAGGAAAGCAGTAGAAGCAGAAGTCTTTCTTTCTCTCTCCCAAACTCCACCAGAAATGAGTCTTTGCCGGCACAGCCTCTTGAACCAGGATGCTTTGCAGGGTCCCAAAGGCTCATTTGTGGTGGAGTTTGGGAGAGAAAAAGAAAGACTGTTGCTGTTCTCCTTGTGTGCAACCAAAAGCAAAAGAAGAAAGAAGCAGAAAGAAGTAGCTCGGTGGCCAGCCCTTCCCCCTTTTCCCCCTCCCCTCATGTTGTTCACAATGTGACCCAAGCCTTGTGTTCCCATGGGTTATGTGGGCAGCAGAGCCTTGTGTTCCTGCACAGCCAGGATTAATTGCTTTGGGGAGTGCTTTCGGGGTGACATTTCTCTGAGGCCCACCAAAATTTTCTCACAGACCACCAGTGGTCCCCAGCCCACTGGTTGGCGACCACTAGACTAGACGGATAGAGGGATCTCCAACAAGTAGACATAGAAGACTTAGACTTAGGATAACTTTATTGTCTCTTTGAATGTACACTAATTGGCATACATTAAAATGAAATTTCATTGCATCCAGCTCTTAAAGGGTCTCTACCTCTAATATACACTACATAAACATGACAAGATAAATAAATAAATAAATAAATAAATAAATAAATAAATAAATAAAGGTTATGCATGTACTCACATATATGACACAGAAAAACAACACAGTCTAATTCGGATTGTACATGTATATGGCAAGAGAAACAAATTTTGCGAGTTTATCAGATAGATGGCATAGGGAACCAAGCTGTTACAGAATCTGGAACTCCTGCTAGAAATACTTTGAAACCTGCTCCCAGAGGAGAGCAACAGAAAGAGTTGGAAATGCAATCAAAATCCAGGTACATTTTATCACATGGGGTGGTCTTTTATGTATGCTAAATTGTATTGGGATGCTATTTCTTTATATGGTGACTGCTGAGAGGATTGTATCTGCTACGCATTGGAAAGAAAAGGGGATGCCAAATGTTGAAGAGTGAATTTTAAAATGGATGAAATAGCAGAGTTGGCAACATTAGCTGCTTTGATTACAGACAGTGGATTAGACAACTTTATAAGAGACCAAAAGCTGTTTGTGGACTTTCTATGTGTGAAATACAATAACAGATGGTTAACAGAGAGATGTGAAGATCAGTTTCACTTTTGAGGTAACTTGTTGACTGATTTTTTTTTACATATATACTGAACAGATGCTGAGTCAATTCAATTATTAAGATAAATAGATTTCTACATCTGGTATATTTGTTTATGAAATATAGCACTTTTGTTAAAATATAGATGAGAAAGTTTATAACTGTTAATAGACCTGTTATGTAAGAGCAGGAGAACATATTAATTTTTTAATGTCTCTTTCAGCATTCAGTGGAATATTTTTACGTTCAATATTAGATTTATTTGATATTTGCACACAAAGATCTTTTTCTTTTCATTGTTAGTGTTGGATATTATTAATATTTTTTCCTGTTTTTCTGTTGTATCTTTGTGATAAAAGAAAAATAAATGTTTTTTTAAAGAGAGTTCAATGGCAATATACTGTATGATATACAGGTAGTCCTTGACTTTTGACCACAATTGGGACAGGAACATCAGTATGTAATGCAATTGTTAAGTGAGTTGTGCCTAATTTTATGACCTTTTTGCTGTAGTCATTAAGAGAATCACATAGCCATTAAGCAAATCTGGCTTCCACTATTGATTTTGTAAGAAACGCAATCATGTGACCTTGGGACACTCCAACCATCATAAATACATGCCAGTTGAAAAGTGACCAAATTTTGTCATTTGACCATGGGGATGTTGCAATGGTCATAACTATGAGGACTGCTTATAAACCACTTTTTTCAGCATCATTGTAACTTCAAATGGTCATTAGGTCAATGGTTGTAAAATGAGGACTACCTCTATACAGAATAGTAACAATGCATTTAGGTAACAATGCATATGGTGTCTGCTGTAGAAATTAATGTACTTTGATTCCATGATAATTAGTTACCTCAGCTTTTATTTGTTATGAGGATATGCATGATTTCAATGCTCTCAAATGGCTACCTTAATTGATTAGCTGATATTTTTTAATTATTTTTTAAATAATTTTATTTAATATTATTAAATCATGTTTATAATTTTTGCAATTTGTCATAGCTACAACAAATTGATTATCCCATATTTAGATGAACATTTTACTATTTTTCTATAATGTAAAATGAGAGCTCAGTGTAACTCAAATCTTATGTCAAATTAATTCAATAATTCATGTCAAGTTTTTTTTATATTAACCATATCTAAAAATGGTGATACCACTTTAAACAGCTATGTAGATGCTAGCTATCCTATTAAAAGGAATTCTGCACAATAAAACAACAACAATGAAGCAGGAGCAAACTTGCAAATCTAATTTCATGTTCCTATTGAAATGCATTTTGCTTACTACCCACTGAATCAGGCAAACATTATACAGTGGAGAAACTGTTTAAAAAACTTAATCAAATAAGTGCAACAAATAATTAGATTTCTAGTCAGGAGATATCCATGTATGAGATACTGTACACTACAATCTTACTTTTTCTCCTGTTTGTTCTCTATTTTAATGAAGCCAGTAACTTTTAAAGCAGTGTCTCCAAACTTATCTTCCCCAACCGACTGCACTCCAAATGTGCTAAACAGTACTTTAATTTTCATCCATTGTTTGAAGGGTGCCAGGTTAAAGAAGGCGTTAAAGTGGTGATGTGTTGAAACTACTTTTTCCTTAGCCGTTTCCTTGATTCCTCCTCTCAAGATTTAGATGTAGAAAAGGTGTGTGTAAAACCTCTTCCACATTACTGAGTTAAAGTGCTGTTTAACAATGCTTATTAAATGTATCATTGTGAAATTTGTTGTCCTCAATGCTGGGCAATATTCTGCTTCTATTGTGTGTCTGTTCTGACTCACTGCCAAATAACCTTGTCCTGATTTGGCATATGTAGCACATGATAAGCAAAGCAATTAGTCCCCGATTTTGCTGCCCTCCTGCTTCAGTATGTCATCAGCTAGTGGGGGAAAACATTTGCCAGTCATGGCCTTAAAGAAGGAATGTGGCTGCAGGATTCTGTCCATCTCTTGGCTCCCTCATCCCTTTCATCCATCTTACATGCCATTCTGTTGTATGCTTTTAACTTTTCATTTAAAAAAATTTACTAGCTGAGTACAAGCAGCAATAACACAGACAGGAAAAAATGGAGCAGTGGTTATATAATGAGAAAAGAATCTTATACATGTTGAGTTGTGATTAAAATAAACTAAGCATAACAACTCCAATTTTAAAAAAAGAACTGTATATATTGCATGTACCTTTTATTGATACACATGCATTACTCTAGAATTAATTCAGTCCTATGATTTGAAACCAACACAGCACTATGGCTGGATAAGACCAAAGCATACGAGTTAACAAAACCTCAAATGTCTTACAATGCTAAAAAAAACTTTCAATCCTTTTTAAACATCTATTGTATCCAATAGATACAAAATATTTTCTGATGAATTAGTTTCATTCTTAACTCATAAGAAATATGTTTTACATTTCTTAAAACCTGGGTCCATTATCTTGAATAGAACAACATAAAATAATAATTTTAAGTCATGAAATGAGATGAGTCACAAGCAATATTGAAACTTTTATTTAGAACTTGCCTTTTCTTCATTCCGTTTATTTACAGCAGAGGTGTTAAGCTCAATTTCATTGAGGGATGCATCAGGGTTGTATTTGACCTTGGAGGGGCAGGGTGGGTGTGGCCAACTCGATGTCACTCATGTCAGGGGTGCCTGTGGTGGCCTGAGTGCTCTGACAGTGAAAACAGGCTCCTGAGCTCTGTTTTTGGCTGCGACAGCACCCTGCAACCCTCTGCCAATGAAAATGGAGCTTGGGGCCCTCCTGAGCTCCATTTTCACTGGCAGAGGCACCGTGGGCCAGTCCCTTGCAGTTTCCAGGAGTGCCCAGCAGGCCAGATCTAAGCACCCCATGGGCTGGATCCAGCCCCTGGGCCTTGAGTTTGACACCCCTGATTTATAGTATGTAAGCAAAATGCTTATATTTACTTTTGTCCATCTAACTGGTATCTACTTTTCTCCATGTCCTGTACAAAAAGCATTGGAAGGTAGTTAGTCCTGTCATCTCACTTTTATGCTCCCTCACTGTTATACCACTGCAAGTCTAGGCAGGTAATTTTTCTATTTCATTCATTCTTGCATCCAACTTTTTAGGAACGAAGATGATCAAGGACAGGCAAAGAGGAGACATTCCCATATTACCCTGAAATGGCTAATATGTGCCTCTCTTATATCACATACTACTGGCCACCAGACTTTCCTTCTGATGTAATGGATGTAAAGCATAACAGATTTTATATGCTTTGCAGATAGACAAGTGTCATTTTAAAAAGAAAACACAACTTTAGCAACAATACAACTAAGGATTAATGGACTGGGGACAAGACAAATATCATAGAGCCCCAGTAAGAAAGAAACAAAAATGTTGTTCGGTGTTATTTGTTCTATGCTTAAATGCAGGTGGAGAAAGGTCCCATAATAGAAACCACTAATTTAAGACTTATCTCTTTACCTTCTGTAAGTACTAGGAATTGCAGGATAAATGTCCTCCCCACTTCTAGTCATTATATCAACTTGCTTTCAAGCCACTGTCAGTGGACCTCTGTTCACCCCTTTCCCTGCTATCTGAAGTGTGAAATAACAATCACGTTAATGATAATAGCAATTGCTATAAGAAAGCAATGTGGGCACCTTAGGTACCAGAGATGGTCCTCTTTAATTTTTTTAAGTTCACAGCTTTATTGGGCCAATGCGTATTTGCCTATTAATTACTCTCAATATTCTGAGCTCCTATTCGTATACACAAATAAGGATTCTGTTTCAAAGTTCACCTTGAGATGCTCTTTCGCATGCCTTAGGCAATTCTGAGTTTTGAAAACAGTGGAAATTAATGCAAGAGCCTCTATGTTTACAAAATCATAGCTTCAAAAATGGTGCACACTAAATCAAATACTTATGTCTGTCATAAGGCTCTACCCTTTACATTAGTTTGCTTCACTTTTTAATTCTTATCAGTGATGAGGTCATCAGATTTTTTAAAATATTGTGTAGCAAAGGGTGGAATGATTGCCATTATTCCCAACAACTAGCCATACTTACTTGGGAAAATGGCAATTGGGGTCCAAAAGCACCTGGAAAACCACAAGTTTCCCCATTCCTTTGATTAATTTATTGACAGCCATCAAGTCAAAGATCAGGAATAGTTCAAGAGCTTTTTTTTCAAGAAGATAGACAGGTGTCTATCAATAGAACAATGGAAGTAAATTAGAACAGATAGGTTTGCAAGTACTGTATGTCTCGTTTAAATTTAAGTATGTTTAATTTGAAGATGGAGGGGGAAAGAATCAATTAAGATAATCATTCTTGCTTAACCTTTTACTTTCTTCCTCTGATGATGTACACAGTTAGCTATGCCATATTTTCCTGTTCTGCAATCCCCAAACCAGCTTGTTGATGTCATACAGACAGCAGTTCAGTTGAAGCTGATGTCAAATCACTACTTTTGAAAAAAGATTAGATTAAGAGCCATGGTGGTGCAATGGTTAGAATTCAGTATTGAGGGCTAATTCTTCTGACTGCTGATAGCCAGCAGTTCAGCAGTTTGGTTCTCACCAGCTCATTGTTGACTCAGCCATCTATTCTTCCGAAGTCGGTAAAACGAGAACCCAGATTATTGGGGAAAATATACTGGCTCTGTAAACTGCTTAGAGAGGGCTGTAAAGCACTGTGGAGCAGTATCTAAGTGCTATTGCTAAATTCCAATTTATTAATGGGAGGGGAGGCAGGGATGGTGGTATGTCATCTTTTCCTTCGCATCAGTAAAGTATCTTGTGCTAGGCTAATGAATTTATTTCCAAGTATTCCTGATAAAGATGATTTTAAAAATTGAAGTTTTAAAAAACCTTCTTTATAGGTTTAAAAACCTGTATAGACAAAAAAAAAAAAAAGACCACTCAAAGTAGACAGTACTTGGCTAAAGGAATCAGTAATCTGGCTTGGTACATAAGAATGCTTCTTAAGATAACCCTACACAATTGAACCTTTCCAAATTCTCATTCAATTTTTTGGTTCTGATTATGCACACAAACAATACAGAATTGAAAATTGCTATCTGATTGATAATTATGTTAGATTGTAAAAATCTATGGTTTAAAAAGAAAGTGATGAGGAAATGAGTGGAATGTAGAGTTGTCTGAAAATTGAATTATGGCAACTGGATTTATTTTTGTTAATTTGAGAAGTTTTGCTGCTCACCCAAACGGCTTCCTCAGTCTGAATAAGTTGGCTAGGCAGTGAGTCGTTGGAATGTACTGACTCTTTGCGCACCAGATTCAGAAGTTCCTTCCCCAAAGTGCATGGAAATATGTTGATGAAGATTCTCAGTCATCCAGGTAGAGTAGTCTGAAAATTGTGTCATGGCAACTGGACTTATTTTTGTTAATTTGAGACAAATTAGGCCTTTATTAGGTCTCGACATTCTTTGGAGGTCTTCCAGAAAAGCTTAGATTCTCATCTTTTTAAAGTAGCTTTTAATCTTTAAAATAGTTGAATATGAGTTGTATGCGAATGTAATTTCTTATTTTGTTTTAATGAATTTAAGGTTCATGTAAGTCCCTTAGGAAGAGCAATATAGAAGTGAGCTCAAAAGACAATTTTCCTTAGCTTAATAGTTCCATTTGGCCTGATGCTGGAAGACTCACAATCTGCCAAATTCACCTTCATTGTTATTGCTCAAACATAAGCAAAGTGTTCGATAGAAATAGAAATAGGCGTCCAAGGCTCTGCAAAGGAGTCTCTCCTATGGGGTTCCTGACTCCAGGAGCAAAAAGAAAAACCAGCCAGGAGAATAAAACTAATCCATCCCTTTTTGACTCTCCCCAACACCCCCCCATTCCTCTCGTCTCTTCCATAACCTCTAAAAGCTGCTGCTTGGAGTCTCCCCTCATTTGCATGGGGAGATTTAATTTCCATCCTTTAAATATGACGAATTGCTGAGATTTCCTTCAGTTAATGCTTTTAACAGCTCCCAATAAACTTCATTAATCAGGCCGGCTCTAGGCCCAACGTGCAGCCTGGAAGCAGCTAATTTGCCTGATGAGCCTGAGACTTTAGTGAATAAACAGGTGGATAAGCTGAGGGTTTTATGGCCTTAATTACACTCTAATCAGTTCAACGCTTGGCGGGCAAAAGAGAAAGAGAGAAGGAGGCAGCGGCATCATCAGCCACCCCTTTCTTCCTATTATTATTATTGCTGTTATTATTTCAATGGTATCTCATTTTTTTCTTAGGCTTCATCTGTCCCTGATTTTCTAAGGGCAGAACCTTGGGCAAGGAAGGGGGAATGAAGTTAAACAAGTTAAGAGTTTCAAATCTTTGGATAACTAATATTAAGTCTTGAAAGTGATAACACTTTTTTAACACAAGCCTGTTTCTGTCTCTGATAGTCCCTTTTCTTCTACCAGCTACTTTTCTTTGGCAATGGTTTTGTGGGAACTTCCTTTTTTAAAAGATCAACTTACTACAAGCTGTCCAGAGTCATTTGATACAAGATGGGTGGCAAATAAATTTCAAAATAAATAATAAGTTATTTCTTTATTTCAGATCAAGGCAGGAGCTGGATCTTGAAGTCTGTACTACTTGGGAATTTTCATTAAAAGAGCTTTGTATTCAGGATCTGAATCATGTAATGTATATAGCTATATTTTGGGAGAGCTGTATTTTCCAATAAATTTGCCTTATCCAATTGGTGATATTTAGAGATGATCTCTAAATTTTGATTTCTAAATGAATTCCATATTCTGAATGGATTGAGTGGGGGGAAGCATTTTGTATAAGCTCAAAAATCACACATTTCTCTCAATTTTTTGTTCAACCTGATCTTAAAACCCAGAACCTGATTTTAAAACTCAGGGGCTAATAAACTCCTGCATTGGTAACTGGGAAATTAGTTTGCGAACTATGTTGTCTATGTAGTTGCCATCTTGACATTTTTTTCTGGTGTAAAAAAAAAAAAGAGTATTTTTCTATATAAGAAAGACCAAAATGATTTTTGAACTTCTTCCATTATGCATTTCTTAGCCTCAATGGTACTTTTGAAGAGATGGGTGTAAATAAAAATGTGTGTGCATGTGTGTGTGTGTGGGGGAGGTTCCTAAATTGATTTGACTGCAGTCTACAAGGCATTTTTAAAGAATGAATATACTATTTGGGTCAATAAATGACTTGGCTTTTTAAAAGCCTGGCCTGAAAGTACCACGAAAAAAGAAACAACAAAAAGATCTTTTAAGACGTGCATTTTTGTCTTGTGAAGGAGTCCCTTTTCTAGGGCCGGTCCATATCACATCCAATTTAGGCTCCTTTCAGCTATTCCAGTCCTCCCCACCCCCTTCACCGCTGGGTCGTGGAGTCCTTCCCCAGCGCTGCCGTGCACCCACTTTTTCGACCTTGGCTTCCAGGTCTCGCGGCTTCTCCTGCCGCATCCCCCCATCACTGCGAGGCCGCCTGACAAATTACTTCAAGGGCAGCCTAACTTCGAAGGACAAGACAAAGCTTTAGCATATGGTCCAATCCCCAGATGTTTGCCTTTCACGCGCTCTCCCTCCTTCCCCTCCTCCTCCCCGCTTCCCTGGAAGAAGGGCTTACGTGGGAAACAGAGACTTTCTTCCTCCCCCTCCCTCCCTCTCCCTCCCTCCTCTTCCCCTTCGGGTTTTGTCTAGGGGCGGCTAACTAGCAGCCTGAGCTTCGGGTCTCTTTATAGCCTGCGAGCGCGGGAGGAAAGAACGAGTGACGAAAGGGAACGGGGTTGAGGTGGAGTGGGGGCGGAGGGGGAATCGCCGTTGCTTTTTGTTGAGTTTAATGGGTTGGTTTTTTTTTTTACAGTCCTGGACTCGGAGAAGTCTCCGAACTGTTAACACGGGTGCTTTGGGGTGGCGGGGTTTGTCTCCAATCCTAGGCGAAGGAGGGTAGGCAAGGTGAGAGACACCTGCCGCGATCTTTCGGCGTGAACGGCAAAACCTCTGGCCACGAGGCAAAGTTCGGCGGGCGCAAAGCCCAGGGCGGGAAAGAGAGGCGTTGAATTTAAGTGGCCTCAAAAAGGCGTCCCCGCCACTTGTCTGCTTCCTCTCGTCTTTCCGCGGCAGACGGCGGGCGAATAAAGAGGCTCGAGGCGGACAAGGGAATGAATGCTGCTAAGAGAGAAAGGAAAATATTGCAAGCTTTATTTGTCAGCTGCTTGCAGAATAGAGGAGCGAGGGCAGAGGCCTCCAGCCGGCAACCCTCTGCTTCTCCGCCCCCCCGCCCCATCCCTTCCTTTGCTTGTAGAAGATGCGCCCGTGTTAAAGCTGGTTTCATTTTGGATGATGATTAATTGGGAAGAGGTTCTCTTAGTAAGACTTTAAAAGAAACACGTACAAATGCACAACAGCTGGTTCGGAGAACTCTCCTGTTCGAGATTACTGGTTCAATAGTTGCGTTTGGGAACAAAAGTCATGGGACAGGGTGTTGCACTGTTTTAGATATTCATCTCCTTTACATTTTAGTCACAGTTTTGTAGTCGGATGCATTTTATGATTCGCTAAACACCAACTGATTAATGGGTCTGAAAAGAAACATCGGCTTTTTCAAGCCATTCAGCAGTTAAACAAAAGGGGCTGGGCGATTCATGAAACTATTTGGCAAGCATTTTTAACAATGAAGTAATACAAGCTTTCAAGATCCCTGAAAAATGAGCACAGCATTCTAGAAATTTTCATGAGCAATTAAGAACGAGGTTTATTTATTAAAAATGTCTTATTTGAGAGAGAATGTATAGGTCAATATATCTTCAATAGAAAACGGCATTAGTGGTTACAAATTTGGTTGTTAAACAAGCATTTGAATCTAAAATATGTCTGTTTCTCATAATTTTCCAAGGATTTTCCAGGTAATTTAATTTTTTTATCAAGATCATCTGCCTAACTTACCTTAAATGTGCATATTTAAAATCTATTACTTTGAACAATTTTCAGAATTTGATTTACAAACAGAAGTAACATTTATATATGATCAATCTGTGTATATAAAATTATACATGCACACTTTTTAAAAAGAAATAGAAATTTAAAAACCAGCGTTGAAATTACAATTGCCTTTTAAGATACTCATTTCCCCAAAATTGGGAACATTAAAATTATCCATATTAAAAAAGGCAGAAAAAATATTTTCTCTATGTTATTTTGTTGCTGTTTTGTTTTTATTTTTTATGGAGTTGACTAATAACTTTATATTTTTCGTATTTTATTTCTATCCAAAAAGTGGGCCGTTGATGATTTCTATGCCTCTATTCAATAGAAATTTCTCGTTTTGATAAGAGAAATAAAATAGAGTGGCAGCAACCTGCATTTTTCATTTGCTACATCTCTAATAAATTGCTTGCGCTTTAATACAATTACTTCCTGAAGCATGGCAGCACTTTGACCAAGTCTTGGTGCTTGTTAGCCTGCAAGTCGTTCCCTAGGAAAGCTGTCGACTAATCAAAAGGAATTTAAATAAAATGCATTGAGTTTGTGGTTCCTTCCTACCCCCTGCTCTAAATTCTGAACATTCTCAAAGTGGCCCTGGAGAAATACAAAAGCACAAAGCGAGAGGCGAGCCAGGCCCTGTGCTCAACACTCAATCATTTCCTGTCACAGGTGCAGCCTGTATGCATTATCCTGCCATGATTGATAGAGTGGGGTTGTGTAGACTGGGGAGCTGGGCATGGTTCAGATGGGGCCCTGTCATTCCAGCACTATGTCATACTACCTGTAGGGAGGAGAAAAAAAAGATAGAAACTTGCTAAGACTGGCTATTCAGTGAGGCTTGGAAGTTTTTGTTCTCCATGTGCAACCAAAGGTCATATTTCCTAAAAGTTAAACATAGCTTCTAGGTCTGGCTGGCTTGTAATAATCCAACTACCAAGGAGCTGATTAAATCAGGCGTGTTAGAATGATTACTTAAAGTAGAGGTAAAGTTAGTTTCATTTAATTAATAGGATGTTTTGTTTCACCTTTTTGGTTTTGTATTTCAAGAAAATATTAAATACCACACAGCGAATCCAATTAGAAGCAGAAATCACTCTTGCTCTGCTTCCCTTTTTGGATGTTTAAGGTAGTTGATAAAAGGATTATTTTTGGTTAGTCTGACACACTTATTGTTTTCATTGGAACTTGTTTCTGTTCAAATCTTTGTTGTTTTGCTGTTCGTTATATTTTATATGAGGAAAATTTTGTGGTTTATTATAGTTTAAATTGTTAAATCAGTTTTCACATAAACTCTATTAGTTATTTTGCTGAGGGGGAAGATGAGAATAACTACCAGTAGTTAAAATAAGCTATTGCAGGATATTATGGAAAATGAAAACATCCACACAAGCACACACTAGATACATATGTCTAGTGACCATTGTTCTTGGTTGCAAATGGGAAATCTATTGAAAATCTGTTCCCATTGATCACTAAATTATGTCAAGAACTGTTATTGCTTTAGGATATATGTTAATTTATGCAGCAGGAATCTTTAACGGAAGTTTTATCCAGCTGGGCATGGGAGTTTAGATTTTATTATCTGTGATCATTCAGAATCCTGTCTAATTGATGTAAGACCAGAGTTGACAACTACTCACCAGTGTTCAGTGCAACTGTAGTGTCTTTCCGTTTGTTCATTTCCTTTTGAAATGGCCAAAGGCAGTGTAATTTATGTAAAGGGATTACAACTTTTAAAGTTGGCAGTTTTGTTTAATGGAGTGTTAGGGGGTCTTCAGTGAATTATATCAGAAAGTTCAAAATATATTGGAAAACATAAGTGAAGAATATGTTATAAGTTACTAAAATTAGCAAGACATTGATACACAGAGATCATGATAAAACAGATTCAGATTTATATTCAATGGAGGCAATTTCTATATGAGAAAGGATTTCTTCAAAGGATAAAATGCTACTTTTTTAAAAAAAAATACAAATTTTCTCTAAGCTGAACTTGGCTCCTTGTTCCATGTTTATTGTAGACAAATAGACTCTTGAGCATAAAAATGCTATAGCTACAGTATTCATATTTTATTTTAAAATCTAGAGAACAATTAAGCATAATATTCTTATGCTCAGGAAAAAAAATTGAAAGCTTTTTCTTTGAAATTGCAGCAAACATTTTGTACAGCATGAGTGCTTAATTTGGTTGCTGGCCATCACAGACTGTTTTGAAACTGTGAAACAATAGCTGGTGCCCCACTCATACTGACTTGGAACTGTGGTATTCACAGCACTTTTAGACTGCATCATATTGGGAAACCACCATTTCAGAAAAGGTTTGTTACTGGAGTCTTTTTTTCTTGATATAGAAGTTCCGAAAAGAGAAAGAAAGGGGGAGATCATGAATTGTAGCATGGATGAATTTGAATAGAAGTTGGAGCTCCAGAATTCCAGAATATCTCCTTGCAATTTATCCTAAAAAAAGTTTTCTTCTTGATATGCAACTTTGTCTGAATGAGTCCAGGTCAAATATTTTTTTTTCTTAAACAACTCTTTCCATTCTGTTTAAATAATAAGATGGAACAAAAAACAGGCTTCATAATTCACCAGGAAGCTTTTTAATGCTAATCCCATTCAAATGTTGGGAGGAAACTATTGTACTTGAACAAACCTAGTTCATTTCCATAGACTTGTTCAGGAGGAATTTCTGTTTCTTTTTTTAAAAATTAAGACAGTTACACATTCATTCTAAACAGTTATAACCATAAAATTTCAGTGAATCTTCTGTCGTATTTTTAAAACACAAAGGAAGCAGAAATTATCAAATATACACATATGAAAGAATGTTTATTATATTAGTGAATTATGCTTACAATGAATGAAAAAGAGAGATTTATGTGTTAGAGAAGAGAGTAGTTTCTGTAGGCTCATGCATAAACAAAAGATTCTTTATTCACAAGCTTTTGTACACATAAATATAAATACAGTCTAAGGAAATATGAAAACCATTGGAAATTTAGATTGGCAGCCTATTGCATTCATAAACATAGATACAACTAAAGCTGCCAATACATCCACTGAGTGAATCTGCCAAGCAGCCAGATGCTACAGCTGCAAAAATATTTTCATTGTCTAAACAGCTGCATGCTACTAAACAATGAAAAATAGAGTATATTCAATAATACCCAATCACATTTGTTGCAAATTTGCACAACCTTACTTTCACATTAGTATAAAACACTGATGTACGTGCACTTACACAATGCATTTTAAAAATGTAATTTAAAATAGAGAAAAATGTATCTAGGAATGCAGAATGAGAAATATTCAATCAAATAAATTAAAGGTACCATGTAAGAAAAAAGGAAATATGATTTTAAAAATTGTTTACAGCAACTTCATTTACTATGTCATATCTTTCTGTTTTTCCAAGCCATCCTTGCTTCCACAGTATCTATATGCATCTGAATATATATATTTTTGTATGTTCTTTAGCTGCTTCACCTTTTTTTATCTTTATCCAACAATTTCTTGATCTTCCCATTTGTCTTTACCCATTCACTCTTCCTTCATGTATTTTTTTTTTGCAATTTGATCCTCATTCATTTGCTTTATATGATCAGATCATCTCAATATACAGTACTTGTTCCATACTAGTTATTCTTTCAAACCATATTCAATCACTACTCATCCCTTCCTTGTTTTTCCACAGTTGCTAAGAATACATTCCCGTTGCATTCATTTATATTGCTTATCAAAGACTGCATTTCATATGGATAAATGTACATTCTTATACACAGGCTGGTGCAACCGTACAATTAAAGGAACATAGCTTATAGGTACATCTCTAGAAAATTCCAAATTAAAGAAGCCTAAGTTTACAGTTCTTGCACTGATTTATATAAGTAGATCTCATCTTCTCAGTAATGTATAATGTTTTTCTCAAACTTTTCCTATTTTGATGAAAAAAGAAAATTGAAGCCATTTGTTTTATTCTCACATTACCCAGTGGGTGCTCTGGACCTTGCCTAGTATTGAGCCTCAATTCAAAGCAAGCAGTCCCTGATTCAGTCTAAAGTCATTTTCCAAAGCACCAATTATGATAGAAACTACATTTTCCAACCAGGTTATTCATAATTATTATATCCTAGATTCATTTGATGTCACACATCACTGAGAATTTAGTATTATGCATGTATGATTAGTTGCCTGTCTTAATTGTTTTAAAATTTATTACATACATTGTAGTGCCCCTGATGGCATACCTTTTGAAATACATTTTGCCTTTGAGATGGATCTCTACTATTTCTATATATGTTACAGAAAGCAAATGAAATGTATATAACTACACAGGCTTTGCAATGATGCTTTCATAGGAAACTGCTGCTATATTTTTGGGTACATATTTGTAATACCTTTCCTTCTGTGAATCCATTTATCATTTTTTAAGCTTGCTGAATTGCAGATAGTGTCTGGGCTAATTAAATCATTGCCTCTAATAAACTAATGCAAAAGGAATTATTCTCCTCCAAAGTACATAAAGGAACTTCCATGTGCTCCTTGGTGGAATGGCTGCATATCCCAAAAGGCTGATCACGCCAGCTGACACATCCAGAGGGGATGGGTGTCAGACTGGTGCAGGTGTCGGTGGCCACCAGTGAGTGATTGCACCATCAGACTCCTACCGTGATCCATCATGCGGGCCCAGCCAGTGAAGAATCACAGCCTCAGGAAGGTGCTGAGCCCAGCAACATATCATTAAACAAGGTTACTACCGGCAGATTTGTTCCCATGATCAATCTGGTCACTAACCGTTCCACCTGACTGTACTTCCGCTCTTCCATTCTTTAAACATAAGCATTATGAAAGTGCAGGAAAAACATGGCTTTTAACAGGACCTAATTTCTCCTGTGGCATTCCATGCTTTATAAAAAAAGATTTTTTTAACAACAACATATGAATAACCTTTTATACAAACTATATCCTCAGGCTAGTAGTTTGCCCTAATTCCATATTTTATTGCTTGATAACTTCTCCATCCTTTGTAATTACAGAATGACTTTTCATTATATTTCTACAGGTGACAAAAGGTGTGAAATTATAATTCATTTTACCTGCATCAGTATGAATTGATCCTTCAAAAATGTCTCCTAAGAGGGAAGAAAAATACATTGTATACTTTTTACCATACAGTAATTATTGGTCAGCTCCTACTCCCAAATGCTTCCTATTATCTTGATTCACATAACACAATAGTTTATGTAAGCATTGTTGTGATTTATGTATTCAATTGCATATTTTTGTCTTGTTCTAAAATTAATATAGATATGTAGAACAGAGTAAGCCATCTAAGTTAACCAAAAACATATTTATCTCAACTATTAAGTTTTAGAGATCAGCTCAAATTATAAACTTTTTAAAAATAGTAACATTTCCAGCTTTAAATTTTATCCTGAGAAGAAATTAAACACATTACAAAGTTTCTTGAATCATTTCAAACATCTGCTTAATCCAACATTTGTAACCAGAAATTCAAGCATTTTTAAAAATAAGGATAGTATGAAATGCAAAACTTGATTTTTTGCTTTGAAGTAATAGTTTATGCATTGACTGAGTTACCAAATCATGGTAAGCTGTGAAGTTTTCTACTTGATTTTGGTTTAGTGAGATGGGTCTAAACTACCATTGTGGCTTATTCTAGAAATTATAGTTAAAACAAGTTATAACATGGCAGGATAAATAAACTTACAGAATTGATTTATCTGCTGAGCTCAATTTAATTCCGTATCACTCTGTCTTTTCTCACACAAGACATTGGATGACATTGGAATCCTAGATTTTGTAGTGGATTTTAAAGCAGTTTTAGGCTGCACAGTTCATTCACACTGTGCTCCCAGGCAAGCCTCTTGAGTCTTGTTATCATACCATGTGAATTGAGAGATGCTTCTCTATACCTGTATATTCATTGCAGAATAAGATTCATAGGAGTTGGTAAGCACTCTTAGAGGGCAAACTGTATGCCATTTTTAGTGTTGTCATAGGCTCTGCTGTGCTTTAAAAGTGTTAAGATTTCTAGAAAACAATTTTATAAATTCAAATAATGATTCGGCAGATAATATGTAGTGACTGGAAAAGATCAAGATGAGTATCTAATATATATTGTAAGGTGAAGGAGAATACATGGAATGCTTCTAGCCAATAATAACACAAATGTCAGTTAAATATGTATCACTGACAATGCAGAACACAAATCTGGCATTGGCCAGATTTTCTCATCTATGACTTAGTTATTTCAATTTAAATAGGCACTGTTAATACGGTACATAACATAAAACAGTGAAATCAAACTCAAATGAGTCAATTAAAACAATTAACCAAAAACTTAAAAGCTAGAAAGTTCTGGCCTATAGCTTAGACTAATTCTAATAGGTTCATATTAATAACCAATCAGTGATAATTGTAGAAAAATACTGTGGATGAATCAATCCTAAATTAGAAAAATGTAAATGACTGGATATATAATACTCTGTTTGGTTTATTTTTTTCAGTTGTATTTTGTGAATTATATCTTAGTGGCAGATATGATTGTGTAATTGGGTGAATAACTGGAAATTGTAAAACTTGTGACGGTGTTTCTAAAATTGGCAAAAGATACCATAAGCAGAGACAACAAGTAACAGCTGAAAACTTGTGTTTAAAAAAAGTACTTTGTCTAAAATGGGGGACCTGCTATTATTTTCTATAAAGATACAAGAGATTCAAATGGCCCACTGTTTTTGTAATTAGGATCTCAGGCTGTAATCCTATACATCTTTACCTAGCAGTAAATTCCTGAGACTTAAAAGAGCTCTCGAAGAACTATTTCTGATATTTGATTCTGTATAACACAAATACAGAGCAAATCCTAAATTGACTATATCTGTGCTCTAAAATAGAGTTTTTGCACCTCCAGAATAGGAATGTTTCTCCAATCTACTCCATATATTATTACAAGGTCATTATGTAGATGCTTTTGAGCCTATTTATTCAAAATAGAAATGTCTGTTGTCATCTCCCTGCTGAAAACTTCAGTTGAATGCTGTCCACAAATTAGAAAATGAGCCAAAACCAGCCTGTCAACATCTCAGATAAAAATGTATTCTCACTGGAAATGTTTGTATCAAAAACCAATCAGGAAATTTATACATATTTTACAGACCTCAGAAAAATATGACAAATTTAACCCTTGTTATAAGTAATTTAATAGCATGATTATTTACTGAATGTAAATGCCCAGGTTGGTAATTAGGAAAATTAACCACTTGTCTTTTAATCTTTTCCTATTTAGGTTTTTTAAGACAACAGTAAATAACATTAGTAACATACTGATTGATATGTGTTTTTCTTTTCCTTTTCAAAGTCACTGTTAAAATAGGATGGTATCTCCCATGACCTCATTGTCCCATAAAGATCTTATGCCACAAAGTGGTGCTACTCTTAGTGGCCGAATAATAGAACTTCTTATCAGCATTCTTTCCATCCTTTTGCTTCATGGTCCAAATTTCATTTTCATAGAGTACCAGAGAGAAAATCATTGTCTGCATTATTGTGATTTTTGTAGATAGACACACATCACAGCATCTGAATATCTTTTATAAGGGATTCATTGCTATTTTTCTAAGTTATGATCTGTGACATATTTCTTTATCACTGGTTCATTTGCTTAGATGTGTTTAGTAAGGAGGATAAAGACCAATTCATACAGATAACAATCCCAGAGAACAGGTGGGGTGGGGGAAGGTAGCAATTATTGTCTTTCTACCAGTATATAAAAGGGGGAGAAGGGCCTAGCATGTGGCATCAGTTATTTCAAGGATTTCCTCCTCAATCATATCTACCCATTCCATCAGGTCCAGCAGGAGGGTATGTTTGGGTCTCTTTTACAAAATAATGTCATCTGATGGGATCCAGGACGAGAACCTTTTCTCACATGGCATCTGCCTTTGGAACATCATTTTCCTGAGATCAGATTGGCTTCAACAAATATTTTGTATTGTTTTTGTGTTTTTAATTTTGTATGCTGCTTGGAGTCATGTATGAGAGATGGGCGGCTATATAAATTTGCCAAATAAATAGATAAAGAAAATAAAACACTGAGAATGAATTAGATAGATAGATAGATAGATAGATAGATAGATAGATAGATAGATAGATAGATAGATAGATAGATAGATAGATAGAGTAAGGGAAGGTAAAGTATAAGATACAGCTAATTATAATTCAATTAACCTAATATTTGAACATTGTTAGAAACTTATATGGCATTTATACAATTCCATACCTAGGTGGAAGATGAAGAAAAAATTGATCTCAAGAAAACAGCATTCCACTATATCTACTATAGATATAGCATGTCTATATCTATAGTAGATATAAGCAATTGTCTACATCTACTATAGACCATTGTTTAGTGCTGTTTTTGTTCAGTCACTAAGTCCTGTCCAATTCTTTGCAACCAATGGACTATAGCATGCCAGGCCCCCTTGTCCTCTACTATCTCACTGAGTCTGCCCAAAATGTGTCAATGACACTATCTAACCATCTATCCTAAAGGTGCTTTTTCTAAAGGCAACTGGACTTCTTTGTTTTTGCTTGAAGACGTTTCATTTCTCATCCAAGAAACTGCTTCAGTTCTGAATGCCTGGTGGGAATGGGAGAATTTATATTCTTTGCAATCCTCTGATCATTAGCATTCTTTCTGAGAATTGTTGAGGCCACTTGGAGGTTTATCTGTGTCCTCAGGGTCACCTTAATGGTGTACATGGGCATGGAATCTTCTTGGAACTGCTGAAAGGACTGTGTCCATCCCAAAGATAAAACACCCAGACACAAACTGAGCAATGTGGTATATGCAGTACAATGTAGTGAAACGTGCAGATCTGTACATTGGACAAACAAAACAACCACTTCACAAATTCATATCACAACATAGGAGAACAAACCCATCAGGATAAGATTCAGCAGTCTACCTGCATTTGAAACACAAAGGTCACTCTTTTGAAGACAAAATCCACATTCAAGAGTCATTGAGGCCACTTAGAGGTTTATCTGTGCCCACAGGGTCATCTATGCAAATAGGTATGAAATCTTCTTGGAACTGCTGAAAGGACTGTGTTGTAAACAGAAGGCAGATGGTGTTGTGTCCCCCCCCCCCCACCGTTGAGAGGCGGTTGTTCAATCTTAATGTAGAGGCCTGCTTTGGATAATGTGGACTTTGCTGTCTTCAAAATAGTTCTTTAATGTATTCATTAATTCTCTAACTAAAATTACCCAAAGAGTTGATACCCATCCATATCTCAAACTAGCTTATGGTTTCCCTTTATGTTGACGCAGTTCTTATTTCCCTGAGTTACATAGGTATGAAGCAGATCCCAAAAATCTTGGCATGTTACTGTAAAGAGCAGAGGTCTCCAAACTTGGCAAATTTAAGACTTGTGAACTTCAACTCCCAGAATTCTCCAGTCAGCATAGCTGGCTGAGGAATTCTGAGAATTGAAGTCCACAAGTCTTAAAGTTTATTTATTATTTTTTTATTTGATTTATTTGATTTGTCAATAGCTTACAAGGTAATAGATATAAGTATAAACATGAGTAAGAATACAGGAAATAGGTATGAATAAATGGGGACAATAGGACAGGGACGGTAGGCACGATGGTGCACTTATGCACGCCCCTTACAGACCTCTTAGGAATGGGGTGAGGTCAATAGTGGTTAGTTTGAGGTTAAAGGAGTGGGGGTTAGAGGATGTAACCACAGAGTCGGGTAGTGCATTCCAGGCATTGACCACTCTGTTGCTGAAGTCGTACTTTCTGCAATCAAGTTTGAAGCAGTTTACATTGAGTTTGTATATGTTGTGTGCTCTTGCATTGTTGCGATTGAAGCTGAAGTAGTCATTGAGTGGTAGGACATTGTAGCAGATAATTTTGTGTGCTATGCTTAAGTCTAACCGTAGGCGGCATAGTTCAAGGTTGTCCAAGCCCAAAATCTCAAGCCTGGTGATACAGGGTATTCTGTTGCAAGCAGAGGATTGTAGTACTCTTCTCATGAAATACTTCTGGACTCGCTCGATTGTATTCATGTCTGATATGCAGTGCGGATTCCAGACTGAATATCTGGTAAAGAGGAACAATTGATCACTAGATACAATACATTCAAAACTTATTTTTTCCAATAAAAGACCAAGGCATAAATGGATAATTGATTCTCATCAAGTTTAATGGTTTAAATATTTGGGCATAGTCTTTCAGTCTTTGGAATTTAATAGGCTAATTCTGCCATTCTTACTGCCTAAAGGAGCGCATTAGCTATAACCAGATTTTATAGACAGCAAGGGGCAAATTACATGCTAGTACAAATTAAATTGTTTATGGCTAAAACAGTTGCACAACTATTGTATGGTCTATAATTTAGCCCATTTACAAACCTAATAGCATATGAAACCATTCAATCAAGCTTCCTTAGGACTTTGTCCTCCAAACTGTTTCTTTGTTGTGGTTCTGAGGCTTGAAGTTAATGTTCCAAGTATTAAGGCTTGAATAAGATCAGGATTTTAACTTTGTGGCTCAGAATTATCTTTGATCCTCCAAGACTGTTATTTTTGCTATTGACAAATAGCTACCAATCTCATTGATACCAAACTTTATACAAGGAATTATGTAGTCTCTGACTTTCTCCTGAATTGAACTGTAAATCAATTAGCCTTTATGGAGGTAAAATCATTGATAATATAGCGAATTAGGGACACTGATAATTAGAATGGTCTCACTAGTGTTCCTGAACGTGATCGCCAAATGGTAGATTGCTGCATTCACTGGAATATTTATAAAAATTATTATGTACCAGTAATGAAAAATTGGTGGGAACATATAGTTGAAAAAGTAGCAAAAATGAACAAGTTAAAATATTGTGAGATCTTTGAATACATGCTAGTAAAAATTTGACTCATAACACATCCGATTTAACCATGGCTGAAAAGAATAAAGTATGAAGAATTTATATGGCAATACTAAGAGACAAAGAATTGGAGAAGATCACAATGTATCAAGAACTGAAAATCCAAGTTGAAAGATTATAGTATAAACAGGCCGTGGTAGTTCCAGTAGTTATCAGCACACTGGATACAATACCAAAAAATCTTGGATGGTACTTAGAAAATTTGTGCATTGTCAAAATTTCAATTTCCAATTACAAAAGGCAATATTGCCTGAATCCACAGTGATACTTTACCACAAGTTAGGTTCTTGGGAACAACTTGATGCATATAATAGTCAACATCACCTAAGAACTAGCAGCTGTGATTCCACATTGTTGTGAATGGTAATACTAGTAGAAAACAATCCCAGTGAGGTCCTATCTAGACATGGTGTAGTGGGGTTTGTATGTTCCAAATAAGATGAGACCTGTGCCAGAGGTTCACCATATTGGACAGGTCTCATCAGAGGAGCCAGATGTTGAGTGCTAATACGGTGTGATGTAATTTTCAGAAACTCATACTGGATTGCTCATTGCCCAGGTTAACAAGAGCTGTACTCAGTATTGGAGTTCTCAGACATATATTAACAAATGGGCTATACAGCTGTTGGCTGAGTAACCGGGGTCAGCAGCTTCCAATACAGGATTATTGGAAGAAAAGTTGTTTACCCATTATAAATATGTGAAGACTAAAAAAAAAGAAATAATGATCTGTCATTACAAATCAAATTCAATGAGTAGAGGATATCTGAAAAGAATGCACCAGTTCTGGGAAGAAAAATATCCAGAATCAAACATTACTGAACAGAGGCTAGCAGATCAACATCAGTTCAAGAAAGCAAAGATAGTACCAATGGCAATAGATCCCTTGGGTGCAATCCCAAAACATCTGGAGCACCTCTTGAAAACCATCAGCATTGAAAAATCACCATCAGTCAACTGCAAGAGACACAGCTTAATTTGGAACAGCTTACGTCCTGCAACAATACCTTTAACACCATCGAATAAGAACATCTGGCTATCCCAGGTCCTTGGGAAGAACTCAATAGGTGAATAAAAATGCTAAATGCAGTTTAAACATCTGGCTGACTGTATGTGTCCAACCATGATAAACAAAACTTAAAGTCAGAATGCAGAATGATCCTCTTGCCAATTTATTTGAAATTTGCAATTTTCTGCAAAGCTTCCCGTTAAAATTGATTGCAATTGCATTGTTAGGTTTAGATTGTGAAAATCAAATCTGATTTTGTCATTAATGGTCTAACATTATCATTAAGGATTAATTTTGCTGTCAAGAGTAGGAGCTCTTATAATATGGTTCATGCTACATTAGGGAACCAAAATAATGTTATATTTGTTGGTTAAAAAGTAAACAAAAAAAGCCTAATCCCAAGTCTTTCAAACGTGTATTTATTCATTATTTGTTAAGTAATTTATATCATCACTCATCTTGCAATATAATTCTCAATAGCTCACAATTTATTAAAAACAATAAAAACACTCCATGAATAAGCCCCAAACAATCAGCAAAACAACAATGTATGGGCCACCTAATTTAATTTAGTTTACTTTACTTTATTGTTATTGCACCTCGTACAACGAAATCAAACACTATCTTCAGTGCACATCATGACCATGAAAATAAACACAAACACACATCCTTCACACTCCACACATTGAACTGAAAACCTCAACACCACACCAACACTGCACTATACAGCAGAATTCAACAGAGCTACTGCCCTGGGATAGAAGCTGTTTTTCAGCCTATTTGTCCTTGTTTTTATTATTCTGTACCATCTGCGAGATGGTAATAGTTCAAAAAAAGGGTTCCCAGGATCAGATGGATCTTTAAGAATGTTTTGAACTTTCTTAAGGCAGCGGGACCTATAAAGCTCTTCCAAAGAGGGGAGAGGGCAACCAATGATCTTCTGGGCAATGACGTTAACCCTCTGGAGTGTTGTCCTATCTGCCATTGGCAAACTATACAGAGGTGCAGTAAGTTAAGATACTCTCTATGGTGCAGTGGTAGAAGGTCACCAGCAGTTTTCTTTCAGTTGTTGTTTTCTGAGAAGCCTCAGGTAGTATAATCTCTGCTGGGCCCTTTTGACCAGTACTGCAATGTGAGCACCTCAGGTCAGATCCTCTTTTATGGTAACACCCAGAAACTTAAAACTGGCCACTTGCTCCATTCAGTCTCCATTGATAAGCAAGGGCTGGATGTCTGATCTGTTCCTTTTATAGTCCACTATAAGTTCCTTGGTCTTATAGGTGTTGAGGACCAAGTTATTGTCTCCACACCACGAAAGCAACTGGTCTACCTCATCTTGGTAGGCAGACTCATCCCCCCTGGAGATGAGTCCCATCACTATTGTATCATCTGCAAATGTAGTAATAGTATTACTAGTGTGAGTGGGAATGCAGTCATGCACATAAACAGTATAGAGTAAGGGACTCAACACACAACCCTGTGATGTACCAGTGTTAAGAATAAGGGCTGAAGAGATATGATTATCTAATCTGACCCTCTGTGAGCAGCCAGACAGGAAATCTTCAATTCTCCATGCTCTAAAGCACATGGTCTATGCATTCAGGTCTTCATTGCTTCATGGAAAATAGGCAGTGTCAGGACCAACAAAATCTTAGTATATTTTGAGTTATACTATGTTATTGGATGCTACTTTTGATTGGTGCAATGGCCTAGAGGTGAAGATACTCGCCTCACACTTGGAAGGTTGAGAGTTCAATCCTAGGCTGTGACAGCTGTTTTTCTATTGGCACAAAGAGAAAATATCTGCTGGGAACTCTGCATAGGTGTCAGGAAGGGCATCATAAAAACTCAGCTCCATTCAGTTGCCCCGACCCCACCCCGATAAAAGGGATTACAGAGTCGTAAAAAGAAAAAAAGTGGATGGCACTTTTGAGAACAACAACTATATTTGTATAATTGACAATTATATTTTATGATGTATGATGAGACTTTGATCTAATCTGTGACCAGAAATAATTCAAAATATGAGGTGGTATCCAATGGAGATTTAATGGAAATGCCCCACTTTCTGCAACAAGCTATGCTATTCATTTTACTTATGCTTCATATTTAAAAACCACTCATCTACCTCTGTACTAGATTGGATACAGAAGGAGTGTCAGCTTTGGGATCCTTATTCATCGCTGCCACATAGCTTGAGAAAGTGGGAGGGGGTGATTTTAATTGAGTAGCTCTTAGTAGACAGAATTCTTTTGTTAGTTCAAGGTCAAAGAGTGTGGCTCAGGAAAAAAGGAATTTACTTTGGGATTGGTTCATGTGATGTGATGATGAGAGAAAATGGGATGGTTTGTAGTTTGGGACATTGTGGGAAGTCTGGGAAACTTTTAGTTTCAGAATTCCACAGATGTGCCAGGTGCTAGTCTAATAAAGGTACTTTTGAGATTATGCTTGTCTAGGAGTTACTGATTGGAATGGAGGTTCCCTGGAATGCTGACAAGGAGTAAATTTCCTATGCGTAGAAGAAACATTTGGAATGAGGAGACTGAAATCTTGTATGTGTAATTACCACAATGAGTACATGAGAAATTTGATAATATAAAAATATAGTTAGTAAATACATATTAAACAAATTTTAAAATTAAGATACTCTGTCTCAAATAATTACAGCTTTTTAATGGTATGGAAAAGTTATTTAGATACATAAAGGTCAGACACATTCTAATCTCTGATTTGGAATCTAATGTGGGTGGAGCAACACATTGTTCTCTAATGTAAATTCATAGTAAATTGGTTTGATAAAAACTAAGAAGTTAGAAACAGAAATTGACCCCCTGTTCTCCCCCTCCCCCAAATTTAATTTGGCAATAAAGGTCCCCTTTCTTTTGCTGATATGAATTATATTCATTTGTCTCAATTTATAATATGCTTCTGATATTAACGTAACCTGTAACGTAATTAAAGAAGTACAGAATTCTTGTTTTAGTTTTAAAAATCATGAATGATTTTAATAGGATTTAAAATAGGATAGTAAAATAATACAATCCAATTTAAACAGAATACAAACATTAAAGCAGCAGGCAGGATTTAATACTCCGAAGGGAAATCAATCAATCAATCAGGAATTTTGAAATCATGAGCTACCAAATGACTTTTATCTTTGTTTAAAAAAAATACCAGCAATTATGTCTATGGAGAGAGCTTTCTAATTTCCAAAGTAGGAAGAGGATGCATGCAAAGAAGGGTCTCTAAAGAAAATGTTAATTAAGTAGTTGGGTTTGTTTGCAGCAAGCCTTCCATTAGCTACCTTGTCCATTTAAAGTATTTCAAATCAACATCACTCAATTAACCTCAGCTATTAATAGCCAGACCAGAATGTTGATGAAGGTGTTTGTGAGCTAGCAAAGACAGTTAGCAGACTGTGTTTAGCTATTGTAGGTATGCATAATGGTCCATCTACCTTAACAATTGATCAGCTTTAATGGTTGCAGAGGAAAGAAAAACAGTAAAGGAGTATTTTAAAGCTGAGCAGTCATTATGCTGGGTGACCAAGCTTTTTTAGAGCTAAATAACTGTGCAGTCTTTTATATCTCTCCCTCCCCACTCTAAATCTGAACTTTTGGGTGATTACCAAGCAACAAAATCACCTTGCGATTTCATGTAGCAGTAATGAAATCTCATGTGAGTTGGTGAACTCCATGGTTTTGACCACTTTTTAAAGCTCCCTCCTTTATTTTTTAATTAATTGGTGAGTGGGTGGGTAGACACATGCGCTGTTACCTTCAAACATTTTTAATTAGGTTATAAAGTATTATAAAATGCAAAATACAAAAGTAAATAAAAGAGCAGTGAGAGGGGAGGGAGAAGGGGAGGGAGAAGTGAGGAAAGGTAGGGAAAAGGAAAGAAAAAGAAGCATTGATGTCCAACTCTCTCTGTTGCAGTAATGCAGTAGAATAGGGCATTAATCTCAAAGCACAACTTTTTGTTTTTCCATTATAATATGAACAAGTCATTTCTATAAAGATCTATCAATCTATAACACCCATAGTCAAAGTTACATTCTTTTCCACATCAAGCACAAAATTCAGAAGCGGTTTCCACATGGAAACAAAAGTACTTATGTTCTTTAATCTGAGTAGTCAGTTTTGCCATTTCAATCAACTCCATCAACTTCTGCCTCCATTCTTCCATGGTAGGTATCAAAGTGTCTTTCCATTTTTGTACATAAAATAGACTTGTTGCTGTCAAGGCACATGCACTGTTTAAGAGTATGGAAAACCCCTGGCATGAGGCTGTATTATGTTGATGATTCTAATATTCCAACAAATTGGAAGATAGTTAACTTGTGTTATGGCACTTGCAAATGTTTAGGTATATGGTGCCTTAGGCTTAATATTAATTTGGTAAGAGGAAAATATATTGGGTTTTTGTTCAGTCTATTCAAGGTTTTCAGTTTTTAACATTTCAACATTTTGTCCTCACTAATTTATAATGCCTCACACTTCAAAGGATAGAGGAATCTTGAACTATCTTCTAAAGATGAGCTTCATGCAGGATAAATACCTACATAGATGCAGGAGGAAGAAAGAGATAAATGCAATAGTTCCATCACAGACAACACAAAAGCACAATCTATTTTCTTCAGACCTCTAGCCAGGAATGACCCATAAAGAGATCTAGTTGGTAAAGTGGTTAAGATACTGGCCTAGAAATCAGGAAACTGTGAGTTCTACTTCCACCTTAGATATGAAAAACCAGCTGGGTGACTTTGGGCCAATCAGATGCTCTGTCAATTCAACTCACCCCACATGACTGTTACTGTGGGGAAAATAAGAGGTTGTAAGAATATTAGGTACATTTATATACAACCTTGAGTTCTATATAAAAAGGGTAGAATTAAAAATCTAAAAAAAAGTTATTATAAGGGCTGAGCAGTATCACATGCCCATTCTACCCAGTAATCTACTGATTTCTAACAATTCCTGTCCCATGGCCCAAAGCAAGTTCTGGTGTCCTAATTGGACATCTAGTCTGAGAAGTTAGAGCTTCAACCACTAAACTGTTGGCAGAATGATTCTGAGTCTCATTTTCTTTAAACCTGGTTCATGGTTGCATATGAATTGAAGAATGAAAAAACTAATTTCTTTACCCATAGCTTGAAGGTCACTTATCCAAAGTTAGAAATAAAGTTTCATTCAAAATGAAACTTGGATTTGAAGCAAATGAAAAGTAAATGCTTTTCTGTCTACGACTCAGAAAAGGGGAGAGTGTGAAATCTTGGGTTTATTCCCAAGTCGTGCATGTCATGTTAAGCCACATTTAGTGTGATCTACAAACCTGGCCTTTATATGCACATGCATACTTGTTGACATAGATTAGTCTTTAATCTCATCCGACTGTCACTTATTATTTTTCTGATCTATATACACATACATTTTTGAGTAAATGAGCCAGCACACTTTGACACACATACACACACACATTCCAGAAAGATCAGTTTATAAAATCCGCCTTTCCCCCCCCTATGCTATTAATAGAATTTGGTTCTTAACTGCAAGTGGCTTGCTTTTCCTTCCTTTTTCTTTTTGGTTATCATAACGGCAATATATTATAACAACACATTTGCTATAAATGTATCAGCAGAAAATTTTAAATAATCACAATATTCATTCATACCTGGTGGATGTCGGCATTTAGATGAGGTAAAAGGCAGCCATTAAACTGAAGTAGGGAGCTCATTAAGGAAAACAGCTTTATTTCTGTAGCCTGAATTTGCTGATGTGAGGTACACATTTATGTTCTCAATTTAGTTCCTAGAGATAGGACCAAAACATGCTGCATTTGCCTCATGCCCATTCATTTCCAGTAATATAATGTCCCAAACTGTGCATGTATGTATGTACAGGTAGTCTTCATTGAGCAACGATTACTTTTTAATCACTGTTATGAAAGAGAATGATTGCTGTATAAAATGATCCCTAAGCAGATAAATACTTGTATATTCTTCACCTGTATTGCTTAATTTCCTCTTCATAATGATTTTAAGAGTTAGGTGCAAAACAGTGACTTATTGCAATTTATTGTCGTTTTATAATAATAGCCATCTAGATGACATCCCCTAGTTGGCTTATACCAAAAAGCTAAGCAGGGTCAGACTTGATTAGCACTTGGATGGGTCACCAAGAAGCTTATCTGGAAATTAGATTCAGAAGTTAAAAAAAACCCAAAGAAGGTAATGGCAAATCATATCAGAAATATTGCAATAAGTAAAAAGGAAAACCCTGCATGAAGACATAAAAAAAAAAAACTAAACATGAAAATCAGAGGTAGATCATCTTGAACCCAATCCATTGCCTCATCACAATTTTCTATTTAACCACTTTGGTTATTTTTATAAAATTGTGAGAAGATCTGCATGGTCTCTCCCTCTCTAAAGGACTACAGTAACCTAACCTACTTTAATTTTAAATGTAATATTTTTCATTTTTTTTCAAAAAAGACCCTTAGAATCACATTGCAGGATTAAAGGGTATATTGTAATTATCAATATCAATAGCAATAAAAGTTTATTAGAGGTCATTAAAATGAAAGGGGATGGCTGTAGATCCCATCAATCTGAACTGACTCCCTCCTTTGGTGTTAATTAGAAATCTCAGATAATGGTTATATGGGGGAGTAGTGGGGAAATTTAATTATGAAAGTTTAATGGGCCACTATCTACTTTCTGCCAGATTAAAAACTGATGATTTATGCTATTTTTTTTTATTCTATTCAGGGGTTTCTTTTAAAAAAAGCAGAATGCAAAAGAACACAAATATTTAGCTACAATGTATTGTTGCTGGGATAAAAGCAAACAGAGAGATGTACAGAATAGAAAACCAACTTCCTGATGAAAGGCAGAAAACAATAATCTCTGATCAAATACAATGGTGCTTTTAGGAAAAGACCACAGGGCAGAAATCCTTGAGCAGAACACAACCTGTATCAATTACCAGTTAAACTGGGAAGATCCCCAAAGGTGACACCATCCAGATTCTAACATTTCCTCTCTGTCCAAAGGCCTGTTTTTTAGAAATCTATTTGATTATTCAACAAAGATGGAGTCTTCTCTTCAAAAACTCATGCTTTAATAAACCTAAATATTTAATAAATATCTATGGTGTCACAGAATTCTTTTCCCCCCCAAACTCCAAGAGAGCTTAAAAAAGAAAAGAAAAACAAGAATTCTTTTTCTTTTGGTCCCTTTATATTTACATGGAAAATAGAGTGACATGCTGCTATTCTCATCAACTTTGTTTAATGTGCATCCAAAGAAAACATACAGCTGAATCTACAACTCAATTAAGCCCAAGAATTCACATATGTGTTTATTCAGTTTCCTGACTGCAAAGTCATTAGAATTAATTGTATTGTAGCTCAAGTTCACATATATTAGTGTTTATTGAGTAATGAAGAATTAAATGTTTTGTCCTAATTTAGGAAATCCAATACAAAGGGGACTTAAGAGAATTCTGCAGAAAGCAAACTGGGGATCAAAATGGAATGCTTAATTCACTTTGAATAGGAGTGCAAATCAGCATTCAGAGAATTTCACTATAACAGAAGCAAAAGCTGAGTCAAGCCAAGAATTAAAACAGATTACACAAGTACCTCGGTTCTTGTTAATTGGTTCCATTAATTGGTTGGGAGGCACAAGTGCTAAAAACAACAAATACCAAACAAATCATGTGACTAACATGTTACCCTTTGTTTTGGGTAGTGTGTCACAAGGCAGTTCTGGCTTGCTCATTAAGTACCAAACAAATGAGTACCAGGGCAAAATTTTCACATCAAAATATATTGAGTACGAAATTCGATGAGTTTCAAAGTAGTCCAGTATTGAGGTAAAACTGTACTTGGGAAATTTATTTGATTTCTATAGCCACTCATCTGAACAAGTGACCCTAGCTGTTGTACATTGTTATAGGATCACAAATGACCATCAAAGGAAAGAAGGAACTGAGAAATAGCCCAGAATATATTCAGCAGTCCAAAAAACAAAAACAAAAAAGTGATAGAGGAAACAAAAAATAAGGTAGGGAAACAACAACAACAACAAAACATTTCCTTTCTATCACAATTTTCACAGATATGTAACTACTTCTTGAATTAAGAACAAGCTTGTTCTTAATTCAAGATTCTTTCTTCCTCCCTGAAGACAACCTCTTTCCCACCTCTATATTATCCCAACAAGATTTGTTATAACCCTAGTTATAGTGGAGGAAATAGAAAGAAAAGGCTACATGTTAATAGCTCTTCAGCAACCATCCCAAACTCCAAGAGAACTTTATTTGCTTACAGGTTTCAAAATTGGTCATTTTTCCCCCTAAGTGACATCCAATCTAAACTTGATAAGCTTGTTTAAGTTCTAAAAACAACTAGTACATGTAAGTTGCTGGATCCCAACATCTAAAGATGCCATGGACTTTACTAAAAAAAAAAAAAATATCAATTTGAGAATACAATTAGAATGCTTCAAAAGAACCAAGCGCTGTTATTTATCCCTTTAAATAGCCTGTTTCCTAGGAACTGTACACATAGGAAAGATGTAAGCTGCTAAATTGTCATATTTGGCTACCTATCAGTTTTTGCTTAGATTTCTAGGATTTAAAAGAATCTCTTTTTCATAAGCCATATAATGTACAGAAAGTTTATGATGGCAGAAAGTAGATAGATAGTATTTTCCTTCTAGAATTTTTAAGATGCCCCAGTCAGGCTCTTAATTCAGCTACACTCTTCTCACTTTAAAGCCTATTATTCCAGAAACCAGTACTTCAGTGCAGAGAGAATGCAATCATTCTTCTCTCACCCCCAATGGCTTATATTATACTCAGTTAACAGATCTTGAGAGCAGGTTCCAGATTTTAAAACAAGCCTCCCCATTGACATCTCTTAGATTTCAGCTGGATCTAACTGGGAATAACTTAAAAGAAGAGTGTAAGCTTCCCAGCTTATCTGTTCAATGCAGTTCCAAGAGGGAGAATTATCTCTGTAGGCCCAGACCTATAGCAAGGCCCCAAATTGGAGCACTATACCCTCAAAGGCAAGCTTTTCTCTTACCTTTGATATTGACCCTGATTTGAACGCTGATGTACAAATTAATTTTGTACATCTCACTAATCTGGAAGGAAGCTGCTAGCTCATTTCTCTGATTTTTCTCTAAATTCTACTTCAATAAAAGAAAAGGCTGACAAAACCTAATTCTTCCTAATCTCCTATGTATCCTGTTCTGTCATGGGAAAAGATCAGACTCGAGACCAGCGTTGAATTCAGCTCTTTATTAGCTCTCAGTAACTTCAACTAAACCGGAGCCGCGGCAGCCTCTTTTTATAGCGGCTGCTCGCAGCTCGCGCCAATGACATCTTTTTAAACTTCCCGCCGTCAGGCGGACCAATTGCAATGGTTGTTAAACAACCAATCGATAGGCGGCAGTGGCAGTCCAATCAGAATGCAGTATTACGAGAATGCAAATGTCTATATACAACATATCTATTATCATCCTCAGCATTGGACAAAGTTGCTAATCTTGAAATCATGAAGGTGGGGTCACCAAACTCTCAGAAGCTACTTATAGATGATCCAGAAAACAGGATACCTTCAACCTCAAGAGCTACATTACAAAGATGGAAGCAGATTAATATAGATCACACCATACCAGAAAGGTCATTAAGAGAGCCAAATCCTCCTCAAGAGTGGAACTGACATTTTGTCTTCTATGTTTTTCCTAAACAATGATAAGAACATGAAGGTCTCTTTCTTACCACTTGCTGCTCAGGAGAGGGAAAGCCTCTTGCCACCCACCAATTAACATGTATCTTCTTTTTTGGGAACACTGATTGTTATTGCTTTAGAGAACTTAACTCCAACTTGTTCATACTAATTAGGGTTTGTCAGTGACTGGTGGTTGTAATGAAACAAATTCACCTCTATATCGATATGTATGCTGAGTGTTAAACTTGTGTCCATTCACAGGCATGGATAAACAGGCCAATATATTCTAGTGAGCTTGCCTCCATTCGTCAGCCATTTACAATTTCATTTTAGTAGGAACTTCTTGCAAAGGACTATGCTGTTGCATTGTTTTGGAGGCTACATCCATTCTGTTTTTATTCTTGCATCAGTCTTAGCCTCTATCCCATGCCGGTTTCTCTCCCTGCTCTTCATCTCCTCCCTGCTGCCAAGAAAGATACTTAAAAGGTGGTTTGACCTTGATATTCTTTGGTTGGCAGCATCTAGGCAACTAATTGAAGGGTTTGCATATTTCTTTTTTGATTGCTTGAAAAAAGGCTATAAAGCATTTAGGATACTGGAATTTTGAAGAAAAAGACCTTTCCAATTTCCAGATAGGAAATTGGTTTATTTTTTAAAAATAATAGGTTTATTTTTAAAAAAAATATTAGCTGAAATATCAACCAAAAAAAAAAATATGAAAATCCCCTCCCCAATTCCATGTTGCTATCCAGCTGAATGCATTCTTAATCTCTAGCTGTTGAAAAAAAAAGTGTGTGTGTGTAAAGGGAAATGCAGTATCCAGTTATGGAAAGGTTGTGTTGCCATAAATACTAAGAGCGAATTAAGGCAAAAATGTATGCACCAATCCCATTATCCCTTTGACTGTTAGTCAATATAATAATGTGCTGTAAATATATGTAAACATGCACAACTTAGTGATTTATAAACATGTTTCACCACAGTGTCCATCACTTTATCTAGCATGTGATTTGGAGATCTGGAAAGGATTTGAATTCCAAACTCTAGAGTCTGAGTCTATTCAAGATATACATTGTATTAATCAGAAGAAACGTCCAAGCTTTAGAGTAAGGAAAGGAAAGTCAAGGGCCAGATTTAACTTCCCACTATCCTGAAGAGCAGTTGAGTTCAGGGAATGAAATATTATGTGCTTTCCCTATGCAGGAGGAAAGAAGGAATAATATTTAAGGGGAAAGCTGAATCAGTTTTGACCCATCTAAATCATTCCTCTCTAATAGATATAAATAATTACATTTTGATGTGATTTTAGTGTTGGTTACAAAGTGTTTTTTTTAATTCTTTGAATTAAGATGACATAAATATAGACACTAAGCACTGGATCTTTCAGTAAGAAATAGATTTGAATCACGGATATAAGGTGACTCTGAAATTTTCTCCTCAAGAAGCCTCTGAAGTTTGACACTTGCAAATTAATGAATGTGTTGAAAAGAGTTAGACCCAAACGACTTGTCCAAGGTCATATTCCAGCATGTGGCAGAGCAGATAAGAAGATATAGTAACTATGCCTCCTGGTCTTGTAGAAAAGACAACTACCTTCTCTAAGCAGCATAATGAATGATTAAATGTTCAAGAATGTAACAGCCCTGAATAGGGATTTTTCTCTATGTTCTATGTTTCTAGCATATTAATTTTTAATGCGTGTGTGTTCAGAATAAAAGATTTCAAGTCCTAGGATTTGTCTTATTGAACAATGATATAACTATAATGAATATTAGAAATGATAAACAGTAAAAAAAAAAATCCTCAAAGCATTTTTTAAAATCTAACTTGCTGTGTTTCCTTTTCTAGATAGTTTTGTAATCCAAAAGTTGAGAACTCAGCATTATAAACCAGGACTTGTTGTCAGTTCTAATTTAGGAAGATGCAGACAGTTTTATATAGCAGTTCCATGGCCTGAAGCTGTCTGTCTTGCTGTTGAAGCCTCATTGTGTCAATTGCATGTCCTTGAACATTTCAGGTAGACTCGCAGCACTGGGATTTACCCTCCTTGTGGGTTTCAGGTGGGTAAACAACACTTTTCTGTTTTCCTAATTTATTATAAGATAATGAGGTAGGAGGCATTCAGACATTATGTTCTTATATTCTTCAAGGTTCACTTCAAGGTTCAAGGGCTTTCTATTTCTCGAAAAGAAAAAAAAAGGAATTTAGTCCACAGTCCTTTTTCAAGGAACAAAACTTGCTTCTCTGGTTTCACACTGTTGTATAGCTTTAGCTATCTGAAACCATACAAGTGCTTCAGATAAAATTATAGAGCTGCTCTATTACAAAGACACTTCAGAATCATATCTGAGAGGTGTTCTTCTCAGTTACAACATTCCACAAGAAGAGGGCCTGCATCTTTTGTCAAGTTATATTTTCATGGGGCTTAACATTTTTTTCTCTGTTACTGTACAACCTCTAGCTATTCTTTTAAATGTTCTGCCAGGTCAAGTAAACAAAAGAAATGTGCTAGTTGATACTTAACATTTATAGGTGCAAGGGTGCATATTTACTGATTGATAGATTTATATCCTTCATTTAGGAGCTCAAGGATCTTGCATAATTCTTTCTTCTCTTAATGTTCCGACGATAACTTCTCTCGAGGGTAGATTGGGTTGAGAAAGAATAACCGGCCCAAAGTCATGCAGTGAGCTTCTTTGACTGAAGATAGTTAGAAACTGGCCCTTTAATGTTGCTGAAGTTGAGAAACACTGGTTTAAGTCTCTAGAGAGAAAAATGTTAAAAATGGAACTATGGGCAAATCAGTGGTAGTTTAATGCTACTCCTCAATTCTTTTCATATTTTAGTGATCTTATAGAGATATGGGAAACCAGGGGAGTTGGGATGAATTTAAAGCATGTTATAACTTAAGCATGGTTTCAGGAGGTATGTCATATCTATGACAGTTGATATATAAATGAAGATCCTATTGATTTGAAGCAATTAATGGTTGCCAAAAAGAGAGTTGAAATGATAGCATGATGAGGTTAAAAAAAAGTTTGTGGCTTAGCTACTGCAAACAGCAGTTGATCCCTGTGATCATGTCTTGATAATGGAGAATCCCAATATTTTTGATACAAGAAAAGCACTTTAAGGTCTCTGTGAAACAGGTTGTATCTTGCTTTGGCTAATGGCCAGAGAAATTTAAGATCTAAGTAGCTGTGGTGTGGATTAGATATAGTTATTATTACATTTGTAGAATGTATGCTGTGTAGGATAGATTAGGGACCTGAATGGCATGCATACTAAAAGGTGACAAGCGAAAGACCAACAAACAAATGGACACAATGCAATAATTGTACGGTATGCATCAGACATATCTATATTGCTATGCCTCAGAATCAATACTGACTTCATCATAGATATTACCCAGATTCCTATACATTTTGGTTGTGGCTCTGGTTAATGGTTTTCTGGATTTTTATTATTTTTTACAGGTTGCATTTCTCTAGAATGTGTATTACATAACACATCTGGGAACTTGTTTTCCTGGGATAAAAAGCCCTACTATCACATTTCTTTGTTTTGACAGGTGCTTTTTCAGTTGTCTATCTATTTGTCTATCCATCCATCCAGGGAGCTTTTCAAGCATTGAGAAGTTTTATAAAAGATAGCTTCAAAGCTTAATTTAAGAAAGTGAAGTTTCTTCTGCAAGAAGAAGGGGGCCTTATAAAATTGGATTCTTAAGAATTGGCATTTAAGGATTCCCAGAGGGAAGCTAGGTGAGGAAAAAAAATCTATCAGCTATTGTGAAAAGTGCATTGCAGGTGAAGGAGCTTAACACAATACACATGCAATCAATGATAGCCCACTTGAACTTTACTTGTACAGTTATCTCTAGGGGAAAAAGATCTGTATGTGTTAGAATGACTGCCTTTACCAAGAAGAGGATACCACAAAAATTATATAAAAGTAACAAGAAAAAACACTATGTTTGGGGAGGTTAACAGAATAACTGAAATGTAACAAAAGGGGTTGCCATTATGAATGCTCAGATGGTTTTGGTGATGGATTATATATAGATTTCAATTCTTACAGCTATCAAGGAAAGTTTAGAGATGAATTACATTGTTTATTGTTTTGACTGCCAGCCATAACAAGATAAAACTGACATAAAAGAGACCGTACACTAATAAAACACACTAAAATGTGCAGAAATTAGTAAGAACATTTAACCACTGTTACTATAGCAGATAAATAATGGGAAAACATGAGAAGCTTTTGATAAAATTATCTCTCTACTTAGGAGCAGCTGGTGCAAAACTTGCTAATCTCCATAGTAGTATCTCCTTGTCTAAATCAATTAAATGTTCAATTTTATGTGAGTTAGACCAACTTTGTTTTCCTACCAAGAAGGGCTCCAAAATCCTCCAAGTGCTGAAGTGGAAATAGGGAAGTTCCATAAATAATTTGTAAGATCTTCTATAATTTCCTTGAAACATAGGCAGAAGTGCATCTTTTACAAGGTAGTGAGATAACAGCCTCTCTAGTTGCAGATAACTTTTGTTAGAACTTAAGAGAATGTCTGGGAGAGATGGCAGTGTAATACCTCAGATAATGTTCAGGTTCAATTTTGGTTTTAAAGTTCATACTAAAGGGAAGTTTTATTTTATGATAAATAAACTGATTTCTTTGGGCAAAGACATCCAAGGCCCAGATTTTAAATAGTAGGTTATTGTTGGCATTATTTAAATTTAAAAAGAATACTGAAGACAAACCAAGATATGCATAAGATTGGATAAAACTATAAGCCAACAAGACACACTCCTTGACAAGTTAGTAATCAGGTAGTAAGAGGGATCTAACCCAATAAAAGTCCTAATAATTATTTTAGATTTAATTGGTAAGTACCAGTTTCTGCATGGAGAAAGGGGATAGGTGTACCCAAAATTGTTCTGAGGAGCATATTTTGAATGAATTCTATATCCTAAGAAGTTAAAGCTCTTTTGCACATAAAAAGTAAGAGCTTTATTTTTGAGAGAGAGAGAGAAAATTAGGATCGGTGGAATTTGACAGCCATTCTTGTTCACCAGAACTTTATTATTCCTGCCAAAGCTTTTTCAGGTTTTATTTTTAGGGTTAATAACAAGAACACCAATTACTGAGGTGGTAAAAATGATATCCATATATCTGATTTATATTATGTTCCCCAGTTGTCCATTTGTTCCATTTGCATTTCTCACCCTGAAACCACCACCTTTACTGTTTTCATAGACAATTTTAAGGAGACAAAGGTGACCAATGTTCTTAACTGTATGTGCAAACGTAATTAATAATGGGATATAAGCATTAAGTCATCTGCGTAAAGTAATATGGACAAGTTCCTTTACCTGAAAAAAAAAACTTCACTCAGGGTTGAAACATTATCATTAATAAATAAATAGTAGAGATGCTAGCATACATCCTCTTTACATCTTTAAAAATCTTGATGCTATCTGCTATCCTATTGAGATGAACCTAATCTTAATCTGAGTACATAAAGCCATGATAAAAACCAATAACCATCTATCCAAATCCAGCAGATCTAACTTAAACCATAGCTTGTTTCCAGGGGTGGGATACGACAGGGTTAACTACCGGTTCGGGATTTACGAGCTTCCCTGCCCACTGTGAGCTACGCGCCTGTAAATCGTCATTAGCACACTGCGTGCAGAGAAGCAGCCTTTGAAACAGCCCTCTTTTCTTGTTTTTTTAACTGTAGCTGTGCCTCATTCGGCAGCTGAAGTTGAAAAATCAGGAAATAAAGATCAGGTAAGAGCCCAGGTGGGCGGGTGGGCAAAAACATCAGCAGACATAGAACCGGTTCTATGTCTGCTGCTCTTCAGAGCTACCGGTTCTACAGAGGTGGACAGAACTGGTAGAAACCCACCTCTGCTTGTTTCTATTGATAGAAGTGAAAGCTTCATGGGAATCCACAAAGACTATGGTTTCCCATTGACAAATTTTACATACTTATTTATCAGATGATCCAATATAAATCCACAGTCAGTTGTTGACTTTCGTGCTATAAACTCTGCCTATTCTTCTGCAAGCACATTGTTATCAATGACCCAACCTTCTAATTTATTAGCTAAATGATTTGCATAAATTTTAGCTGTGATGTTAACTGGGCTAATCAGTCTACAGTTCTCTGGGTGGCTATGATCACTTCTTTTGTATATTAGGACCATTATGTTTGTATTCTAGCCTTGGAGAAGTTGGCTAGAGGAAATTTATTTAATAATAAACCTATTTATTAACCAAAATAGGTTTCCACCAAACAACATTAGCCTTTAATAAATCACTAGAGATATTGTCTTCTCCTGGGGTTTTGTCTCATTGCAATGCCAGGATCAGAGATTTTTGTTTAAGAGAAAGACAGTGTGCTAGGATGTAGCATCACCAAAATTTAGAACTACCAGGAGTGCGATAAGGAGCAAACAATCCAGTATAATATTTCTCAAAATCTTTAGACACTAGGATTTATTTATTTATTTGTCAAATTTCAGAATCTCCCATTTCTCTCACAGTGGCATTCTGGACAGTGTAAGATAACATAAGAAAAGCATAAAAACAGTATGTAAAATTTAAAAGAGGCAGGGAATGTTAAAAATTGATTAAAAAGTGGGGAAAGGACTTTCAGGTACCAAAAACCACTCCATGACTGGCCATGCTGAGGCTGTATGGATACTTTTCAAAGGTATCCCAATGTTGAGCACATGAGAGATGACCAGGGCATGAGTGACTGAGCAGAGAGTTCCCTATACAGGAAAGGGCACAACACTGGCACACAATACAAAGTTGAGCAAAAGCCCTCCTAGCTACAACTGTCACTTGCTCTTCAAGCAGGAGTCATGAGTTTAAGAGGACCGTCAGATTAGGTACCCCTGCTTGGGGTAGTGCAATACCATCCAAGACCAAAGATGAAAAAATCCTGGATGCAGACTCCCCACCCCCAGCCACTTCATCTTAACAGGGTTCAGTTGAAGTCTATTTTTTCCATTTAGACCCCCATAGCTTCCAAGCACCATGAAAGAACATCCACGGCATCATTCATTTCATCCAGGAAGGAGATGTATAACTGGGTATCATCAGCATACTGGTGATACTTCATTCCATAGTGATGGATAATCTCACCCAGAAGTTTCATGTAGATGTTAAAAAGGAGAAGAGAAAGCATAAAGCAGGGACCAAGAGCTGAACTTCTTGCTAAATAAATGATTACCCATGGGGAGCAACTACCTTTTACTCTCCTTTACAAATTCCTAACCATACAATGTGCTAGTCTACATTCAACAGTGGCTATGTTGTAGAAATGAACTTAATTTACTGTTGCCCTGACTTAATTCTGCTTTTATTTATTCAAGTATTTGTTGGTAGTAGCTCAAGATAACTGAAGAAGCTGGCTCAGCATTAATCAATTTAAGCTGAATATCTGCCAGTTGGCTTGAGCAAAGTTTGCAGTGATTTTATCAGCTAAATTAACAGACCATTTAATTCTTTTTGTTCTGAATGTTTTTAATGCAGGTATTTAGATTGTTCTATATTCTCAGCATTCTACCCTCTTTCAAGCCAGAATATTGGAATGTGATAGGTGCTGGTCACTACAGCCTTGTAGGATAACTTCATATTTTGAAATGTTTCTATTTTGACAAAGGGAATACATACTGTACATACAGTAGTCAAATATTGTTGTTCCATTGGCCGATAAGTATGTGAAATTACCGGGAGAATCTCTGGGATGAGAGTCATTCAAAATTTGAAAATTTCATTTGTAAAGTAGATTTAGAAGTTTAAGCCTTTCCAGGTTTACTTTGGAATCCTTCAAGGTATATAAAAAAGTAATGTAGAGTTAATATTAAATTTCAATCATTTTGCTATTTTGATCTTATCACCTCCTATTCTTGCATTCAAATCACCCTCTAAAGTAATATTGGGAAATTATCCCATTAAACATCAATTATGTGTAGTCTACAGCTCCTGATTTTGAGTTTTAGCATTTCTGGGAAGCATATTAGGACAATCTTAGTTATTTGTTGTCATAAATCTCACTAAGGGGAAAGAGGGATAAACCTCCAAATTCCACTTCCTATTTAATGAAATATCCATAAAGGAGTGGCCCAGAGAATGTAGTTTCCTTGCTATTGCTTTAGCTATGATACAATTTTGTTTCCTTCGTTTAATTTACAAATATTTTTGTTAAAAATATTTATAAGTACCATTTCTTAAGTATGTTCTTCTGTATATACTTAATCAAAATGGCTATTGCATATATCCATTTTGCTCTGTATCATATAATTGTATTGGCAATTAACCAAATCCATTAATTTTTTTACTATTAAAATTCAATTAAAAGAAAGAATCTTGATTTTTTTTTCAGTAGATTCTGAAAGTGTTATTTCCATGGTATTCTTTTAAAAAGAAAAGACTATTTGTTATAATAAAGCAACAACCCAAGGGCAATGAGAAAAAGAATACAGAGGTTTTTGTCTTGTTGGAGAGTAAAATTTACTTAAAGTGGTCACAATAAATATATTGGTTCAGGAGAAACTAAAAGAGGTTTAAGCTGACATGCCTATATTTGTAGAAAAACTTGTTTGCGTCTAATATAACATAAAAAAAAATGCTCAAGTACAGTTTGTCCTTGTGTTAGGACTGTTCTATAGAAGTGCTAACATCCTTAGGTTGAGACCGTAGGTCATATAGTACATATTTGCTGATCATGCAAAATAAATTTGACTCCCCCCTCCCAGGTCTGTGATTTTTTTTAAAAATCATTCCAGCTTGTGTCTTTTTTGTTTGACTTGCCTTTTGTCCCAGATATCATGCTTCTTTGAAAAAAAGAGAAAAAAAAACCCTTCACACAGAGGGAGACCAGATGACTGCAAAAAAATATACTCTTTCCATTCTTCCATACCACCCCTCCCCACATCCAATCAGTACCTATCCTTCCATCCCTTACCCCACCATCACAACTGATGAAGCTTTTTGGATTAAAAGAAAAATGTTCTTCTTCCTCAAAGAAAAAGCAGCCCAGTTGCCTTTCAAAGAAAAAAAAAATCACCCTTGAGACAACTATAACTTGGATGACTGACAATTTCCCCAGACACACAAACACAATACTTCAATGGAGGTTTAAAATGCTGACTTTGAAATAATAGGTTATGTTGTTGCATTACACAGAAAAGCATAGCACTAAACTACCAGAGGCCAGACTGTTGATTTCCTGTTGATTTAAACAGTTCTTCTGCTTTAAAATTCCATCCTTTTTTCAGCCCACTCTCAAGCCTGTCTGGAACTTCTTAAAACTTCTTCCTTCCTTCCAAAGTTTCAGTCACTCCTCCCATCTTATTGTCATCAGCAAAATACCCTCAACTCCGTCTTCCAAGTTATTGATAAGCGTAGATGGGCATAGGATTCAAGACAGACCTCTGTGGTACTGTGCTTAATACTTTCCTTCAAGCTGAAGTTGACCAATAAATTATCTTTGGGAAGATCATTTAGTCAGCTGTGACTCACCTAAGAACAATATCCTCTGGCCCATATTTTATTATTTTATAAAAGAGAATATTACAGGACAGTCTATCAAAAGCTTTGCTCAGGTTCAAGTACATAATGCTTATGGCATTCCCTTGATTGTTTGATTTCAATTTGTAAGCTAGAAACTCTATCAAAGAAGGAGATAAGGTAACTCTGATATATGTTTGCAAAAATACTCATATACAAATACTTGTTAATTGTAACATACTTCCTCAAATGGTCAGATGTACACTGCTTCATAATTCGTTAAACTTGCTGAACAGATATCAAGCAAACAAAGTCTGTCTTCCTTCTCTTTTTAAAGATGGAAAGATATTTTAGTCTTCCCAAATTTTGAACCCCGTTCCTCCAGGAGTTTCTTATAAGAGTTCTTCTGTATTCACCTCCACTATTTGCTTTGGTACTCTATGATGTAATCAGTTTTGTTTAGTGAATGGAGTTTGTTTAAATTTGCTAATCTTTCTCTTCACCAGAGATGTCAAACTCGCGTCGTTACGGTGTTGTCACGTGATGTATCAGGACTTTCCCCCCTTTGCTAAACCGGGCTTGGCCAAAGCATAACACTGGTTAATATTAATGTATTTATTTTCGTTGTTTATTTTATTGCTCTATTATTTTACTTCTGTCACACTCCTTTCATTTTTCTTCCTTTTTATCATTTTAAGTTGTCTAGAGTAGCCCCATGGTGAGGTAGGTGACAAATAAATTTAACAAACAAACAAATAAAGAAATGAAACAGATTCTTTGGAACTGCCCAAGCAAATAATTCAGTAGCAATCAGAATAAAATATCTAATCAAGGAAGTACTGTAAATGGATCTCACGGCAGCAGTTTGAAGTTTGTCAGCTTTCTTAGCCTTAGTAAGTCTTCTAGCTTCCATGGTTGGATCTAAGCAGTTCCTTACTTGAGCAATCTCTAGCTGCTTTCTTCCCTCTGAGTAAGGCTTTTACTGTATCTGTTCCAGTATTGATGTCTGCTTCTGCAAGACAAGTCAAATTATCATTGTCGTGAGAATTGTTTTTTTCTTTTTATTTGTTGATTTGTCTACTCATTGGGTGTGGACTCATTAGTTCAGTGGTTCTCAACTTGTGAGGGGGGCATGATGTCATCATAAGGGGGGCACAAAGGCTTGAAGAAATGTTATGGTTTAAATTATGGTGGTCTATGGCCACGAAAGGTATTTAAAGAAGATCTGTATTGAAGAAAAGGTCGAGAACCACTCTGATAGTTAATAACAATACCTTTCCTTGGAGTACTTCAAAAGCCATTCTTCTGAATGTTGAATACTTGCTGAAACCATCCAACATACAAATCTGTCTCAACTCTGGTTATCACAAATTCAAGGATAAACTCAATAATTCTCCAGTGCTGCCATTCTCCTTGCCTTTTTCTCAATCAGTTTTTCTGTGGTGGTAAAGATTGGTTAGGATAGTAGGCCCCCTTGTTCCTTCTTCCATCTTGTCACAAATGAAGTGATCAGTGAGAAAGAACAAGAAATTGTTGGACTCTGACTTGGCAGAGTGAGATTTTCAGCAGATGTCAGAATGATTGAAATCCCCCATTATCACTACCACATGTACAGTTTTAACATACGGCCTCGCAATAGGTTCTTATATGTAATTGCGCGCATGTGTTGATAAACTGTTTTTTTCTCTCTGTCAGAAAACAAAGCTGCTGCATATTTTCATTACAATGTATGTTCATGTTTATTCTCTTGTTTTTTTTGTTGTCTTGAGCTAATCAGTATTTTATTTACCAATATTGGTAAATAAAAAGTAAATGAATAAGCTTAATGAACATGACACAAAGTTTTCATGCCTGGAAAAGAAGAAGATATGTTTAGCTAGAAATTCTCAATCTATATCAGCATTTCTCAAATGGGGTTGATTGCAAATGGTTCTGTGAGAAATTATGACTGAAAAAAACCATTGTTTTTTGAACAATACTTGTGCAAACCATAATGGCTTCATGACTCAGTGCTAGGTAGTTACATGACTGTTGTTGTAAATGTTACAAAACATGGTTTGTGTAGGCTGGGAATGAATTATATTGGAAATTTTTGTATTGTTTTATTTTATTCAGGGGTTCCCAGGGATCTGAAAATTATTTCAAGGATTCCTGGTTAAAAACATTGAGGAAAGCTGATCTATATTGTTCAGGGTAAATCAGGGACAGTGGTGGGATTCAATTTTTTTTACTACTGGTTCTGTGGGCATGGCTTGGTGGGCGTGGCAGGGGAAGGATACTGTAAAAATCTCCATTCATAGGTGGTATTTGCCGGTTCTCCGAACTACTCAAATTTTCCGCTACCGGTTCTCCAGAACTGGTCAGAACCTGCTGAATACCACTGCTGGACAGGGAATTGTTTTTTCCCCACCATTCTTGATGTTAACTTCTGAGTCTACAAAGAGTATACTCTAAATTGTGGCACTTGAAGAATATTCTATATGTTGCAAAATGAATTATGACAACCATATTTAGCTATAGGTTGCCAGTATTACTTTTCAAAGTACATTATAGTAAACTATAATATTTATTTTGTTAAAAAATGCAGTTTATCCACAGTTATTGATTGATTTATTAAAAAGAATCAAACTGCCTATAGCTGAAGCTGTTTGGGACATTTATAATAACCACACTAAAGAAATGCAATTTGATTACAAACATATACAATCAAAATCAAATGCAAAATGAAACAGCATAAACTAGGAAGCAGCAATGTGACCATTCAAAATCTAAGACAATACAAATTAAAAGACAATTAAAAAGCCTGGGAAACAGAACAACTTTCACCAGGTGCAAGAATGATGCTCATGTAAGATTTTCTGAGGAGGGATTCCATAAATAGGATACCACCACAGAGGATAATGGGTTTGACTAATTGCTTTACTGTATGTGCCCTCAACTCATTACCAATTCTTAGTGACCACACAGAATATCTGTAACCAATCTGGTCTTTCTGGTCTTGAGTCCATCCATTTATTGCTGGTTGTCCTCTTTTCTTCCATTTCCCCACCAGCACTGTAGACATATCTGAAGAAGTTAGGTTTTCATTTAATTGTCTGATGTATAATAATTTGAGCCTGGTCATTTGTGCCTTAAATGAGTTAATTTGTTTGTTGATTAATTTGTTTTCTTGGCTATCCATGATATTCTCAGGCTATCTAAAGCATAAACATTCTCTCTATCCTTGTTCATTACAGTCCAACTTTCATTTCCAGAAAATGTCAAAGGGAAAATAATTGCCTACTCAATGTTTGCAGGTGTAGTCATATCATGGCATATGAATATATTTTGCAAGACTTTCATTTCTACTCAACCAAGTCCTAGCGTGCAGCTTATTTCTTGACTGCTGGTTCCTTTGTTGTTGTCCTAGAGGAGTACTTAAATAGAAATCAACATGTCAGATGTTAAGTAGGCTTCATAGACTTAAATAATGAGTGAAATGTCACCTATCCAAATATGTTAGTCCTAACTAGAAAACATGGCAATGTATTTCTGGAACTCCTCATCAAACTTAATGTGATTTCACAGGTAATCTGGCAATTACTAACTCGGGGAATCACAAGAGCTTTCAAAATATCCTTATTCTGAAAGAATAATCCAGTGTCAAATCTGAAGAAATCTTTCAGTAACAATGCTTCTTAGAAAACTAAAATATAACCTAGCTGATAGCAACATAAACCACTGTAGTTCAATATTGGCATTTTTCAAATTAAGTTGCTAGTTAGTTTTGATGCTCCTTTGTTTAAGGGGAATTGCATATAAAAGATGTGGAAGGAGAAGGAGAGGAGTCTCATTAAAGCATTAAAACCACACTTTTTCATTCCTCTTTCTTTCCCTCCCTTTCAGTTCTTCAGAAAATGTTAATTTAATTGTGATACTATCACTTTGATGACAATATGACAAGACAGACAAATTTGATTGTATTCTCCACAGAGCAAAGCATATGCTACTTGGGAGACATTGAGAGAGAGGAGGACATAAAACAAATGGAGTTCATGAATATACAATTTTTATTGTACACAGTAGCGATATCTAAACTTCAGAGAATAGGTGGGTAAAGACTTTATGCTTTCCTATTGAGATTAATTGGTGCATTTTTAATGTGTCAACTGAGAATATTACAGTTGATGTTAAAATGTTGGCATGAGTAAGAATATATTTTTTCACAAGATGAATACTCCATTTATTAGCTACAGGAAGTCCAAGTCTGGTAGCATTTCTTAAAAGTATTTTTTGCTATCACTGTGTTATAAATTATATCAACTTAATTGCAATTATAGACTTGTTTAGGTAAAGGTCATGTTTGTCGACTGGTTATAAACTAAAAGAGAAATTAATAAATGTATTCCCTTGGCAATAGAATATGAATTGAGTTTAGGCAACATAATGGGAGGAGGGGAAACATAATTCTATTTCTACTTTAATATAATATTGCAAATAAAACCAGCACACATTAACAAGTGGTAAATTAGATTTGTCTAAGTAAACATGTTTGTACAATAGTAGCAGTATTGCTAAGGTAAGGACAATCTGAAAGTTAGGAGCTGCATGTAAATGGTACCAATTCATTTTATAGAAAGGAAGAGGTGGGAGATATCCCTCTTGACAATTACCTCTGAGGATATAGTCTATTTTTTGTTGAAAAAATAAATTATGAAATTTCATCTATTAATCTATTTTGCTCTAAGAAGTAAGCATATTTTTTTTTAGTCAGCTTCTTAGATGAGTTGAAATTTACTGTCCTGACCACAGCCATTTTAATCAGCCAGTGCAGCCAGGTTGAGGAATTCCTAGCTAACATTCCCTTCATCCTCAGGGAGTATAGCCAATGGTATGATAGTTGAGAATGATGGGAGTTGTGTAACACTTGATCTTAAGAGGACGCTTAAACTATCATGTTTATGTGTATGTAGGAATGAGTATATGTTTCTCTCTCTGTGTGTCCTTTAAAGAAATATTCTTCACTACAGATTTTGATTGGCTCTCCTTAAAAGGCTTATTCAGATATGCATGATTATCTTTCATTGACTTCAACTATGAGAGATGATGAGAAGATTTGATTAAGCTGTCACAGATGAATGAAATCTTTTTCAATAGCGAAAGTTAACATACTTTGTGGAATGTCATCAGCTATGCAGAAATCAAATGCAGTCATCTAATCATTGAGTGATGTACAGTATATACATGTTTAATCAATTATTAGGAGGTGTATCAGCCAAAAGGCTTGGAAGTGATAGAACAAGAAAAGAATCAGTGTTTTGTTAACACAGATCCTTTTAACCATGTTTAAACAGAATATTTTCAGGTCTACAAATAGGGTCCCTTTTATAGGTGGGTGTTGGCCTTTTCAAACCCATTAAACAAGAACACTTTACTTATGGTACCTTTACCTGAGTTTTACCTAAGGCTTCCAAACTTAGGTTACAAAAATTTAGATAATCTCTAGATGACAGGAAATATTAAACAGTCTAACTTTTTACTGTCAGATAATGTTGTCTGGATTTTTGCAACACTGATCTTGTAGTCCTATTTTACTTGTTTCTTATGTTCATTAAGAATTTTGAGTGTTGTTCTCGCTTCGATCAGGTTCTTAGCAAATGTAGCTACACCAAAAGTCATTGCCCTCATTGGAAATTTTTATGAAATCTAAATTCTTCAAAAGATTGATTGATTTCTACTGACTCATTAAGGCTGAAAAAAAAATGGTTACATTTTATTCAATCATTCAAAGTACAACCTTGTTTCCAGACTCCATCAATTCTTTCTTTCTTGAACCAGAAGAAACCCCCTGCAAACTCATTTTCCAGACTTCCATTAGAAAACTCTCAAGAATCAATTCTTTTTAATAAAAAAAAAAGCCAATGCCAGTTTGGAATAAGGGCCACAATTATTTTCAATGAAGTCAGAATTTCTCTTCTTAAAAGCTTCCAGTGTTGGAGCACTTGCAACTTCTGGAGGCAAGTTGTTCCACTGATTAGTTGTTCTAACTGTGAGGAATTTCTCCTTAGTTCTAAGTTGCTTCCCTCCTTGTTTAGTTTCCACCCATTGTTTCTTGTCCTGCCCCCAGATGCTTTGGAGAATAACTTGACTCCCTCTTCTTTGTGGCAGCCCCTGAGATATTGGAACACTGCTATCATGTCTCCCCTAGTCCTTCTTTTCATTAAACTAGACATATCCAATTCCAGCAATCGTTCTTCCTATGTTTTAGCCTCCAGTCCCCTAATCATCTTTGTTGCTCTTCTCTGCACTCTTTCTAGAGTCTCAACATCTTTTTTACATCATGGTGACCAAAACTGGATGCAGTATTAATTACCAATAATACCAAATAATAAAAATATAAATTTACCCTCTTAAATATGCTGAACATTTTAAAATGATGTCATTTATCAAGCGAGCCTGGTTGTGGTCACTTGGATTTTTTGGAGACCTTTCTGGAATAGAGAACCTGCTCACTCACTTTGTAAACTAATAACCCCCTCCTCCCAAACCCCATCAATATCTCTTCCCATTCCCAAGTGGGCCATAGTAACACTTCTGTGGGAAAATTTGCAGAATGCCCATATAATTCATTGTTTAACTTGCCTAGCAATTAAGGGTGCCTGAGGCAGCCAGGCAGCTTCCTATTCCACTTGGCTGACTGTTAAGCATGACCTCTCTTCCCCTTCCCCCCCTCCAAGTTCAGAACTCTTCTCATCTTCCAAAATTATGTGAGAAATGATTTTTCATGCTATTTGCATGTTTTAGCACATCCATCATTATCATGTGCACTGACAGCTTTATACTTCAGCTGTGACAGAGCTTGAAAAATAGTAGGCCTATCAATCACTACATTGTAGGTTTCCAAAATGAGAGCTTTGCAGCTGACATTTTCCCTGTGCCTTTCCTTTTGTCTGCTTTGCTTTTCTTCACCCACAATCAGTGGCTTTTTGTCATTGTTGTTTAATTACACAAAAGATGATTTGGGGTGATAGCCAAATGTTGGAAGACATCTATTCCCAACCTTTCTCCTATCTTTCAATTGTTATTTTTTTTTTTTTTTTGCCATTCTTGCTTTGAATGTTTTCATGAAGAAAGGATAGAATCAAAAAGGATGATAGGATTTCCCTAAATTTATTTCTCCCAAATGTTACATTGTCAAATAACTTGGCTCTAGCTGTTCTACTCATGTGTATGCACTGTAATTTTCTTATAGTTAGTTTTTTCTCTGGATAAAAGGTGCAACCTATACATGAGAGAAGGGAAGACAGACATCAAGGTATGTCCAGCTAATTATTTTTTTCAGAAAGAAAACCACCCAGATGGTGCAAATACACTAAAGAACAAACCATCCTAAATTGTCAGGGCATTCTGATGGCCACAGAGTGCTACTAATAGTAGCAGAAAAGAAGAATGTGAAACGGAAAACCTGAGGAAGGAGAATGTAATAGAATATCCTGGAAGTTGGAATGGACATCTAAACAAGAACCAGCTATACTGCAAGGTCCAAAACACCCTCTATTATTTCCAAAACTTTAGAGTCCAAATACAAACAGTCCTCAACTTACAACAGTTTGTTTAGTGACAGTACAAAGTTACAATAGCATTGAAAAAAATTACTTATGACCATTTTTCACACTTATGACCACTGCAGCATCCCCATGGTCACATGATTTACATTCAGTTGCTTGTCAACTGGTTTATATTTATGATGGTTGCAGTGTCATGTAATCATCTTTTGCAACCTTCTGATAAGTAAATTTGCACATTAACTCAGGGTACAGCTACAAACTGAGAGAAAGAAATGTTTTTCCTGAGTGAAGCAAAAAGTATTGTGGCATTCTTCAAATCCTCCGCCATTCCTTTCTACCAGCCTCCCTTCTTTGGTCAGATGAGGACCTCTCCATACTCTCCAGCATTCTTCAACTTTCTTCACAACTTTGCAATTTCTTGGCTCTAATGTCAGAGAAATCAAGTCACCACGTCGGGCATCAAATTATTACTCTAGTTTCTGGAATAACTTTCTCCCCGTCATCATAAATGGGGAAGCCAGATTCTCTTAATAACCTTGTTACTAGTTTAACAACTGCAGTGATTCACTCTAATGGGCCAAGAAAAGTCATAAAAATGAGGCAAAACTCACTTTCTCACTTAGCAACATAAATTCTGGGCCCAATTGTGGCCATACGTTGAGGATTCCCTGTACCAAAGACAGTTCTGCTCACTTGTTAGAAAATGAAGGTTACCAAATAATAGTTAAATTGAATTGAGAATAATTAGATGTCAATTAGATGACTTCGTACTCTTAGAACAGCCCTTGGTATGTTATTGAGTCTGACTGACATTGAGCAGCGTGTTTGTAAACAGGAAAATGTTCATACACACTCAGTGGTTGGAAAGGATGGGAGCAACGCAGATGTAATGAGCTGTTTTCAAGTTACACTTTGAGTGTAGAGCTGTGAGATTTTATCGCTTACAATTTGGCTTTTAGGCTCAGGTTTTACTTTTTTAAAAAATCAGGTCAATGAGATCAAAGATTGCAATTAAGTGGATCCCAAGGTTAATTTATCTCACTTTTAAAACAAGCAACATCAAAATCTTTCATTTGGCAGCTCTGATGCACCAACTCATTTCACCTTACTTGGGCACTGAGTTGTTTGGCAACAATGGGTTATTGTGGTATTGCTCACCTCAGATTTGCATATTAACTCAGGGTACAGCTACAAACTGAGAGAAAGAAATGTTTTTCCTGAGTGAAGCAAAAAGTATTGTGGCATTCTTCAAATCCTCCGCCATTCCTTTCTACCAGCCTCCCTTCTTTGGTCAGATGAGGACCTCTCCATACTCTCCAGCATTCTTCAACTTTCTTCACAACTTTGCAATTTCTTGGCTCTAATGTCAGAGAAATCAAGTCACCACGTCAGGCATCAAATTATTACTCTAGTTTCTGGAATAACTTTCTCCCCGTCATCATAACATATCTTTCAAAGATCTGCTGTACAATTAAGCTTCAAAAGTTAATTTCCTCTCCTAACCCACCTCTAATTGCTCTGGTAACCAATAAACTTCCATTTGTTTACAGCAGTTGACTTATAGGGCTGAAAGCTTACTTTAAAAGGATAACACCTTGGAAAATAAGCACCAAGATCACAATAGGCAAGTATGCCAGTGAAAAAGGAACAAAAGGAATGGGGAGAAGGGAGAGAAAGAATGGCTATTTCTTTCATTGGATGTTATAATCAGAGGGCACTGAAAGGTGAATGAACTAAGGAAGAACCATCCAATTGGCCTTCTGTCTGCATTTAAGAAAGGTTTCATAGAAAAGACCAGAGAATTGATTCACTGTGATGTTGGATTTTAATCAAAGCCAGAGGATAAGTCAACTTTTTAATCAAGATTTTCTGTAATGGATTATTTTCCTAATTGGATGGGTACAGGAGACAAACACATAGAACCTAGTGCTCTTTGGCATTCTTTAAATATTGGTAAACTTTCAATCTCAGCTGATTGTGAGATAAAATCTCTACTGGAATCGGGCACTCTTGGAGGTCACACATTCAACTCGTAAAGCTATGCACTGAATAAGAGCCAGGCAAGTATTATCTTAATTCGGTACTGTAATTAAGACAGTTATCCTTGCTTAGACAGTTCATTGATGGGTTAAACTCTGAAGGACACCCCACAGGTTACAAAGTTTTTGTTGGAAGCAAAATACATGGTAAAAGCCAACCAAGATTAATCATTTTCTGCCTTGTCCCTTCAAATCAGTGAAACAGATTAGGTATGCTAAATCTTATTTAATTCCCTGAAATTGAATTAAATTATTCTCACAACCAATTGTTGTAAAATGCAAAACTTACAGTATATTTTGATAGTATGCCCAGTATGATGCAAGAAATAGCAGCAGTTTTATCATCAATCTACAGAGTGAAATATTCTGGGGTTCTGGATTGGCCCTACTTAAACAAATTCTTTAATTGAGCTCTCTTCAGATAACAATAACTTTTTATTTTAATATAAACTTTGTCTGAATAATAAAGGGTTCCTGGCTTTTGCATCTTTCTGTGTTTTTCTTGGCTCCAGCCCCTTGCTATTTCATAGCCATCTCTTCTACAGTCCAGCTGATCTAGCGTAGCTTTCAATGGATTATACAAATACCGGTATTTACTATCTAGCAAGATATGTACCATGATCAATAGTATAGACATACTTGAAGTTCTAAGGTATAGCAAGAAGGTAATTGCCCGAAGAAAGATCCCTCAAAGTGGTTTGTTTTCCCCCCATAAAGTACTGTGTGTAAGTGTGGTAAAAAAAGGCTGCAATGGGGTGGAGTGTGTGCAGTGGGTGGGAGAGAGCATCATTTCTATGAAACAGAAGTTTTAGTCAGAAGGAACATTGGATCTACAGAAAACACCTCAAGATAGAAGCCTGATGGTGCAGTGGTTAGATAACAATACTGTGGGATAACTTTGTCCATAGCCTAGAGATTGATCTTGATGGGCTCAAGGTGGACTTAGCCTTCCATCCTTCCGAGGTCAATAAAATGAGAACCCAGATTGTTGGGGGCAATATGCTGACATTGTAAAACTACCCAGAGAGTGCTATAAAGCACTATGGGGTGGTATATAAGACTAAGTATCATTTTTTAAAAAGGAAAGATTTTTTTTTGCTTCTGGAGCTCCGGATCAATATAGGTGATAGATGACATAGATAATGTCACAAATTTGATGTCACAAGCAGATTTGAATGCATAGATTATACCATAAAGCCAAATTAGAATTTGGTCATGTATAGACTTTCTGATGGACAGCAGGCAGCCAAACATATTTGACTAGGTGGTTATTTCTCAAACTCAAATCAACAAATCCTACCAGCCTTTACATCACTGGTCTACTGCAAAACTATTAAAGAAACATATTGCCCAAACAAAGAATTATTATTTTTTATGAAACACACTTCTCTAGTTTATCGTAGTCAAATTTTGCTCTCAGGTCTCCTTATCCCTGTGACTTTTTATTTCTGCTTTTTAGACACCACCCTCTGATCAGTTCTCCAGCTTTGCCTCTTGGCCTCTTTTTCACCACATAATTCCCAAGTCTTTGCCAGCGAATCCCACTATTTTTCTCCACAATAACAATACTGTTAATCAATGCTGCCATAATCATAATGTGATTTACCAAAATATTTTGCAATATTGTATAAAAATGTTTTCTGATGGAATCAGGATCACAATTCTCATCAACCTCTCTTAAAAAAAATTTATGAAAGCAGCAGTGATGAGATTAAGACCATTCTCCCCAAGCCTTGTCTTTATTTTATTTCTGGAGGACCAAATAATGCCAGATTGTATTTTGAACAGAAAGAATATTTACGTGTTACAGGAGTTTTTAGTGTATGTGTGATGGTATTCCTCCTTGATTAAAAGTAAATCTTCAGGAATAAAAGCTTCATTAAATCTTCACTGAATAATGGTGGTACTATAGCCATTAGTATGCCATGAAATCTGCACATATTCTAAAGGATGGAGCTTGGATCATGGTGCATGGCCATCTTGTCACTGGTTGGATTTGAACTGAGGAAACTTTGTTCAAATCCACTTGTAGCAATGGAATCTCAATAAATAGGTTTTGGCCAGTTTCTTTCAGCCAACCCCACAGTTACTTGGGGTGTGAGGGGGGGGGATGGAAGAAAATGATAGTATACCACCCTGAGCTACTGCAAGGAAAGATACAAAACTAACACATAGAATATAGTTCCACAGCTATACTTCTAAAGAGAAAAGGGCTCTTTTTTATCCTTATTTACAGTGATTTCAAGTATAATTCTCTTTTCAACACCTAGGTCTAATTCTATCATAAAATTTCCACTCAAAGTAATCATTGACTTTTACAGTTAGACAGCTTTAATCATTGAGTTTTAGAATTTGATGGCTTTTTAAAAAAAATGGTTGAGAAACATTCAAAAATATTATTTGGGATACTTTAAAAAACTCTTTTCAGCCTCTTATAAAGAACACTCTAATCCTTTACTGCAAAAAAAAAAAAAAAAGCCATCAGTTTAACATAGTACCTGTGGCATTATTTCTTAAAATGATTCTTTTAAACATCTAAGTAAATAAAATAATAATACCCTAAACCTAATAAAACATGACAACAGATATCAGAAAATATTATTTTTTTTGCCCACCCAACTGGTAAGCTACTTCATGTGACACTTTTGAAAAAGGAAGCATTCATCCTATGTCTCTCAAGATTATGTCTGAAGGGGACAAACTGTTGCTTAGGGAGCATGGTTGAGGATGAAAAGGCCCTCTGTGTAGGTGACATGTTGTCTGCTCATCTAGGGCTGCATTTTGTCTTATTTCTGTTGTCACAGAACCTGAGGCTAGTACTTGATGCAATACTAGGTTTGCCCCCCATTTCCCACACACACCTTTTCTGTCTCATTCAATTCTTCTTCCCTCTTATTGCACTCTCCTAAGTGGGTGAGAAAATCCTGTGGAACAAAAATCATGGAACTTTCTGATACCATTTGATAAAACTGCGCATCCAGTCCAAATCCCATCAATGGCATTTTTTTTGTAAAAATGCAAATGGCTCGGATTTGGATTAGGGCATAAATACACAAAGATGCAGAATGATAACATTCCAAATTCTGTTACATTTTGCAGTTAGACATGTCATAGGACACTATTAAGCTAGGACTAAGATATTTTCTTTTCAATTTTGATTATAAAGAGACTTTCAGACTTTACAAGGAATAATTGAGTTTTGACATTTTGATCCACTTTGTATGTACGTATTAGTAAAATTCATGCATGCTATGGTGAGAAAAAGAAGGCAGAGTATAGATTTCCAGATTAAGAAATATATAGGGGTATGAAAGCATTAATATTTTCTATTTATTTCATTAAGGAAATTTACCTGTACATGGAAAATTTTCACACTCATTTAAGGAAGGGCAAATATCTCCTAAGCATCTTCTCCTAATTCTAACATATAATAGTTTCTATTTATATTTCTGATAGTCACATTATATTTCATTTTAAGTATGATCAGCTTTATTGAGAAACCTGAAGTTGTCCCCGACTCCTCTTTTTTCTCATCTTGACCCCCACCCTATTATTTCCCACTTTTCAACTCTTGGATGTCACATTGGGTTGGTAAGTCCAAGTTTGCATGTAACCTGGAAATACTTTGTAAACACCAAACAACTGGATATTACATATAATTTTGGTATTCTCTTCTTAATATAGATTCATGGGTGTTAATATTGATTTTTATTTCTTCTATTATTCTACATTAATTTAAATAACCTTTTCTTTCTTAAATCAAGCTTGGTGGTTGATTAAGCAGCTAATCTCATATTCTTTTCTCATTTACTTCTCATCCAGTTTTAGACATAATAAATGGAAATAAAAGTTTGGAAGACCTGCAGACCTAATTTTTTTTTCATGAGTAATAGAAAAATGGATGTCTTCATTTTGATATCAAATTTTGCACTTACCTGACAATCAGCTATATAAAGGATCATGATATGTGTAGTCTTAAATTTCTAGAGCAGTGGCCCTCAACCTTTTGGGCACCAGGGACCAGTTTCATGGAAAAAGGTTTTCTGCAGACTGGAGGGGGCATAATTTTTATTTTTTATTTTGCATGCTGCCTTCATCCTGCAGATGGAGCTTTGCTTGTTTGCACAGATTGTTTGCTGGCATGCCACAGACTAATGACAGTCCACAGACTGGGGGTTGAGGACCCTTGTTCTAGAGTACACCAAGGTTATCTACTACTGATTTTTATTCTGGTTCTCATGATGCTCTATAGTTTTGAAATGTCACAATTTTTAATGCTAGGATATTAAAGTAAGAACAGATACTAATTATAAAATGATACTTTATCATCATACCTGTTTGATATTTCCTGTTTGTTTCATTATGTAAAATAAATTTTAGAAAGTTCTAATGGGGTAAGAACTAGACATAATAAAAAGCAAATAAACATTTCCCCTTCTGGCTTGAACTAGCTACTTTAAATGTTGATGTAAACATGTGTCATGCTTTACTCTGGTGGATAGATGGCACTTTCTAGCATATCACTGTTTCCCTTTGGCTGTTTTAAAAATAACTTGAATTTTAGGAGGTTTGTGACAAAGCACAAGATGAAGAGGTAATGTGGTTTTGGGGCCTGATTCCTCACAACCTTCTGGATAAATGCCTTATACCTATTCCCAGAGAGAATCTGCAACTTTTCAGTTAAGTGGTGTCCCTGATCCTGCTCATAGAAAGTCTTCTCTTTCTCACAGCCATGCCAAGATGATTCTCTTTCTGAATAGGTCAGTAAGAGGTGAAAAAAAAAGAGTAGTCCACAATGTGGGTGAGGCCAAGGGAGGCTCCAAACAGGCACAAGAATCTCTAAAAGTCCTAAAACAAAGCCAATGGCAAATCACTTCTGTATTCTTGCCAAGAAAACTAAAACTAAAAACAAATTCCATAATCTGACAATCACTCAAAAAGTATCACATACATACACAAATAAAATCTACTAAGTAGACAGACATACTGACACACAAACACTGACAAAGTATGTATATACTATATGTAGAAAGACAAGACAGATGCTTTTTTGAATTAATTTCCTTCCTCTATAAGTGGTTTGAAAAAATAGTTTTTGATCTGCTGACTTATACTTTTAAAATATATGCTTTTAACAATAGAACATCCTTGCTGTAAGCCACTCTATTACTGCTATGCTTCCCAATGTGAGCCAGTGTCTGCTTGTGTATAGTCTGCCAATTTCTTTTTAATGGCCTTTATTCCTTAAGGTGATGATCCTATTGACTTACCAGCTTGAGTTGTTTTGCATTATCTATGTTAGGCATTTGCATTTCTCCCTTTATGACCGTTTTAATTAGCGCTTCCCAATTTCAGCTCTTACTAAATATGAATGAAGCAGAAAAAGTGTAACCTAGCTGGGGCATATTGCTGTTTAGCGCTGGTTACGATCTTTAGCCGAGATGCTGGGATTCATTCTCATCTCATTTGCTGAGCGCTCTATCATTAAAGTGTCATTGAAAACTGACACCACTTAATTTTAGCAGCTTTCAATTCTCGTTTGCAGCAAGAATAGCTTTAAATGGAGAGGAGTGCAAATTACAGAGGGAAAGGATATTTTTACACCGCACTCAGCATTTCATCAAACAAAGCTGCCTCACAGAGAACAATACATTTATAAAACCAAATTCTCATTGGAGAGTGATAAATGAGGCTTTGTTCTTTCTTTTGCAAGCTTCTGGTTATGGGGAACATAAGTGACTGTAAGCTTGGTTATTTCATATCAGATGGACAGACAGACAAAAATTGTATCTTGGCATGGTGATTTTCACATCTCCAAGAAAAAAAATGGTACATCTTTGTCAAACAAAAGACATGGGAAATCCTCCTTTAGCCTGCTAATTGCATTCTTTCCTTTTGTATTTTGAACCCTGGAGGAATTAAGCAGAAGAACCCACCAGGGATACCCACAATTTTTAAACCTTTCATTCTGGTTTTATTCCCTAATTGAATATACAGTTTCTGTATACACCCTGCATTTGAAGGCCAATGTGCTCTTCTTAATATTTCCTGCAGATCGTTAGTTAAAGGGAGACAGAGATTGTGTTTGCTTTCATGACCCACTTCCTGTTATAAGAATCCATTCATCCATAAGGAATTTGACCATAATCTATCTCTTTCCAAAATTAAATCAACTTAAGCGAAAAGGTCACGTGGAAGCAAATAGATGGAACTAGGAAAAAGATAGCCATGTATCTATATTCAAGAAAAACAATAATAATGTTCTTGTCAACATCAAATTCTATCTATGTGTCTTGTATTCAAATTAATTGCAGTCCTCAGATGTAGCTCTTTCTTAAATAATTTTCAGATAGGAAATTTCTCAATTTAAGAAGATTTCAGGGCAAAGCCAAAACTGCCAGTTTTCTAGGAATTCTTTAGCCCCTTGTCATAAATGTGGCTCCTTTAGAGAGTTTTGATATGGTATCTGTGATCATGTGTAAGATATTATCCTGAAACATATATAAGTTTCCTTTAACATTCATTGAAGATACATCAAAGATGTATAGAGTAAAAAAACAAAATTACATGACATATGTTTGACAAATTTAATATAATTCATTTTATTATGAGATGCTGTATTGATTACTATTCCTAACAAATGGAAATAAAAGAAGAGAGATTTCACAGTGTTTCATTAGAATAGAAAACTCCAGGGAGTCTTTATTTAGGATAGGATTAAAATATATATATGAATGCCTTAAAAATATATATGCTTCTTTCAAAAGCAACCCAAATTTTTAAAAGGAATATAGCACACTCTATTTTGGAAGGGCTGGTGGGATAGGGAAATCAGAAGAAGGGAAAATCACTGTTGCCTCATGCATGTTGAATCAGAAATAATCAGATTGATCCTCACCCAAGTATTGTAATGAATCAGTGATATCAGTCTGTAAAACAAAGTTGAGGTGCACAATTTCATAAGAATGGTTTGTTCAGATTACTGAGTCAACTACACACGTGTTTAAAAGATCACTCCATTATGCAGCTTAAGTGTTGAGGATCACTTTTTGGAACATTAGGTGAGGGGTACAAAGTTTCAAAACTTCTGTTAAAGTCCTTTGCATTTACATAAAGATTAGAGTAGATACAAAAAGGAAAAAGATTTGAGGCAGGTTCTTTGTTGACTGTGCATTCATATCCAAAAATGTAATCTATACTCTACTCTATTTGCATTCAATTTGCATTTATATTCAAAAATTTAAACACAGAGACTTGCATCACACTGCTAACCTGCAATCTGATGTGAACAGTCCATTTTAGGATTCATTTTGCAGCAAAGTTGGTTAGGTTTTCTGTTAGCCAATAGAGGAATTAGCAGCAGATATCCCTATCCTTAACCCTAATCAGAATCAGGGCTACAGAAAAAAAGTAGTATGAAGGAGTCCTAACACTAGTTGGATGAATTTTCCATCCGTTTTCTTTTTGATAGAGAATTTTTTAAAAGACTGATTTGTTTTAACCACTTTAGAATTGCATTTCATATAATGAGCATCACAAGTGTATATCACTACACTGCATATATTTGTTAATTTGTGCCAAATGGGTAATGATATGTTTAGTCATCAGCTAGTTTTTGGAGACACTATATAGAATAGCGTTAGTATGCTGCTGTAAAACAAGGATTTGGTTGTACTTATAATAAAATGGTCAAAATCAACAAAAGCTGACCAATACTGAGCATGCCATTAGCAGAAATAGTCACATATGACATGGGTACAACCATTGCTAATAATGTTATTTTTATAAAAAGTCTATGGAGATTCTCAGTCATTCCTGAGACCATAATCTGTGAACTATCCTTAAATATCACATTTCGATTCTTATTATGTTACAGAGCATCTTTTTATGATATCGAACATGTAAACAAGCTAAATTCACTACTAACATGGGCAACATCCTGCCCACACGCTTTTATCTTTCTTGGTGACTTCAATCTACCTCATATTAACTGGACCCTAAACAAATGTACAACCAAACCCATACATGCAACCTTCTACAATGCTGTAACAAATCTGGGACTGAAACAACTAGTAACCAACAATACTAGACTGAACAACTGCCTCGATCTCATCTTCTGCAATAGTTTGAATTTAATTTACGGAATACAAACTAAAGAACCCTTTTCCAACAGTGACCACAATATGATTGACTTTTGTCTCAACATACGCCCACACAAAAATCATCACAATAATGTAATCCCCAATTATAACTTCAAAAAAGGCAACTATGATCTTATAGACAACAATCTCTCATCCCTTGATTGGCAATCTCTATTCACTGGATGCAATACTGCTGAAGACCATTACAACATATTTTTACTTGAAGTGAAAAGAGTCATCAAACTATATGTACCAACAACAACTCCTAAAACAAAACAAAAAACCCATAACAATAAGGAAACTTCAATCCAAAAAGAGATCACTCTGGTAGAAAAACAAATCTGGACACGTTGCCAATTTCAAAAGCTGATACAAAAATTTATGCCACCAGATAAAGACTGAATGCACCAATTATCACATTAAACAAGAGGAAAACCTTCTACGCACCAATTCCACCCGCGCTTTTTACAATTTTGTAAACAACAAACTAAAAGACTCAAGGTCCATCCCACTCCTGAAAGGACCTAATGGTAAGACTGCAACGATGACACCATTAAAGCCAACCTCTTTAACACATTCTTTGGCTCAGTATTTGTAAACAGCAATGGATCATGCCCAGTATTTCCTCGCTGAACCACAGAAAACTACAATGATCTAATACATATCGATCTTACAGAAGACAATGTTGAAAAAGCACTACGCAATCTAAAACCATCTCTATCTATTGGACCGGATGAAATATGTGCCTACTTCTTAAAAAAGCTATCCACTGCCAAAGCAGAACCTCTAAGCATAATCTTTGAAAAAATTTTCAGGACCAGGTCCTTGCCTAACCTATGGTCACAAGCCACGGTCATCCCCATCTTCAAAAAGGGAGACCCCAGCCTAGTTGAAAATGTACAGACCAATCTCCTTATGCTGCGTCACCTATAAAGTCATGGAATCAATTATTAACCAATCCATTATCCTCCACTTAGAGAGAAACAACCCACTCTCTAATAAACAATTTGGTTTCTTGAAAAAAACTATCCTGTAATCTGCAACTCTTACACTGCAAAAACATATGGACTACACAACTCGATCAGGGCAAAACAATACACGCAATCTACATAGACTTCTGTAAAGCCTTTGATTCAGTGGTACACAACAAATTACCACTAAAACTAAAATCTTATGGTATCTCTGGACAACTGCATAACTAGATAGAAGCATTCCTGTCAAACAGACAACAAATGGTCAAAATTGGGAGTGTCCTATCAAATTCTGTACCTGTCAATAGCGGTGTCCCCCAAGGCAGTGTTCTAGGACCAACTCTCTTCATACTCCACATAAATGACCTCTGTGATCATATTAAGAGCAACTGCGTTCTCTTTGCTGATGTTGTAAAGCTGTTCAACACCACAGACAATACTGCTACCCTTCAAAAAGATCTTGACTATGTATCAGAATGGTCAAACAAATGGCAACTTCAAATCTCAACAAATAAATGCTCTGTCTTACATATTGGCAAAAAAAAATCAGAAAATAAAATACAGGCTGAATAGTCAAGACCTTGTTGATGATCCAAACTCTGTCAAGGATCTTGGAGTACTCATCTCTAATGATCTAAGTGCTAGAGCCCACTGTAACTACATAGCCAAAAAGGCTTTAAGAGTTGTTAACCTAATCCTACATAGCTTTTTCTCTGGTAATATCACACTACTAACTAGAGCATACAAAACATTTGCTAGACCAATACTTGAATACAGCTCATCAGTCTGGAACTCACATTACGTATCTGATATTAGCACAGTTGAGAAAGTCCAGAAATATTTCACAAGAAGAGTTCTCCACTCCTCTACTCATTGTAGAATACCTTATGCCACCAGACTTGAAATTCTAGACCTAGAAAGCCTTGAATTACGCTGTCTTCCATCTGATCTAAGTATAGTATGTATATAAAATTGTACATTGCAATGATTTACCTGTCAATGAATACTTCAGCTTCAACCATAACAACACAAGAGCACACAATAGATACAAACTCAAGGTTAATCGCACCAAACTTGATTGCAGGAAATACGACTTCAGCAACAGAGTGGTCAATGTCTGGAATACTCTACCTGGCTCTGTGGTTTCTTCCCCAAACCCCAAAACCTTTAACCTTAGACTGTCTACTATTGACCTCACCCCTTTCCTAAGAGGTCTGTAGGGGGCGTACATAAGCGCACCAACGTGCCTACCGCCCTGCCCTATTGTTTCTTTTATTTTTCTTATATGTACCCATTTCATGTATTCATAACTATGTATATACTTATACCTATTATCTTGTAAGTGATTGACAAATCAAAATAAATAAATAAATAAAAATAAAATCCAGGTCATGGTTGTCCCAAAGATGCTTTTTCAGGAGGCAGCTGGACTTTGTTTTTTTCTTTGAAGACATTTTGCTTCCCATCCAAGAAACTTCTGAGCCCTGACTGGATGGTGGGGGATGGAAAGATTTATATTCCCTGCAGACAGTTGGTCACTTGCAGTCTTTTAGAGAGTCATCACATATATATATGATATCAGTTGGTACTAATATGTTGTGGATATGTGTGAAATCAGGAATTCATAGTTTGGTGATAGATGCATGTTACATTATAATTAATATAACATTTTGAATAAGAATGAAAGTATTTTTATGGGGGGGGAGCAAAATTATTTTGCTTACTGGCATGAATGGAGAGGTCCAACAAAATGAAAGAGTACATAACAATAATTGGGTATGGTTGGGTTATTCAATAATCCAAGAGTGAATGAGAATGTTGAATGGTAATCCACTGCTTAGAAAAAGTTCTTGTTTGAAATGCATGTTTTATCTCTATTCATACAGATCCATGACAAAGAATGTTGAAAGAATGAGAGAAATTATGAAAAAATATACATGTGACAATGTGGGATACTCCATTTTTGGTGGAATTAATAATTGATCTTAGGGAGAAATGACCAAGGAAAAAAATCCTAAAAGTGAAAGTAGAACATGTATTAGGAGAAATATGAAAAAAGTACTGGAAGAGAGATCAATATGGTAACAGAATTTTTAAAAAATGATTTTATAGAAAGAGGATCTGAAAATGGTTTGGAATAGAATGAAAAGAATTAGGTTACACATCAAATATGTTACAGTCTAAAGAAATGTCTAGAGTGATATTATTGGGAAGTGGGAAAAGCAATGCTTGTAGAATGATGAAGAGAAAGAGCCATGGATGAGAAAAGCTCCTGTAAGAAAATGCTGCAAAAATGACGCTGAGATACTAATAATATATCATGTATATATAAAGAAAAAATTATTGCTAGAATAAAGCAAAAAGAGAGAGAGGGAGGGAATATTAAGAGACAGGGAAAAAGTAGAGTAGTTTCAAGACAAAACATGGGAATGAATACAAGATAAGAATGAATGGAGCTAAAAATAAACTAATGAAATAATTTTGGATAACATTGAATTGAGGGAATGCTGCAACACTATTTAATATACTTGAATAGGATCAATAGGGATCAGGTGGTGAGTGGAACTGATGCAAATGCCATAAATGTTAGTATCCAAGAAAAACTTGATGATAATTAGGTAACAAATGCTGTGAGAATTTTTAAAAATGGAAAGGCTGTGGTAGTAGCTGATATAACTGAGGAGATAATAATTATAGAAGTAAGAATGTTTCTCCTAGCTTTGTTGATTTAAGTAAAGGATTTGATGGAGAGTAGGTTTGAAAGTTAGGGAATGTTTTGTAAGAGTATGAAATGGAAGCTTGGTTGCTAAAGGTGGTAAAAGCAATTTGTGATGGATGTAAAGCCTGCAGGAAAATAAATGAAATACTTAGTGTATAGTTCACCATTGAATAAGAAGTAGGACAAAGGGAAAATATGCCCTTGGCTCTTTTAACATGTTTATGAATAAATGCCTAGGACAATGATGGAAGCTTGTTGGTTGTGGATATGAAGGTGAATATGCATATATTTTTATATGCAAAAAAAGCCACGTTATTGGCTAAGAACAAGCATGATTTGCAGTGAATGTTAGAGAAATTATATGGATGTGAAAATCAATATATGAAAGACCTTGATAGAAGAAACAGAATGAATTGGCCTTGATAGAAGAAACAGAATGAATGATTGCAAGTTATGTGTAAATGGCAAAAAGCAATTTTTTGATAAAAATGTTTACTAAATGTGGATGTTTTAAGATGTGCAGATACCGTGAGAAAGATGGCGTGGTCATCCATGGTCTGTTGCAAGGCGTGTGAATCGCCTTGTAGGGTAAATAGGCAGCATAAAAATTAAATAAATAATAAATAAATAAATAAATAATGGCTGTGTATGGGAATTAAGTGAAAATGACTGTATATAACAATCTGGTTTTGCCCATGTGAAGAGGCCTATAAAATGTGTGCCCATAAAGAAACATGTATGTGGACATACTGTATTATAAGAATTTTTACAAAATCAGATGAGTCATCTAGAATGGGAAAACACCTTGAACTTTCCCCATGAATTTTCCCCAACTACTTAGCCAACACTTCCAAATAGTATCCAGCTCACTTTTTGTTGCCTCTGCTCTACGTATAAGTGTGCAACCTCATGATATACCTGCATAAAAGAGGAAGTGTTTGCATCACAATGTTCCAGAGTTGCTTTCATAATTTATTTCTCTTCATGGGCATTTCTCCGTATTTCTCATTACCTGCATCAACACAACAAAGGAAATACAAGATATATTTTCATCTTAACCCCTTGCTACATCACCAGTATACATTCCAGCAGCAACAACCAATGAAAAACAAGCTATTTTGGCTGGATATTCATTGTTGTTGTTGTTCTAGTCAGGCTCCAACACCTGTGAGTACTGCTTGGGAGAGAGTAATCTAACAGTTGCAGCCATGCGCAACACGGAAATGTAGGTAATGAGGGAAGCTGCATCTGTTGCCAATCTGTCTGCTATGCTATTTTCAAAGGTTTGGGAGAAAAGACAAGCTGCCAATCCTAATTCTCAATAATGCTTTTAGAACTTTCTCCAGTGAGTGTGGCTTTCAGCTCTGTTTATGCAGTTAACAATAAACAAATGTTCTTTTAGTACCATCTGTTATTAAGGTGGCTCAAGATCAAGGCAAAATAGTTATCTCTGTTTTTTTTTTCATCATCTAATATTGCTCTGCCCCAACATCAGAAGCTTTCCTTCCAAAGCACCTCTGTTTCTATGTGGCACTAAGGGTATTGTAGTACATTTACCTCTATATTTTTCTCACTTTCTTTTTATGAATTGCACTGGAATGTTGATTGGCATAAGGCATGGAGACCTTCAGCAGGCCAAGCATCTATCCATGGAAAGATATAGTACTGGATGAAATGCACAGAGCTTCATTTTTTTCCGTATTTTGCTCACCAAAAATAAAGGTTAAAAGAGTAAATTCTCTGGATCATAGTCTCCTACAGAAATACAGGGTATTTTTCTGCCTGGACTCCATAGAATCATAATGGAACCCTGAACATATTTATAGCATAAATAAAAGCTTGCACTGATTATAGAACTGGATACCAAGTTAATTCTGACAGCTATCTCTTTTGTACAGTTTCAACATTTCTATTCTTTTCCTCCTAAGATTCATTCATTTTTTTACTAAAAGGTCTGATGTAGAAGCCAGAGTTCACAATGTACCCCACCATCATAAGAATTCATCCTTTTCCATCCATTTTTTTTATCTTGCTTTATTCCTTGTCAATATTTTTATCCAGTTAATTCTATTCGACTCTAGTCATATTTTATTTGCAGATTTTTTTAAAACAAAAATTATATAAACTCAGATCACCTTCCTAGACTGCTGGTTTGTTTCTCATTGTTTTTTTCCTACATTGATCAAAAGCAGAAATAGATTCCACTTCTACACCAATTGAAAAGCTTTAAAAATAAAATAAAGACCAAATGTAATTTACCTACAGCATTTTCCTTTATTCTGTAAATATGTCTCTCACACTGGCCACCTCTATTTGGAAGATCCTGGAGATACAGTAAAGAAAAAAAGGGAGAAAAAAGACACCAAACGGAACTTTTTCAAGATCAGTGCTTAACATAAAAATTTCATCACAATCTTTATCATCTTGCAACGGTTGCAGAAAGGGCCGAAGCGTTTGCCACCTTTAACTTCCTTAAAGTCGCCTCTTTTACCTTCAAATCTGATGAAGTGTCAAAGTCATTTACCAGTAATGAGTTCTGCTGCAAATTTTATTTTGCTTGGAATTTAATTAATGGGCCAAAGACTTTCCATTGTGATTTGAGCAAATGAATAATAAATCAAGAAAGGAGATTTGTCAGGGAAGGAACATCTGTTTCTTACAAGCGTTACAACATGACTACGGCTTGGCTGTGCATTACCAGCACAGAGACAGTAGGAGTCCTCTCCTCTCTGGCTCTCTTCATTTATTGCTCCACTGAAGGTGAACAGCGAGCACTCTAATGGGCCTCTGGTGCTAATAAAACTTTGCGCTTCTCCAGTTTTGCCACAGCCCCTTCCTTTTGGGTGCGACTGTCCTTAGTCCATGGTTTGTTGGTCAACGTCAAGATTCTGCAGTGTCAGTACTTTATGGGATGATTAATAACGGAAAGACAAATTCATAAGCAGAAACAATATGAAATTACCATCATATTAGTGTTAACTGTCATGCGTTTTATTTTTGGAAGAGGGGGGTTGTAAATGAGATAGTGATAGAAGTTAAGTACTTTGACTTGCACTGTCAAAAACAAAAGTAGGTCACCAAACCTGTTGTGCTCTGTCTAGTTAACAAATAAAAGGGCTCATATGTTCAGATTAACTTCTTCCTTAAAAAGAAAAAAAGCACACATCACAAGTACTGTCAGAATAATTGAGACAAAATTAAACTTCAGTGATTTTGCACATCTAAAACTAAAACTAAAGATTTTGAACAGGAGAACAACTGCAAGGAGGGGACATATCAGCTTATTCTACAATGGTTCTGTACAGAGCATCTGCCCTTTTTCTTTTTCCTTTTTTTGCTCAAGAAAAGTTTACTAGATAGGAATACATTAACCTAGAAAAGTAACTATGTTGGTCTCCATGCAATGAGGGTCAGAAATGCAGTAGACGAATGAATGAATGCGTTAGAAACAACGCATGGTATAACATGCTTTTCAGTGTGTAAAATTAAGCCTTGCATGGCAGAGCACAATCAACGTTAGAGGCAACATGAACACCTATTTTCAAAAGTTATTGTGAACTGGTCAGTAACTCCTATACTTACACTATAAAAATTGTCTTTCTAAAATGTAACTTGTTAAGTTTGGAGAATAATGGAGACCAGACATCTGACCAGTGACTTCAACTCTTTAATAACAGTAGATAGAACAGAACAGAGCAAGGCTATGGGCAGCAGTAACCCTTTATAGGGTTGGCTGCTACCCTATTAACCAATAATATGTGCAACAGGTTCAACTAATATCCAATAAGAAGTGTCCTAATATTGGCCAATCAGGAACTTGTTATGGACCAATCCTTGTTCGTTGTTTAAGGACCAATCAGGTGTGCAGGCTTTCAAAACCCGCTTTGCATTTGGGCTTAGTTACTTTTTATTGATTCACAACATAACTGGTGATAACAAAGATATTTTGTACAAATAGTTTGAAATCCTGGGCATGCCTCCCCCACACACCCTGCAATGCCAAATATCACTAGCCTCCATCAACTTTCATATACAATTAAATTGCCTTCAGAGGCCCTCTCTGGTACCATCACATCATCTCAGAAGTGGCAAGAAGCAATTAAAATGACTTTATTGTGGCTGGTACCCCCATTTTGGAATGTTTTCCCTGTGGAGACCCGCTAAAGCTCAGCTAAAGCTGTGGAGTCCTTTTCATTTCACCATTCTCCTGTCAATATATTTCAATTTCTGACTGAACTAACTTTATCTTGTTTGTATGTCTCTTTATTTGTTTGTATCTATTTTTATATAGTGTTGCTTTGTACTTACACACACACACACACACAAAACCTGTTTATGTTTTATTTTCCTAATCATCAATATTAGCATGACTGTTTTTAAAATGTTTCAAGTTAAGGAAGCAGTGAGTTAGAATGAACAGGAACACTTGTCTTCCATGCAGAGATGTTTTCTGAGAGTCTGTGAACGCCCTCCTTTGATTTATATGGGCAGCTTAGCTCCATTCCTGCAGAGATTTCAAAATAGCTGGACAATGCAATGAAGCAAGTAATATGAGCTGAAGCAATACAGACATATATAACTTCCCATTTCCATTCTCTTTCATGAATTCCTTGCCATCCTTCTAAGCTAGCTCCCTAAACTTGGTGGTATTGGAAGCCTTTTCAGATTAAAGGCCTGGAGACTAAAACATATCAAGAACGGTTGCAGGATTTGGGTTTGGCTAGGCTAGAGAAAAGAAGGACTGGGGGGACATGATAGCAGTATTCCAGTATTTGAGAGGCTGCCACAAAGAGGAGGGCGTCAATTTATTTTCCAAAGCACCAGGGGACAAAAAGAAACAATGGGTGGAAACTAATCTAGTTTAATCTAAACCGAATCTAAAACTATACTAATCTAATAATACTAAATCTAATAATACTATCTAAATCTAATAATATTAATCTAAAACTAGAAGACCTCCAAGGTCCTTTCCAGTTCATTCATTCTATTCTATTCTAATAAAGGACAGAAACAATCTGGAATTGAGGAAAAATTTCTTAACAGCGAGAACAATCAACCAATGGAATAACTTGCCTTCAGTCTAAGATGTAACCAGTGATAACAAAGATGATTTTGTACAAGAAGTTTGAAATCCTGGGCATGCCACCCCCACACCCCTGCAATGCCAAATATCGTATATGAATAAAAGAAAGACAGACATGAGGGGCCACCATTGAAAAACCTATTCTGCAGTTTTGCTGGACGAATTTGGCCAGCCTTTATATTGGAGGAAGAAAATACTTTATTATAAAGTATTTATTCATTGATTATATTATTATTATATTATTTCCATCAGGACCTCTAAATTGGCACATCTAATATTCTGTCAGCCTTGCAAGGGTAGTCTATACAGGAAGCATGCCTAGATAAACTAATTCTACTTTATTGTAATTCTACATTAATGTAATATTCCAAGTCTGAAAATATCTCTCTCCCCTCCCCCCCGCCCCCAGTCATCTTCATAACCCAAGAAATTAGAAAGAGTCCTTTCTGAGATGTTTGCCATGCCCATGTTTCCTCTGTGGACTAAACTACCTCTTATCCAATTGTTCCTCCAGACTGTAGTTAATCTCTCTGCCCTCAAGGCCATTCCCCTATATCATTAAACATTCCCTTTTCCTTCTGTTTTGCCTGACAATTAGTAGGTTGAGCTGAAAGATAGTAACCTGCCCAAAATTATTTAGTAGGTTTCCACAGCTGAGGATAGTCTTGAAACTTGGTCTCTCTGGTCCTGGTCTAATACTTTAATGTTTACAGGGCCCTGGGTCTCTTCTCTGAAGATAAAGCTAAGTAGTATGATGACAAATATTCTTTGGGTTTACTTACAGTAAGTTAAAACAACATTAGACTGTAGAGTAGACTATAGTAGGAAGTCAAAAATATCTTGGAATATGGCAACAATACTCCCCCCCCCGTCCCCCCAAAAAACCAACAACCTTGCAACGCATTTGCACAGTGACCATTTTTATATAGTTTACACATTAATTGACATATTTTAAATCTGTCATATTTATACCCTTACAGGTGCTTATGAATGTATAGCTTATAGTAGGAGCACATGCCCCACAGGAGCAGAGATAGGAAAGTTTGAGATGTACAATTCACAGTGTTTATATAGGCCCAAGAAAATGAATGGTACATCAGTTGTAGTTAAACATATGTTTCCCCTTCCCTTGCTTACTATGTGGGATAGTACTCCAGTTGCTAGAATAAAAGTGGGTGTTAGTCAAATAGGCATCCACAGGATCCACCATTGTCATGATCCAAACTCTGCCTCTTTCATTCATGCATGCAAAGTCATAATGCATGTATAAAAGGGAGGAGCTTACATTCTGTTGACACAGTACTATTTTTATCATTGCCTCCCTTGTTTCCCCTTGGCTGTAACAGGTACATTGTGTCTGAAATCACAAAATAACAGAAAAATAACTGTCAACCTTCTAGGTAGGGGAATTTAGCAGTACATTCCAATCTTCCTTCCTTCCTTCCTTCCTTCCTTCCTTCCTTCCTTCCTTCCTTCCTTCCTTTTTTCCTTCCTTCCTTCCTTCCTTCCTTCCTTCCTTCCTTCCTTCCTTCCTTCCTTCCTTCCTTCCTTCCATCTCACATAAGTGCCCCTTATTTGGTACCTTATTTGGTCAGCTATGTCCTTTGCAATGTGAACCATAGCCTCTGTATGTAAAATTCTCCCCCCTCATTGACGTCTATGGAAGAGAAATTTCTTACGTGAGACCCTGGGCCTTGCTCCACTTCATATCCCTTATTTCTGATTTGTGCTTTCATCCTGCACTTGGAATATTTCTCAAGGCACAGTCCTCCCATCAAATGTAACACATACTACCAGTATTTTTTATTTCTGTCATAATATTGGGTTTGTGTGTGTACGTGCATTTGGTTATAATTAAGCCCCAGTTGCAGAACAAAGTGTACTGTGTTACTTTTTTCAATAGCCACTTTGCCTTTTTCCAGAATATTCTCTTAATTGTGTTTTGCTTGTGTTGCTTCTCTCCTAATAGTGAATCAATGTTCTACTTTGGTGGACCATGCATATTTTTTATTGTGCTGTTTTGCGATTTCCTTCCTTTTAGTGCAGAGAATTGTTGTCTCTCAAACATGCTGATTTCTCTGTTTTAAGTGTTCAGCACTCTGAGTGAAGAATTGGTAGGTATGTTTCTGTGAAAATATTTTTTTTTCTTAATGAACTACCCTGCTTGCTGAGCATAATTCACTGGACCCATTTTATGATTCTACAGGAGGGGAAATTACATGGTGATGAAAAGCTTGAAACATTAATTAAGTGTATCATGAAGGTTCAGAAAGGACAAATATGTAGATTCCCCAAACTGTCATTTTTAATAATCTCCTACTTTAATGATTTCTTTGGAGCTATCGTTTTGAAAAACCTGGCACTAGTAAAACTGATACCATCTTCCTGCCCCTCCATTGTGGTACGATCTGTCTATTCATCTGCGGAAGCACAGCAACATCTGTGGGTTAAAGCCAGACATATGTCTGGCTACTAGAGTGAACTCTCGGCCTGGCAGGGATAAAGCAATTCTTATTCCAGGCCCAGATTTTTCATTCTCCTTTTAACTGTTACTAACATTCTCCCAGTGCAGAAAAACAACAGGGCTAAATACAGATTTATGTGTCAATTAAGGAGTGTTCTTCTGTCCAGGACTTACACATTGCGTGATTATTACCTTATGGGCTATCTGATTAGCTTTGTAGGGGACACAACAATGTATAACTTTCAAACAAAAAGAGGCTAAGGGAAGAGCATTAGATAAACCTCTTAAATATAGATCGATAGGTATTTACTGAATGAAATAAATAGAGTGAAGAACATCCAATGTAGAGGCTTGTCTGAATAGTCCAAATGATTCACAGTTACTTTATATGGCAACAGTGAGTTTAAATTTATGAATGAAATAGTTAATAATGTAGTGTCAATGTAATATATATACACACTCTCTATTGATTTATGCATCTGGTGCTGGGATGCAAAAGTTAAAAAAATTGCCTTGACATGTACACTTACTTAAAGGTGTAGATATATACCACAAACTTTTACCATCATGGAAAAAAGATCATTCATATCCTCTTGTTACAATGCTCTTTATGAAGATTACCAATGTTTCTGCTAAGCCAAACGAATAGGAAGCAATGGGTAATACTTGAACACATTCATTAGAATGGTGTTTGCAAACATCGGTAATTTATAAATGTATGGGCTTCAACTACCAGAATTTCCCAGCTGGCATGGCTACTGCTGAGAACTTTGGATGCTCACACATCTGGGAGTTGCCCAGATTGAGAATCTTCAGACATTCCAGAATTTAATCCATGGAAGAATTTAAAAGGATATGTGTACCCACTTCACTGTCTCCACTGAATTTTTCATGCTATGTAGGAAAATTGATAAGTGAGTTAATTGAACCAATCTTCCCTGGTCATAACCACGGTTGTTAGGAGTGGGAAAGCCTCGTTCTCTCCTTCTTTTCAATAACTCTGCTTCAGCTTATTGGTTTCTTGAAGCTAGCTCTTCACCTCCCAGTGACAATGTTCAAGATAGTGGCATCTCCCTCTTTATTAGCAGAGGAACACTGACCTTCAAGAAGATCACTGTGTTGTTGGGGGATGAGGCTTTCCCCCTGTAAGCAACCACCATTAACATTGCTGGTTTTCCATTGCTGGTTTTAGCAGCAGAGAAATTGAAATCTCTGCTTTGCCTCATCTTGGAAATTCATCTTTGCCCCATCTTGGAAATTCCCCTGAAGTATGTATATGTATTTCTAGTGATACTGTAAAACCTTCCGTATTTCTATAGGAACCGCAATATATAAATGATGGCTATGATGGTTGAAAGAGCCAGTGTGATGTAGTAGTTAAGGCATCAGACTAGGAACTGGGAAGCTGAGTTTTAGTCCTGCAGAGATACAAAGCCAGCTGGATGACCTTGGGCCAGTCACTCTCTCTCAGTCCTAGGAAGCAGGCAGTGGCAAACCATTTCTGAAAAACTTTGCCAAGAAAACTGCAAGGACATATCCAATCACCAGTAGTCAACACTGGCTTGAAGAGATTGGGGAACAAATGATGGCATAATCATTTTGCTAAAGTTCTCATTCTTAAGTGTATAAGTCTGCTGTCTCTCTCTCAGCTTCTTCATAAAAGCTTGTCATGACTTTAAGTGTGCAAATGCACTGCTGTGTGTCCAATTTAAAGATAGTCCTTCATACAGCAGTCAGTATAACACTCTGGATAGCTCCCACACCCTAGCTAAATTATTTTCTGGTAATCCTCTCTTTAATTGGAGGACCAGCGAAGTGTTTAATTAGTAGATGGCTTAACTTCTTTGGCTGTTTGTTACTGAGACTGGGATGCTGCTTCACCAAAGAGGTCTTTCATCATACAATGGTTTACAAAGGACCTCTAAGCAGACATAAAGCAAGTCCTTGAACTCCCCAGATGGCAGAGCTCCTTGACATTTATGACATGTCCATGTGCAAACTCCCCAGCCCTGTTGCAGCCTTAGGAATTTCAGGCTTGGGAAGAGCTACCAAGTGAATACTCTGCTTTCACTTTCCTTCTGCCTCAGTTGGCCTTTGAGAGACTGATGCTCCTATTATGTGTGCACATATCTGAAACCTCCTGTACTTCTTATGTTCCTCTTCTTCTTGACTAAATGTGACACTAGAATGAGCATAATGACAGAGCTAAGAAAAAAGGTGTTTATGGTTTCTATCATGGTGTGACCCAGGTTCTTTGACAGAATGATTAGTGGGAAGTAATTTGTAAAATGTGGTCTTTAGAAATGAACTAAACTAGAATTCTTAAACTGGACTGAAGTCTTGCTTTTTCCAGCTGAAGCCCATCCATTCTTTGGGGTAAATTGGTGAGGAATCCATGTTGACTTGGCCGAAAGCCAAAATGGGTGAAAGCTGCATACATTTTTAAAATATCCCATGTCCTAACACCCTCTTTTCCCAAGCAGGAAGGGAAAGGATAAGCACTTTTTATCAAAGATTTGAATTCACTTGTTTGTTTGTTCTAATATTACGCAAATTAGGGATAGACACAGTCCCTGTGTTAATGAGCCACTGCATATAAGGAAATAAAACTGAACATAGCCATGAGCTGATAGAACAGGTTTTGTTCATGATTGGAACTTTTTATTACCCAGCTCTGCACCTATTCCTTGTCAATGCAGTTATTTCTTAGTGTTCTAGCACATTTTCAATAGTGGGTTAAACAGCAATATCCAGCTAAGGTCTTCTGCAACTATTCAGGCTTTTCAAAAAGGTTGCAATCAATTTGTCTATTAACTTCTCTCCCTCCTCCGTTCCTCCTCCCACCAGATTTAGCTTCTGATGGTACTGTATGACCTTCCAGCAGTCTAGCTTCCATTGTTGTACCCTTGTTTTGGCTTCCAGTAGGGAATAATAAATTGCTAATCTTAATGAACTAAATAAACACAAAGCACTTAACTTTTTTTTCCACATGCAAACCAATTTTTACCTTGACAACTTGTTTCTGAGACTCCTTCTTTCAATGATAATTTGGGGGTGGGTTTGTTTGTTGTTTTTTTTATTTTATTGAGGATTTCCATTCAGTTTGGTTAATTTTTTCTTTGAATTTGGTCTGACACCAGTCTCAAAAAAGGGCTTTTGTTTTCACTAAAATGACTTCTATCTCTAAACGTTTTAAGCACCTCAAAAATTATACACATATATATGGACACAAATCCCATCACTCACATTGATACATACATACATACATACATACATACATACATACATACATAGACAAATCCTTTCACTCACATATATGCATGTATGTGAGTTATGGGGTATACACTGTATGTACACACACACACACATACACCCTTCTGTTGCTTAAGCTGATTGGCTTCTAAGTTGGAAAGACATCTCCTAGGGTTTCCCCAGCCTTTACTGGATGTCTTGTTGGAGAGGGATAATCATGCCCAGCCAATCTTGTTTATAACGCTTCTTATATATCACAAAATACTGTAAGTTAACAGCTTGCTCAGGGAACAAGAATTTGTTCCAGTTCCTGATTTAAATGTTTATGCTAATTGCTATTTATTGGCTCAGATGCAAATGATAGGTTGGCCAAAGTGAAATTTTATGACGAGCAAACTCCCCCCTTTTGTGCAAATTGAAAAAGTGAAACAAGAAGAGGATGAAATGAGCCGAAGATGGTCTTAATGGCTGCTTTTTAATGGGGAAGATAAAATTAAGACTGATTTACGTGGCCAACTCCCCTGTTTTCTCTTATCAGCTCATTTGGCAGGAAAAATGGAAAAGTAATTGTTCCTCTTCCAGTGTGGACCTCAAACCATTATTTATTGGCTGAAATTAATCGCTGTTTATCCTTCATTCACGTAGAAACCGCTCCATCAGCATTATGAACCCCAGCAAAACTCAACTAGTCCCTTGCAATTTAGATGATAGTAAGCACAGATCCTGATGAGCCGTGCCTTAATTTTCTGGGCTGTGGGAGTTAATGAAGACTCCTTTTCTTAGGTGGACATATTTGTATTTCTACAACATTAATAACAAAAGCCCATATTTTCTCTTCTTCAATATGTAAACTTTTTCTTTCTTTCTTTCTTTCTTTCTTTCTTTCTTTCTTTCTTTCTTTCTTTCTTTCTTTCTTTCTTTCTTTCTTTTCCTTCCTTCCTTCCTTCCTTCCTTCCTTCCTTCCTTTCTTCCTTCCCCAGGGACAAAGTTCTGGACAACCTTTTAGGTAGGGGAAAAGCGAAAGGAAAAAAAAAACTGAGAGCCCACATTTGTTCTGTTTTTATTATTATTACTTTTTGTTAAAAAAAATATGGCCCATAGTGTTTATTGATCATATCAATTCCCATTGCTTTAAAATATTCCATATAACCAAAATATTTTGAACTAAATATTTTGTCTTTTTTTCTTCCATTCTATCCATCCTTCAGCCTGGAAGGCTTATTGCACTGCCTGCCTGCGCAGTTTTGTGCTTAAAGGAAGCAAGGCGACTGAGACAGCAATAGCTCCATCTTATCTAAATCTGCCTGGGGGGAACCAATTGGAGCTGGCATCCTAAACCTGAATCCTAGACAGGAATCTTTCCATGCTTGCATCCTCCTTGCTAGGCATAATACAAACCATTAGCACAGCTCAGCTTACCTGACTTAAAAGGATGCTAGGATGCCTGCATATCCTCCATGTGAGAGTGTCCTTGAGAATTATAGAATGTGCTCTCTCTGTGTGTCTCTCTCATAATAGGATTTACTAGATTAGAAATATAAGAAATAAATCAATAGATTGTATACAATAATGTGAGCAAGGAATAGTCAAGAAATTGGTGGAAAATAAATGTCAGTTGCAAAATATTGTCTGGCAATAAACTATGGTTCACATGAACGCTTAAGCCTATACTTTCATTCTTTCGTCAATTCAGAGACTGCCTTGGTGACATTTAATCTTACATTTAATCACACTAGCATTGGCATAAATGCTTTTCTGTTTAAAGCATGCATTACTAAATAGAAGGCCAAGATTGTTAAGTTGACAGTTGAGTCCTATGTCGCCTTATGTGGATAATTGAGTCTTTATATAAAAATGAAGAGGACAAGTTTATACTTCTATACCTGCATGCTCATAGGAAAGAAAGAAAAAAGCTTCTTCCTCATTAAATATTAGCTCTTAAATTAATGTTATGAAAGGTATATAATTTCTCCGTGGTTTACACATTGCACATTGCAGTCCAGCTATGATTTCCTTTCTCTAAATCAACTGTTTGAACTTCATCCTTTCTTGGAAGAAAATAATATGGCCATGGCTATCCATAAGCTAGCACATCAAGGCACATGAAACATAAAAAGAAGCCATGCTGCATCAGCTCATACAGGCCAATAGCCAGCCTGATGTGATTAAAAAGCTCACAAACATGGAGAAGATACTAATAGCACCCTAGCTTGTAATTCCAAAGGTAATAAAGTGCCATCAAGATGAATGGCCATTAAAAGCCCAATCATCTATTATTTTATCCAGCCCCCTCTTACAGCCCTAGCTAGGCATTCCACAGTTTAATTACATGCTGTGTTAAGAGCCACACAGTGGCCTATAGGTAAAGACACTCGCCTCCTGCTAGGAAGGTTGAGAGTTCAATCCTAGGCAGTAGCAGATATTTCTCTATCAGGGCACAAAGAGAAAATACCTCCTGCGAACTCCATGTAGGCATCAGGAAGTGCATCTGGCCAGTAAATGCTCAGCTCCATTCAGTCACCCTGCCTCCATCCTGAATAAAGGAATGAAAGGATTATAAAAAATAAAAAAGGAAAGAAAGAAAAACGATGTTGTGTTAAAAAATCTACTTCTTTTATCAATCTTGAATCTCATTCCTTTAGTCTTTACAGGTGACCTCCATATACTGTATGTATGCTTTTGCACATCTTGTCTTATCTCCTTTTACCCACCTTTGCTCCAAGCTATTATAAATACCCTTAAATTCTCTAGTCATTTTTCATAAGGAGGTGCTTTAGCTTCTGTAACATTTTGTTCTCTCTTGTTCTCTCTCTCTCTCTTCCCTCTTTCTCTCACTCTCTCACTCTCACTCCTCTCTGTCTCTGTCTCTCTCTTTCTCTCTCTCTCTCCTTCCCCATCAGTTTTTTTTCAACTTTTCCAGCTGTACAATACTCAGTTTCAGGTGTGTGGTAACCAAAACTGTGCAGAGCTTGGTATGTAAATCTGGATTTAAAAGTATATGGAAGCTCCAGAATGGAAGGAACACCTATAATATGTCATAAATACAAAACTACCAGTTCCTTTGGAAGTGCACTTCAAGATACAGAATACCCAAAAGGAGCCATGGTGGTACAATGGTTAAAGTAAAACTACCACAGAGATGAGGGGGTCAATTTATTCTTTAAAGCAACAGAGGACAGGACAAGAAGCAATCTTGGACAGGAAACTAATCAAGGAGAGAACCAACCTGAATTTCCTAACGGTAAGGACAATTAACTAGTGGAATATCTTGCCTTCAGTTGTCCTGGGTGCTTCATCACTGGAAGTTTTTAAGAAGAGACTGGATGGTTATCTGAAATGGTATAGGATCACCTGCTTGAGCAAGGGCCTGGACTAGAAGATCTCCAAGAACCCTTTCAGCTTTATTCTGATTTACAATGAAGTATTGCAGGCTAACTCTGTCCACAGTCAGGAGTTTGATACCAACTTGCTCAAGGTCGACTCAGCCTTCCATCCTTCCAAGACTGGTAAAATTAGGACCATGATTATTGGGGGCAGAAAGTGCAGTAAAGCTCTATGTATAAGTCTAAATGCTATTGCTATTGCTGTTGATAAATGATGCTTCAGCTGTGGAAGACCAATATGATATTCATAGATTATTTTTCTCTTATAAGCCAGTTCTTTGGGTAGGAAATAACAATAAGCAATGCCACTTAGACTTATATACCACTTCACAGTGCTTTTACAGCCCTTTCTAAGCGGTTTACAGAGTCAGCATATTGCCCCCAACAATCTGGGTTCTCATTTTACCCGCCTCAGAAAGATGGAAGGCTGAGCCTGGTGAGATTCAATCTGCCAAATTGCAGACAGCCAGCAGTCAGCAGAAGTAGCCTGCAGTACTGTACTCTAACCACTGCGCCACTGCAGCTCCGAAATCATAGGGTGCTTCTATTCCATGGTAGCAAGACAGCTATAAAGAGGTCCCCCTAGAACTTCCGGTTTGTCGGCTTCGCGAGCGGCAGGGATTTGCGGCTGCGCGATCCCTGCCGCGCTAGCCGTTTTGGGGCTCCGACCCACACGGGTGCGGAGCTAGGGCTGCCCTGCAGGGGCAGCTGAAGGTAGGGGATCCGGAGAAGGGACTGGGGTGTTGCAGACCCCCTCCTGGCCGGCTGAACCCCTTTCTCCCAGGACGGTGCAGCGGCGGTCCGTAATGGCCGCCACAAAGAAGCAGGCAGCCGGGTAAGAATGCGCAGGAGGAAGTGGAGAAAGTGCTTGAGAGGAGAAAGTTTTCTTGGCTCCTAGGACTCTAAGACATATTTAATAAAATTCCTGAAAAGTATGACTTTCTGAATAATACCTGCCAGAAGAGGAAAAAGCGGCTGTTTGAAGGTGCTGAAAGGATAGCTTTCCCTCTTTTCCTACGGAATAAATAAATGGATATTAAGAAACCTATTTTTTTAGGTGGAAATTGGTTTTAAGCGATGAGTGGGAAGAGAGAGGATTAAAAGAAAATATTTGTATGCTAAGACTTTGTTGGAGCAGATGCCTTAAGGATTTGAAGACTAGAATATATTGTAATAAGATTTTAAACAGATTTGGACTTTCTTTCTCTTTGATTGATATTACCCCAGAAGGAGAAAGTGAGAACTCTGCCTTGGTTTGGACTGATTGATAAATTTGGGACTGTTTTATCTTTTTTATTTTCTTTTGAATATTCTGGTTGTTGTAAGAAGAAAGAAGGAGAAAAGAAAAGAAAAGATTTATAATGGCTCTTTCTGTTGAGGAACTAAGAAAAGAATATGAACAAGCAAAAAAATGGTAAAGATGGTGTGGAAGAAGCTTTCCTTTTCTTAGAAATGGCGCTTACTAATTATCAACAAACATTACAACAGATGAAGACAGCAGAGGAACAAGAAAGAAAGGAAGGAGCCATCTTTAATGAATCTCAGAATTTGATCCAGAAAGAAGGAAGAGAGAAAGAAAGAAAAAGAGAGAAGAAAGAAGAAAACTAAAGGACTTAAGGACTTAAGATTTAAAAAAACATTTAAGAAAGGGAAAAACAAAGTGCAAAACCAATATGATGATAGTAAACAAAAGGAAAAGAATACGACAGAGAAGGGAAGCCGGTAAGGCAGAGGCTAGAAGAAGGGGGTAGAAAGGTCTGTTGGGAGAAGAAAGAAAGGAAAAGGTGGAGAAAAGCTACAATGTTTTGAAATTAAATGAAAAAAAGGAATTTTTATGGATAATGGATAAAGTATAATTTTTTTTTTAAAAAAAAGATTTTGCAAGGTACATAAGATGAGATGGTAGTATTGCAATGGTTTAAGAGTTGACAAGAGATTAAAATGTTAAAAGGTTTAAAAATGATTGGCTTTAAAACTTAATAATAGGAGAGGTTTAGAATATTGTTTTAATTAAAGAGTTTAATAAAATTATGGTATTGATGGTATTATAAAATTTTTATTATAGTATTTTTTTTTAATATTTGGATTTATTGTCTAATTATGCACTTAATTGTGTTGGATGTATTAGTTAGATAGAATGTACCAAGCAAAATCTGATTGGGTATTAGATATTATTTTAAAGATTAATTTGATTAACTTAGGGGGAGATAGAAAGGCATCATACTCTGATTAATGATTTCAGGAGAAACTGATTTTCTTTTTTTCATAAGGAATGAGACAAAGGGATGATAAAAATGGACAAAAGATACAAATATAATGATTCAAACTAAGATGATTAATTAAGGTAGAATTAAGAAGTGTGAAATATGTGGAGAAGTTAATATAGAAGGCTTAGAATGGTAAATAAAATAAGTAATGATATGTAAGATGAGCATGAATATAATTGAAGTCCATGAAGAGAGAGACACCTGGGTCCAAGTTACTTTCCAAAAAGATTTTTATGTTTTGTGTGTTGTGTGTATATGTCTTTTTGGGGGAGAATTAGTAAAAACTTGTAGAAATATAGAATGAGAATAATGGTAACTAAGTCAGAAAGAAACAGATGAAATAATAATAATGATATTGAATAAGAGTAAAGAGAAGTAAAGAGAAATTGAATAAGAGGTTTGGGTATGTTATATGGAAATGGTTTAAAACAGAATCATAATTTATCTGACTTGTTAAATTTACAATGGAAAAAGGTTTAAACATGTAATGAATAATGATAATTTGTGTGTTTTAAAAATTAATAAAACTTGTTTTTTAAAAAAAAAAAGAGGTCCCCCTAAACAGTGGTATTTCAAAAATGGATATTAGAGAAACCTATTAGGCCTTTTTAGGTGGAAATTGGTTTTAATTTTAAAGCGATGAGTGGGAAGCCCTTTAAGGAGAGGATTAAAAGAAAATATTTGTATGCTAAGACTTTGTTGGAGCAGATGCCTTAAGGATTTGAAGACTAGAATATATTGTAATAAGATTTTAAACAGATTTGGACTTTCTTTCTCTTTGATTGATATTACCCCAGAAGGAGAAAGTGAGAACTCTGCTTGTTTGACTGATTGATAAATTTGGGACTGTTTTATCTTTTTATTTTTTCTTTTGAATATTCTGGTTGTTGTAAGAAGAAAGAAGGAGAAAAAGAAAGAAAGATTTATAATAAAGCTCTTTCTGTTGAGGAACTAAGAAAAGAATATGAACACAAAAAAAATGGTAAAAGATGGTGTGGAAGAAGCTTTCCTTTTCTTAGAAATGGCGCTACTAATTATCAACAAACATTACAACAGATGAAGACAGCAGAGGAACAAGAAAGAAAGGAAGGAGCCATCAATGAATCTCAGAATTTGATCCAGAAAGAAGGAAGAGAGAAAGAAAGAAAGAAGAGAAAAGAAAGAAAACTAAAGGACTTAAGGACTTAAGATTTAAAAAAAAACATTTAAGAAAGGGAAAAACAAAGGCAAAACCAATATGATGATAGTAAACAAAAGGGGAAAAGGAATACGACAGAGAAGGGAAGCGGTAAGGCAGAGGCTAGAAGAAGGGGGTAGAAAGGTCTGTTGGGAGAAGAAAGAAAGGAAAAGGTGGAGAAAAGCTACAATGTTTTGAAATTAAATGAAAAAAGGAATTTTTATGGATAATGGATAAAGTATAATTTTTTTTAAAAAAAAGATTTTGCAAGGTACATAAGATGAGATGGTAGTATTGCAATGGTTTAGAGTTGACAAGAAAGATTAAAATGTTAAAAGGTTTAAAAATGATTGGCTTTAAAACTTAATAATAGGAGAGGTTTAGAATATTGTTTTAATTAAAGAGTTTAATAAAATTATGGTATTGATGGTATTATAAAATTTTTATTATAGTATTTTTTTTTAATATTTGGATTTATTGTCTAATTATGCACTTAATTGTGTTGGATGTATTAGTTAGATAGAATGTACCAAGCAAAATCTGATTGGGTATTAGATATTATTTTAAAGATTAATTTGATTAACTTAGGGGGAGATAGAAAGGCATCATACTCTGATTAATGATTTCAGGAGAAACTGATTTTCTTTTTTTCATAAGGAATGAGACAAAGGGATGATAAAAATGGACAAAAGATACAAATATAATGATTCAAACTAAGATGATTAATTAAGGTAGAATTAAGAAGTGTGAAATATGTGGAGAAGTTAATATAGAAGGCTTAGAATGGTAAATAAAATAAGTAATGATATGTAAGATGAGCATGAATATAATTGAAGTCCATGAAGAGAGAGACACCTGGGTCCAAGTTACTTTCCAAAAAGATTTTTATGTTTTGTGTGTTGTGTGTATATGTCTTTTTTGGGGGAGAATTAGTAAAAACTTGTAGAAATATAGAATGAGAATAATGGTAACTAAGTCAGAAAGAAACAGATGAAATAATAATAATGATATTGAATAAGAGTAAAGAGAAGTAAAGAGAAATTGAATAAGAGGTTTGGGTATGTTATATGGAAATGGTTTAAAACAGAATCATAATTTATCTGACTTGTTAAATTTACAATGGAAAAAGGTTTAAACAGTAATGAATAATGATAATTTGTGTGTTTTAAAAATTAATAAAACTTGTTTTTTTAAAAAAAAAGAGGTCCCCCTAAACAGTGGTGTATCTTAAAGCTTAGGCATGTTCAAGCTGACAACTTATTTCAAACTTTCAAGAAAAATCTGTCTCTTCCTGCGTTTATCAGTGCTCTGTGATTGGAGTTAAAAACGTTCTCTGAACATTCTTTCAAATGGGTTAAGTATTAATTTATTGCTGTTGTGAGCAACCCAGAGTTGTTCAATATGAGTTGCCATATAGTTCTCTTTAAATAAATACATGAATAATACTTTTAATTTTACTGGCTTACTGTTAATAGGTGTTTAATCTTTTTCCTCCTCCTCCTAATTTTAACTGTTTTTATGATTCACCTTAAGGTTTTGGTCACTGGTTCAAAATCTCCAGGGATGCAATATTCTCATCTTCCTGACTCTGCCGTCAATGAGTAGAAGAAACTGGGTTGTATAATAAGGGTTTTAATGTGATGATGATCTCTGATGATGATCATTGATTTTATTGCATGTTTGCCAGTATAATGATAGGATTTAGAACAGGCAGAGTGTTTGCATTATAAGCTGAATATATCAAATAACTAATCTTTCAAGAAAAACAGGAGACATAAAGGAAAAAATAAGATGTCTAAAAATTTAGGCAGACATTACTATTTAGCTAGATCTCCTCTGACATTTGCAGTTAAATCCAAAATAGTTTAATTCAACCTAAGTGCTAGAATAATTCCTTTCAGATTGTAACAGCAGTTTTAATTTTACAGTGGATGTTAAAAATGTTAGTGTTTTTGGAGGCCCTTTAATAAGGCTATGCCAGAAATGGAATCAATGGAATCAGAAGCAATTTGCTTTTCACTGTTTTTCTACAAGTGACACCAAAATCACTAATATATGGTTGCTCCATGAAAAAGCAAATGGTTTGAATTACGTTCATCCAGCCCACTGCTTGATTCAGGGAGCCAAAGCTAAAACCTTCCTCTAAAAATAGTTGTGCAACTTTTATTTGAATGCTTCCAACAGGAAAGATATGACCACATCTTTAGTGATAAATTCTTAAATTTATCTTCCAGGGTATAATCTGAGTCAGTCACTGGGACCAAAGGTTTATTCTTCAAAGCTTTCAAGCTTATATGGATCCCATCATAGAGGAGCTTCTCTTTCTCCAAAATGTGTGCATTGGGCTGTTCTATGCATTGCATTGATATGGTTGCTGATTGTGTGTAGCTTTTAGTTGTTAATTAGGGGGTTGACTGCTCTTCCAGCCAACACACTTAAACACCTTAAGATCTAGTCATGCACTCAAGGACAGCAGAGAAAAAAGTATATCAGCATTTTATTATTTTAAAGAATATCATCATTATCATTCATCAGACCAACCAACCACCTCTTTCTCTAACTCAGGCTAAATGCCAGTTCTTTCAAAACTTCCTGAGAGAGTTTGTTTGCTATAAGTCTAATAATCTATGCTGCAGTTCTTTGAATCCATTCTACTTTCTCTCTATATATCTCTGTGATATTCCCAATTCTGGCTAGTTGTTGTGGTTCAGCGGCAGCCTGTGCAGTGGGGAAGAACGGGGACCAATCCGGGAGTCTGGAGAGGACTCAGACTTAGATTCTGCATCTGATGCAAAGATGGAATCAGGACCATCTGGAAGTGGGGTGCTGACTCTGGAGCTTCTGGAGTCTGGCAGCAGCAAGGCCGAGGAACAAGGGGAGCCTGTTCCCAATGCGTGTGTGCACAGAGCTGCTAGAAGGAAAGAGCAGTTGAGTCATAAGGGGTGACTCAGGAGTAAGGCTTGGAGGTGATTGCCCCTCCCATAAGGTATAAAGGACAGGCAAAGGTGAAGAAACCTTCGTACGAAGCAAAGTCATCTGTTCTGTTCAGATTAATCGTTGAAGCTCTGTGTGGACTCTGTACTTCGTTTGGTTTTTTTTATAATTCATTTGGCACTCTAGTTGTTTGCAGCAATTCAAAGGAAAGAAAGGTGGGTGCTTATCTCGAAGGGACTGTTTGGGACTCATTACCGGCTGGGTATGAAAATAACTCCCAGTGTTGAAATAAAACAAGAGTTGTTCTAACTAAGTGTGTGCTTAATTACGATCTCGGGAAGCCTTGGTCAGAACACTAGTTTAAACCTAACCTACACATATAAGAAACCAGGGAAATTGGTACAACACATGCAAATGCTTTGTGTATAAGTCTTAGCAGTAGTTCAGGATGTTCTGATATTACACTTTCTCCTTTAATCAAATACAAAGCACCTCCATGAAAATGGAATTGATTGAAGCTATGCAAGTGAAAAGCTTTTCCTATCCCACAGTCCTCATCCTGAGGAGCAGAGTTGCTCATGTGGTTAGGTTACTGGGCTGATGATTGGTAGTCTTGCATTCAAGACCCCATTGCTGCCACATGGCAGAGTGACCTCCTATCACTTGCTCCAACTCCTGCTGATCCAGCAGTTTGAAAGCAGGTGACTGTGAGTAGATAGATGGGTACCATTTTGATGGGCAGCTTAACGGGGACACAAAAGGAGCCTCCAGGTGGGTATCATCCAGGCAATTTTGATGTCACTGGTTAATCCCTTCAACTAGAACCACTTCCAGGCTCCCAAAATGACCATGCTACACTGAACCAAAATGTGTGATGAAAAAGGAAATTTCAATTATATGCCAGGCTTTTCTATCAAAAAGAATCAAAGATCAGCATCAATGAAACCCAGGCACAGAGTCCCATGAAGCTGGGTCAACCTAAGCAGCAGAACTGAGATGCAAAGACAATGGCAAACCACTTCTGAAAACTTTGCCAAAAATAAATATAGAATAAATATTTTTAGCACCAAGGTGGGGGAGGAGAGAAACTTTTCCCCCTTGAGAGAACTTACCCATAACTCAACTTTTTTTGGAGGGTGAACTCTATTAGGAGCAAGAGCTGGAGTCCAACAAATTTCTGTTCTAAACAATCTCCAGACAAGATACATCTTAAAGTTAACCAGAACTGTGGAACACCCTGTAAATTACAGGCAGGAAGATTTGCCGGAGCAGCAACTGCATTTCATGGCCAAGTAGAGTTTAATTTCAGCAATATTTTAAAACTCAATTGGGCATTAGCAAAGTCTTCTAACGTTTTCTTTATAATTGGAAGAGGGAAAATGTGTAGAATCCATATGCAAAGATGCAGATTTGTATTTCTATTCTCTTTGGCTATCTCAGAAAATGAAGGTTTAATATCTCCCAAGAGGCTTGGAATTGTCCTTGACTGCCATGAGGTGAATGCAAGGGAACTCCAGGTTTGCAAAGCTTTCCCTTTCTTAATTGTATTCCAATATATGAAAAATGCCTTTGCATATTAAAAATCCATCATCTATTGGGATCTTAATGGGAGCAAGACCCACGGTGGTGAAGCTTCCATCACTGGTGTTCTTGGGGGTTGATCCAAGGTTGCAAGTGACTTATGAAAATAAATGTGCCACATGTGAAAATGAAGCTATAGTTCCGGAACTAAGATATATAAACTTTAAAAAGAACAATTGAATGGGGACAAAGTTCACTTATTATTCCCACCTCCCCCTTGGGTAATAAATCTATTTTTTCTCCTGCATGGGTTTAAATTTTATGAAATCTGTGTTGGCTTCACATTTTGTTTTCTTGTGCTCAATCAATGCCAACTATGAAAAGCTAATACAGGTAGATCTCAACTTACAACAGTTCATTTAGTGACTGATCAAAGTTACAAGGGTACTGAAAAAAGTGACTTGACCATTTTTCACACTTATGAAGGTTGCAGCATCCTCATGGTCACATGATCAAAATTCAGACATTCAGCAACTTACTCATATTTATGACTCTTGCAGTGTCCCAGGGTCATATGATCACTTTTGTGACCTTCTGACAAGCAAAGTCAATGGAGAAGTCAGATTCATTTAACAACAGTGTTACTAACTTAACAACTGCAGTAATTGACTTAACAACTGTGGCAAGGAAGTTTGTAAAATGGGACAAAATTCACTTAACAAATGTCTCACTTAGGAACAAAAATTTTGGGTTCAATTGTGGTCGTAAGTCAAGGACTACCTGCCCTAACATCTTTAGAATACCTAGAACTACATCTATCTCCAAGCATTGTATCCTCAAAGTTATTAGAGGATCATGGGAGCCATGCAGTGATATGCTTATTCCCCTGTTTCTTTTCTCAATTCTCCAGCCTTTAGTCCTATCAATTCCAGGGGTGGGATTCTACCGGTTCGGTCTGGTTCTATAGAACCGGTAGCTCTGAAGAATATCTGACACCAAACCAGTTCTCTCTTCTTCTTTTTTTTGTTGGGCCTATCCGCCCGCCAGGCTCTAGGCTGTCTTTTATTCTTACCTTAGATGCTTTGCTCAGCACTGCTGAGTGCCACGCATCAGCAAGAGATGGTGATTGCTTTCAGGAGAAGTTGTTTTCCAAGTACTGCGCGCATGCGCATGCAAAACATGCACTCACTGAACGCTTGTTATGCCAGTAGGATCCCACTTCTGGCCAGGTCCCTATAAGATCTGCAAAAAACCACAACAAATGTTCTGTTTTTCTTGTCATACCAAAGTCTTTGACATCTGGTGTACCAAGTCTTGTTGATGAAGCTATGATCAGGGGTGGGATTCTACCAGTTCTCACCTATTCGCTAGAATTGGTTGTTAACATTCTAAGCAGTTTGGAGAACCGGTTGTTAGAAGAAATTACTGGCCTAATCCTGTAAGGAAGGCAGGAAGGAAACATTCTGGTATTGCTTACAGAAACTGCCTCTTCGTTAACCCTTATTATATTCTTCGCAGGACTAGACTTCTTGTCTCTGGAACATGTCTGGAGTTTTTTCCCCCCTGCTTTGCTGGTACTTTGCTTGTGTGGAGTGATCATTCAAAGTTACAATGGCACTGAAAAAAGTGACTTATGACCATTTTTCACACTTACAACTGTTGCAGCATCCCCACAGTCATGAGAGGCCAGGCGAGGAGATGCGTGCCTCGATGTGAGTGATATTGAGTTGGCCACTCCGAGCCAATAACATGACCACCAAGCCACGCCCACAGAACCAGTTGTTAAAAATTTGAATCCCATCCCTGGCTATGATGCATACCTTCTGTCACTGCCCATTAAATACATCAGGTCTGGAATACAATATGCTTTTTAAGTAGTTTCCCCATATTCTCTAATATGCTCATTTCATTTGAACAGGTAGATTACATATTACAAAGACTAAGACTGCTCCTGGAAACTGACAGCACTTTTTTTTAACAATGTGTGATATACTTCAGATTGTTGGCCTTATAATGCCCAATCAGCATGGCCAAAACTCAAGACCTCAATGTCACAGGAAAAAAGTGCTTTATTCCTCCACCCTAATTTTCGTTTCCCTCATGTTTCTACTCAAAATACTGTGCTGAGTGGAATATGGGAGTTGTAGAGCAATAGAACTAGAGAGTGTCAAATTTGGGTAGGCAGACTAGGATTATTTTTTTGGTGTTGATGGGAGTGGTGTCCATGCGGAAGGATAAAAAAAGGGTCAGCCACAGGTTGGGATTCCACGTTGATTTTTTTTATGCATTTTGCCTTCTGTGGACACTTTTAGATGTTAAGCATATTTCCTTTTCAGATATTTGTTAATGCAATTGGAAGAACACAATTTTAACTACTGCTGTGCTGTTGTTCTGCTGTTTTAATATATTAATTGATTATTTCCGTTATTATTTTAATTGTTAGGTTCTCTGAAGACTATGTAAAGGGTGGTTATGATTAGAATGTAAATATCAATCAATGCAAGATGCTCTTCTATTTCTCACTACAGATACCTTTATATTTATATATTTCTGTTCAAAAGTACCAGTCACTGGCATACACTAATTGAATCATAAGGTAGGGATGATAATAAAAAAACATTATCTAGACCAGAGGTGGGGAACGATGGCCCTTTATGACTTGTGGTCTTCAACTCTCAGAATTCTTGGAGTTGAAGTCCAAAAGTCATAAAAGGTCTATCATTCCTCACCTCTGATCTAGAGTAACCCCCTACTTGGTTCAACATATACTAAAAGTAGTTCAGACAGGTGGCTGTTCAGTCATTAGACTTAGAAGATTTAGAATAACTTTATTGTCACTTTGAATGTATACTAATTGGCATACATTAAAATGAAATTACATTGCATACAGCTCTCAAAGGGTCTTCGCCTCTAATATGAACATAAACATGACAAGATACATACATACAAAATTATGCATACACCCACATATATTATATGACTTGTTTGAAGACCTCCAGTGTAAAAAAATATGTTACTTAATGAGGCAACCTATTCAATCAATAATTCTTACAATTGATACTTCCTTGTAATATCTAATTGGAACCCTCTTGAGCCAATCCATTTCTGCCTGAGACTACTACTATACCTCACCTCAGACTTCTTTTCTGAAGGTTAAATCTGACCATTTCTTTAACTATTCTCATCTGTTGGTTTCAAGTCCTTTTGGTAGTCCTCCTCTGACTTGACTGAAGTTTGCCAAATGTCCGTTTTAAAATGTGTGTCCACAATGGGACACAATATACCAAGTGAGATTTAACCAAGACAGAATAGAGCAGGACAAATACTTCCCATGATCTGGATGTTATTATTTGTTAATACAGTGCATCCCCTTTTTTCTTCTTTCATCTTTTGACAGAAGAAGTTATTTTAATTCCTCTTTAATTCCTGATGAGATTGGCAAGGTGCCTGCTTGACGCTTTCTTCTCAGTCTTCATGAGCTGACAATAGTTTGATGGGTTTACTAACCATCTGTAAGCCCTGATAATTGTTCCCCTATAATAAAGCAGTCTCCTTGTTTTTAATTTAAGTATTCATTATGTAAACCAGACTAGCATATGCTTTAAATATCTCTTTGCAGTAATGTTTGAAGCAGAGAAGTCTGAAGAGGAGGGGGATGAAAGAGAAGCACCACACCAATACAGTGTTCTGCCACTGTTGTATGTGTGTCATGATGCAATACATATGTAAGAAGGGGGTGGAGCTAAGAATGAAGGCACTTCTATTTTGAGGGGAAAGTAATCAGAAATAAATGTAATGTGCTCACTCAGTTGTGGGCCTCAGAGGTTCTTCCTGTGTTTAGTGAAATTTATGAGTGATTTGTATCTCTCAGTGTCAGGCTGTAATGGGGAAAAAGTTGACATTCCACAACTGCTAAAGACATAAAAGAAATATGTAGCATACAAATGGCATGACTTGCTATATGCCAAGCAGTGACAAATGTTAAAAATCAAAGAAATGAGAGGCTGCACTACTGGCTGAAATGTCAAATAGGTTAAATGAAAGCAGGATGATCCTTAGCCATTAGAGAGATCCCAAATCTATTGTGTAGGAGTATCAGAAAAGGAGAAGGAAAGAAAATGTTTAAAATATAAAAGTAGAAACAGAACAATGCTGTCATAAACTACTCACAAAAGTCAACTGGAATCTGAAGAAAATCTAATCCACATTTGGAACTGAATGAACTGGTCGGGAAAATAATTCAACTTTGGACATTAGGTATCTTAAGGTCTTCATTTTGTTTTTATTGGAAGTAACTTCTGCTAATATTTCATTTCATGTTGGAAAATGAATATATTTTGGATATATTCAAAATATAAAGGACAACAGAAACAAAGAATGTTATTCCATCAAAATAATTCTTTTAGATCAAGTGTCTGTAACTGAACATTGACAGGCTATTCCTTTAAACAGCGTTTCTCTTTGCTCTGAGACCAAGTAGAAGGAACTATTATTGCTGCAATTTTGTCTGTTTGGCAAAGGAGGAAATCACATTCATCACATATGTCTGTTCCAATAATTATTTGGACCAACCATTGATTGAGGTTGGACTATTGCTATTTTCAAGGCTGAGCACCCTTCCCCCTTCTCTTTTCCCTTTAATGCACAGTTGTGATGCTTCATTTTGTAATTTAGTATCTTGGTTTATTGTGAAAAAAATTTCCAGTTCAGCTGTGACGAGAAACTTTAGATTAATAGAAAGGTGAGCCAGATGTTCTTTCAACAAGCTGGATCACACATAGAAAGACACAATACACGAACTGGGTCAACACTGATTACATTGGTTAAATGTAAGGCATTTAATATGGAGTTAGATAAGTATGTTAGGTAAAATAAGTTAACTAACTCAGTAAGATAAGATAACTTAGATAAAATGATGGCAAAGGTCAGGAAAGAAAATGAACAACCCTAACCCTAACCACCAGGTGAGCAGCTTAGGAGAAGAATAAGACAGGTGGCTAATCAGACAGTAGGAAGTAGACCTCAATCAGGGTCATCAAGGCACATTGCCTCGTACGCTTTTAAGTCACTGCTATCTTTATTTTTCACCTTATAGCTCCCTGCCCATCACTATTCTGATGAATGGAGTATATTTTCTTTTGTCTCCTGCTGAATAAAACATGGCTTGTCCTGATTAGTGTAATGAACAACTTCTATCAGTAATGAAGGATCGTTACAGATCCTTCATTTTCAGCATTCATCCTGCATCAACTTTGATGAATTGAATTTTAAGACAGAATGAGAGAGGAAAAATGGAGGAAAAGGAACCATGGGCAGAATGTTTGTGAAGAATTTGTAAGTGAATTTCTCAACCATTTAGAAATCACAACAATAATATAAAGAGTAGTTGCTTTTTAATGCATCCTACTAAGTGCTAATTTCTGAAGTCATGCTAAATTCTAATCTTAGAGAATCTCTGAACTATATCAAAATCTACCTCATCTGTTGGCTATTTAATTTTTTGGTTGCATCCCAGATTTGGTAAAATGAGTGGCTATATAAATCAATTCTCTCTCTCCCTCCCTCCCTCCCTCTCTCTCTCTCTTTTTCTTGGAGATCCTACTTAAGCTTTAACCTCTACTTTCCTCCTTTGAGTCTTTTTGTCCATCTTCAAATCTACATCATAGTCATAAATTCATTGGAACTAAGAGTTGGGCTTTATTTCCTTCTGTTCTTGTAGTGCATTGTATGTTCATCTTTTAATCATATACATATAGCTGAAAATAAAATCAGATTTTTAAAAATAAACACACATAACTGTTGTGTCGCTATCTTTCAAGCTAAACAATGTTGTCAAGGTGTAGAAACAAAATAAGCAATAAAAAGCAAAAAAAATTTTTAAAAAATCCCACCTTTGTTATTTTTATAAATAACCCAAAGAGACAAACATACCTAGTACTCCTTTCTCCTCCTACTTTCCCCACAACCTGGTGAAGTGAGGTGAGCCAGAAGTGACTGGTGTAAAGTCACCCAGATGACTTTCATGCCTAGAACTTAACACACAAGGACTAGCAAATGTACTAGCCTTCCATATGAAAACTGCACTTGCCTTTGTTCAAATATAAATAATGAATCTGTATTTCATATATTGTTAAAGTGCTCCTTAGATACAAATTTGTTGGGGGCAGACAACAGGTCCTCACATGAAGGCTTCAAAAGTACTGATTTATTGTCAAGCCTATTCATAGGAATCTTCTCAGACTAATGGTTTGCACCTGGGTAAAACTAGATAAGGTTCAACAGTAATGGGTGTGTGTATGTTAGACTTCAAACTTTCTGATTACATAGAGACTTGAAGCTGATTCCTTGCTTGACTCTTCACCCTGACTCTGTCAGTCTTTCTCTACAAAAGTGTTGATTGAAACTCATAGCCCAAATTATAATTTTAATTTCTCCTTTATGAAATTACTGCTCTGCTTGTAGATAAGTATTTTCCAACTTTGGCCACCAGGGTCAATCACAATTCAGAAGAAGGTTGATAGGGAATCACAATGTAACTTATCAATGTTAAATTCATCTTCAAAGGTGGAAAAATTGCATAATTGTGCTCTGTCTGCCATCTTTCTAACATTTGTTCCACAGATGCCGCTCTTGGCAACTTCCAGACAATGGCCACATTGACTGGGAAATTCAGAGTTAAAATCTTTCACCTGGAAATTGCCTTGGATTCCCCCTCCCTTCCTCCCTCCCTCCCTCCCGTCTCTTCTCTCTCTCTCTCTCTTTCTCTCTCTCTCTCTCCCCTCCCCCATGTGCCAGTGACAGAATCAGAGGTGTACCCTACTTAATGACACAATGCAGTTTGTATGGGCCAGTTGTCTCAGTAAGTTCCATGGTACTTAATCCTAAATAAATTTACCTGAAATGAAATGCTAATATTGTAATATTATTCACACCAACATGGGAGTAACTCCGACTCAGCTTATTTCTAAACAGATAGGCATAGAGTCATACTTTTATTTACATTATGTGGCAATTGCATCAAACTTAAATTCCGAAATGATTTTGAAATACATAGTTACAGGATAGCTTCTGGTAGCCAATTGTGAGGATTTTAAATTCAAAGTATTATGGAGAAAATAAGCTATCACATTTTATCTGAGTTTTTTTTTTTCTTGGCTACCAACATTCTGTTTTTCTTTTCTTTTCTTTTTTAATGCATCTTCAACCAATTACTAACAACATAGTTGGTTTGGGCATTTACCCAACTGTGTTCTTTTATAGATTTTATTCCAAAAGAAGAAAAAGATCACCTTACATCTCTGTTAATGGCTTTAAGCTTTAGAAGCCGTAACAGTTAAAATCTGCAGAGTTTTTAACAGGTTTGAAATCTACGATCTTAAGTTTACCTTTGTACTGGATGCAGAAGATGCTCCAGTTAATCTTCTTTAAAGTCCTATCCACTTAATGGAAATGCTCAGCTGTATAATTACATTGAGCAGTGATTCCTATTCCAAAAAGGGGAAAAATAATAATCTAATGGTATTGTCTCTATAAGCGAATGAGAATTTCAGGAGTGGATGCTGGTGCCACCCATGTGATTCAGAGAGGTTAATGCAGTTAAAGTTATTTCACAGTCCATTAAGGAGCTTACGGTGACCTCATGACCTTTGAGCCAACAACACGGAATCCATTATCATCACAATGGACAAGCTTGTGGGTTTGGCTGACTTGACAATGGGCTGAGGAAATCCCAAGTTAATACTTATGGGTTTTTTTTTCCCCTTCTCTCTGTCTCTGTCTCTCTCTGTGTGTCTCTCTGTCTCTCTCTCTCCTCTCTCTCCCCCCCTTAAAAAAACATACACTTTCCTTTCTGCTCCTTTGATATGGCTATTAATACACTCTCCCATAATTTGTAACATTAACATTGTTGAAGGAACAGAAAGGGACACTGAAATGAAGATGTCAGAATTGCTGACTTAGTTCCACGCATAATACAGGCTACATATGGAAATGACAGAGAGCTAACTAGAAAGATCAAGAGGAAAACAATAAAAACCCTCAGTAGAATTATGATAAATTATTGAAGCCAGCCGAATGTCTTTGAGCACATTTTCTTTCCTTCTATTTCTTCAGGCAATGTGTATCTTGTTGTTTTTTCAATGAATGTCTGTTTTATTGCTGCAAAAAAAATATCTAGTGCTGTATTTTTTTTTTCAATTAAAATACTTAGAAAAGAATTGCAGGCAACTTGTCTCTACAAGTTTCTTATCAAATGTTGCTCAGCTTTCCTGAAGCAGAATTTTCTAAAGAAAAATGTTTTAAAAAACTGAAATTTGTAATTTGGGGGAACAGCAACATTTTAAATTAAAAGGTATCCTGATATTTGCTTTATGAGGTAAATAAATCTTGGTGTTTGGATTGATCTAGACAAAAATATTTATTTAGACTTATGGCATGCACTGTTGGTATAACATATTTTTTGTTAATGGTAGTAAAAGTAATAACAGTAATTTTTAGAATCATAATTACTAATTATATGCTAAAAATTACTAAAAATCACAAAGTGAAATTTTTATGTGAATTGAACACCAATTACTTATGTAAGAGTAAACCTAGTGATGGTTAGTAATAGATTGTTACTAACTACTAAAAGGGTGTTAATATATGGAGCAAAATGTTAATTATAATTCACAATAATATTTTAAATAGTCTATCTCTGTCATGCAATAGCACATTTACAGGACAGGCTTATTTTGCCAACTTTATTTAAGAGACTTTACTTCCAGGAAAATATTACCAGATTGCTGTCTGAGCTAACTGCATGTTAATTTTCCCAGAAGACAATGATAGGCAGACTGTAGAATTACATGAATTATTTAGTTACTTAATTTTCCAAAAAGAAGTATTTCCCATAATGCTGATTTAAAAAAAGAGAAAAGAAAAAATACGGATCCCACTTTACTGCTATGGGATGTAACAGAAGCATCTCGATTTAGCTACAATAATGGCAAGATGATAGAACATGCATCATGATGTCATGTTGCATGCTCCATTCCTTTGCATTTGCATTTTGATGTATCACAAGGGGCAGTTCCACACTTGCCTTCCACCTCACTTCCCATAGGCACCCATGGAGTGTACATTGTTTCCCATGGTGCCTTTATGGTAGAAAATAGCATCTCTGTCTCCCCCCCTCTCTCTCTTTCTTTTTTTTTAAGGATATCCCTTTCATTGTAAGACCACATGCCTCCTTTCTGAATGTTGTTCCTGATCACCCAGAATCTTTCCTGAATGAGGTGGGATATATTAGTGTGAAATGCTTTGGATTTCCAAATATATAGAAAAAGATTATGCTGGAAATATATTGTGGTAAACTGCTCAGAGTCACTTAGTTGAGATGGCCAGTGTAAGAATTTAATTAATAAATGAATATTTTCAGAATCTGCCACTCTGGCAACTACTATTTTCTAGCTCCAATGTCAGTCAGCAATAGCCCTTGCTGACCTATAATATAGAAAAGTGCTTTCTTTGTTTTAAAGAGAATTTCTCTGTTGTTATTTTTTTTAACCTGCACAGGGAGAGATACTTTTGTACATATGTGCCATTCCTGCTTGTTTAGGGGACATCTAAGCCTTCCAACATTTGTCACCTGTGTCTTCAAGCATTCATATCCTGGTTCTGAATAAATGTTCACTTCCGTTTTTTCTACTTGATATTGTTTTACTTCATATAGTGCACAAAATAAAATCTGCACTACCTTCCCAACTGTTTTAGATGAGAAGGGCTGTCCCTTTTTTTTTCTTTTAAAAAATGCTTAGCAGGGTGCCCTTTATACACACACACACATGCGCACGCGCGCTCACACACACACATATATACATAAATATAGTGTGTGTATATATGTGTGTGTGTGTGTGTGTGTGTGTGTGTGTATATATTTATATATACACACACACACACACACACACACACACACACACACACACACATATATATAGTGTGTTGTGCTTTTAAAGTTAGCAACGTTTGGCAGAATCTCATCTGCCATCATCAGGCATCTGTATTGTGTTCATCACAATACAGAACACAATACAGAAGCCTGATGATGGCAGATGAGATTCTACCGAAACGTTGCTACAACTTTAAAAGCACAACTACAATGACGTGGGAAAATACCCGAACAAAGCTGAATACCATACATGTAAGTACTCGCGAAAACTTAAGAAAATATATATAATGAAAGTTCTTAATGTAAAATCATTATCACATGCAAAATTGCCCAGTTAAAATCAAAACATAGCCTCGGAAGTCTTAAAGAAAGGACATAGCTCCAAATGTAAGAATAACTCTGTCGCAAGTAGCCCAAAATAAACCATTTCTTGGCTGAAAGGCATAAGTGCTATTGTGAAATTGATATCCCTCCTTGGCTTATTCCCAGACAATATGTTGCCTTTCTGGGAGCCGATCAATATGATTGATGTGATGTGTGAAATCCAGGAGGGGCTCCCCTTTAATCAAGCCCAGTGTCCTCGACAGATAGGCAGCTGCAGACTAACATTTTCTTCAGACTGTCTCCCCTGCTGCCCAAAACTCAGAAAAAAGAAACAGTAAACTGCAGGATAGAACGTGAGATGGCAGTAACTGAGCAGGGCATGTTGGAAGCTGCCCTATCCTTCTCCATCCCTCTGCCCTCCTCCCCTTCCACTTCCAGGATCAAGAAAGGAGTTATGGTCATCTAAGCTATTTTGAAGCAAAGGTGATCAAGCTGTCCTTATCTGCTTAGCAACCGCCTTTGGTGGCTGGCTGCCATCCTTGTGTTTTCCTTCTAATATCAATTTGTTACTATTATTAAAAGAAAAGCTTTTTGAGCAAAGATGAAATAAGTTGAGCTAAAAATATCTAAGGGAGATTGCAACACTTTACTCTTTTAGACATGATGCAATTATATGCACAAAGAATTTTTAACTACTAGTTTTCTCCCTAGCTGATGAAAATGTCACTGGGTCAGATGTATGCAGGCATGCCAAGAACAGATTCAGCTAGAAATGTATCCAAGAGCAGAACTTTCAAGAATTTTTTTTTTAAAAAAGGGGTAGATCATTTCCTTAAATGCATTGCTAAATTATTTCTAATTTGTTTTGATATAGTGTAATTAATTTAATCATTTATATTAATGAGGTTAGCAGGTGCTTCTCTTTTTTCTTTTTCTTTTAAAGATTTTCTTCCTTCACTCGAAAGATATCAGAAATACAAAGAAATTTTACTGAGAGTCTCCGATCCTTGTTTGATGTCAGTCTAGCAATTGATTGATAAGGAATTCCTCTAATCATAGAGTAGCTTTCCTTGGAAAAATATTTCATAAAAAAGCTTTTGGAGCATTCACCCAAAACAGGTATAGAAAATAACATATAGATAGATAGTTGCCAAATTCAAAATTATCAGATATACTGTTGTAATTCCTGGAACAATGGCAAAATTCCCAGCACAAGAAAAGGATAGAGCGTTCAAGAATACAGAACATCCTTTCACTGTGTAAGGTCCCAGATGTAACTTCCAGTATTTCAAGATAAATCTGGACAGAAGACTGATTTTTATTTACTAGTCTAATGTGATATTTAGGAGCTTCTAATGGAATGAAACTACTAGAAGTGATGAGTGATTAAAGAAGCCAGCTAGAGAGCAAGTAAGGATAAGAATCTATAGAGCTAACAAAGTTAAGTAAAATTTATTTACAAAGGTTTATTCGAAAGAACTGGTCCAGTCTGTTTGCATACACAGTGGCCTGTTCCTATATTATATGAGCATGCACAGGAATAAGATAAAGGTTCCCCTCGCACATATGTGCTAGTCATTCCCGACTCTAGGGGGTTGTGCTCATCTCCGTTTCAAAGCCAAAGAGCCAGTGCTGTCCAAAGACATCTCCGTGGTCATGTGGCTGGCCAAAGGCTCATGAACACTGTTACCTTCCCATCAAAGGTGGTCCCTATTTTTCTACTTGCATTTTTTACATGCTTTCGAACTGCTATGTTGGCAGAAGCTGGGACAAGTTACATGGCAGTAAGGATCCGAACTGCTGAACTACTGACCTTCCAATCGACAATCTCAGTGTCTTAGCCACTGAGCCACCACGTCCCTTTGTACACAGGAATATCTAGGTCTAATTTTTTTAAAAAAATCATATCAGATATTTATTTATCAAGCTGAGCCTCAAAGTTCCTTAAAGGTTTTGCAAGGTCAAATGCACATAGATTTGATTTCTCCCCCTTCTCATAGTTGCTTATCTAATTGCTGGCTTTGAAATTAAATTTCAAATTAAATTTTTGAATTAAAATTGACATTTGAAAACTGATCAAGGAGAGATTCAACCAAGAAATAAGGAGAAATTTTCTGATGGTGAGAACAATCAAGCAATGAAACAGCTTGCTTTCAGAAATTGTGGGAGCTTCATCATTGGATGCTTCCAAGAGACTGGACTGCCATCTGTCAGAAATGGTATAGGATCTTCTGCTTGAGCAGGGGTTGGACTAGATGACCTACAAGATTCCACCCAACTTTGTTATTCTCAATAATTAATGTGAAATGAGAATGCCTTCCTAAGTTAGCCATGCTTTGGTTCCAAGAGAGAAAAGCCTTGTAGAACCCAAAGGGCAAGTAAGAAAGATAATATACTTACACTTCCTTTCTAACTCAAATTTCTTTGCCAGCACCTGAACCACTTCTATTTTCCCATGATGGTATTCTGTCCAGGGCTGCTTTATTGTGTGAGTTTCTTTGTCAGGGCTAATTTGTTTCTTTTTCAGTCAGTCTCTCCTTCCAGCCATTTTTCTTGGAATTCTTTTCAGTGTAGACATTTCTTACCACGTTCCATTGTTTAGACATGGATCTTCTTGGTTTGGTCACTTGTTTCATGTGTAAATCTTGAAAGAATTCCTTCTCTTTTTTTTCCTACCTACTCTAATTGGATCATATTTTATACTTTATTTTCTACTGTTCCACTTAGTTGTTGTGGAATCGTATGGGAATATGGGTATATAAAATTAGCCTTTCCAATATCAAATTTATACTCAAATAATAGTAACTCTGGTTGCCCAGTGAATGTTGTCTTAAAATCTGCTAACAGTTTTTATTAACTGTTTCTCTGGATATTGAATTCTGCACCTATTTATACTTTAGCTGCCTTTTGGGTTAAAACATTTGTACCTTGATTTCTGGGCATTGTACATTAATTTGTGTTCTACCCGGTACAAGAAAACTAACTTCCTTCTATTCCAACCTTCTTACTTTCTTAACATATAAATGTGGTTCAGTGTTGGTACAGCTTTTTCTAACAAATTTGCAGCCCTTCAAGGTAAATGAGATTTTAAAAAAAGAAAGATTAGAATTTTACTTTTTTACAACAGGCAATTGTTACAGTACAGTACAATATAGTATTTTGTCCATCTTTATCTTTCCTTTCCTTTCCCTTACATTCACAGGGAGTCAAAATGGAGGGAGCTAGCCTCTTAATAACTCTCTCCCACTGCTCTGTCTTAACACGTGTTCCTTCTGCACCTGTTATTTCCCTAAAAGCTTCTGGATTTCTTCACCAAGAACATCTTCCTGATTCTATACACAATTGTATAATTAACCTCCCTTGATAACTGTTCTATATGGCCCTTGCTATTTCGCTTGTCATCCACATATTGTATTTGTTGTATAATACAACTTCCTCTCCCTTCAGTTTTTCTACCATATAGCAACTTTTGATTTGTTGAGATTTCTCTAGATTTTCATATTTCTTAGGCATTGTTTTCTAAGGTCGCTCTCTGTTCTTTAGATTTTTGTTTGGGGGATAATCCTGACTGCCCAGGCCCTCCTTCCTACTTCTTGCCTGTATATTAAAACCTTCTGTCTGGCAACCTGCTAAGTGATCTTTTGCTGGTTCCACCATATATATTTATCAAACCCTGTCTCAAAGTTCCTTAATATTTCTTCAGAATCAAATGCACAAATGTTTGCCTTCTCCCACGGTTGCTTATCATGCTAATGCCCTCTTAAACCAGTCTTGATTTTGCTTCCGAAGGGAAGAAACTTTTGTTGCTGGGGAATGTGTGGAGGGGAATGCCTTGCTAACCAAAATTCTTTCACAAGTGCCCAAACCACATTTTTTCTTCTCTTGCAGTGATAAAGTCCCAGGTTGCCTTGTTACATGGTTTGCTTTTCCAGCTCTGATTTGTTCCCTTTCCACATAGATCAGAGGAAGATGAGTGGATGTCTGGCACTGAATCCTTTTCTGTCTCTTATGGATATCCACTGATCCTCTTCTGCTCTTTACTCAGGGATCCTTTTGATGATTGTCTACTCCACTCCTTCTCAGTTCTTTTCTTGTCTGGTCATTCTGCTCACTGTCGGCATCTCCTACAGAACCTAAAAGAAACCTTCCTCTCCGTGCTTACCTATTTTAGCAGTTATATACTTAATCTCCAAGCAGTATGTATGTGTGCCAGACTGCATGCTCACTGACTAGGTGTCTTAAATTTGCATTGATTGTCAGACCACAGAGAGAGAAAAAAATAAGCTTGATATCTGCAATAATGAAAGCTCATCCTGCCACAGAGCTGCAAGTAAATGGTTGCATCCATCCTTTCCAGCCAATAATATCCACAAAGGACAGCAGCAAATGACAAACCATTTGTATCCAACATCAGGGAGCAATTCCTTTTTTTTTTTTTTTTTTGTGTAAAAAAATTTATTTGGGTTTTCACAAAACATGATACAAATAAAATATCTTTTTTTGAGAATAGCATAATCCCGGGTTATCATTTCTCCATACAGACACAAACTCAATTTCATATTCATCTTTGTATTCTATTCCATATCATTACTAATTTAGCATTTCCTCAGTGATTTTTCCCTTCCCTTAGTTAGGGAGCAATTCCTAAAGGCCAGGGTTTGCATCACAATGTTGTGAGGCATTGTTTGTCTTTTTTTTTTTTAAAAAAAATGTTTTTGGATGATTGACCCAGGTGGGGATCCCATAAACCCAGAAGACTACAGTTGGCACTACAGTTAGTCATACAAAATTGTCATGGTATAACAGCTTACAAGCTCCTGCAGAAACCTCATTGCTTTAATAGGTTGGCATATTTCTGCAAAAATGCTTGGTTTCAGTGGCATAAATAGCTTCTATCTTATACGGTATCAAACATAGAAGAAAACCTAAACTACCTTTACTAAGTTGTAAAACATTTGGAATATTTCATTATTAGGTGACATTAGAAATAGATAAATCTGTTTTGCTTTCTACATATTTCAAGCCAAGTATCATTCAATGCATCTTGATGTGCAATGTTTTATGAAAATTTTGGAAAGCAGCTTCCTGGTATAAGAATTCTTTTTGTCTGATTTTTTTTCCCCTTAACCCCAGTTTTAGGAAAACATATTTTAAAATTCAGATTAGTGGGAAATCCAAATGATAATTGTGCTCATGTACATTATTGTAGATCAGGAAGCATAAATGAGTTTGATTTCTATTACAATGTGAAACAAATTAGAATCTCCAGCAATGTTATCACTGTTACTATTAAACCAAAACGGGGCACCATAACTAAATATCATTTAGATCTGATTTAAGCATCTGATTTAAGTTCCTGGTTAGTAAAATGCTATTTAGCTAACCATGAGGAATTTCCAACTCATTGGCTTAATGTCAACCTTTACACAGTCCAAACAGCATCTTCCATGGGCAAAAGTGTGGTGTCCGTAGGTTTGAGCTGAAAGTTTGCAAACATAAAGAGTAAATGTTTTTTATTTATTTATTTATTGAACTGGATCAGACCATCTGATTTCCATCTAGTGGTTTACAACTAAGAAGCAACATATCTATACTTTAAAAGCATATAAAATACAGGTGACTGGAAAAGCACAGTGTTCAATATACGACCAAGATAAAGCAAAGCAAAACAGGCAAAAGAATAATCAGGTCTTTAATAGTTTCTTGAAGCCTTAAGGGTGGGAGTTACACTAATCTCTGGGAAGAGTCTCTCAAATAACTAGACATTCAAGGGTTTTGAATGTGATAACCAGCATCTGGAATTGTATACAGATGCCATCTGCTAACCAGTATAGCTAGCAAAGCATTAGAGTGATCTGTGCCTCCATCACTTCCATACTGCTGAAACCTTATTCTTGGTGATATATCCATGCAGCTTGTTTGGCAGCAGAGCAGATGGTATTTTCTATGGCCTTTTTCCAGGACATTGTTTAACTTCCTTGTTTAGCCTGGAGCCCTATCATTCTTGGGAGTCTCCTGTCTAAGTATTAGCCAGGTCTGATGTTCCTTATAAGGTTTCAGAGTCCCAATAAGATCAGTCCTGCTGAGACTTGGATGATTTCATATTACCTCTCCTCTTAACCTATTACTTTACCTTTTTATGTACTCTCAAATAAATGCAAATGTCCATCCAGTAATATTTGCAGAATATAACTTTTCAAAGTTTTTATCCAAGCCCAGACCTTACTTTCCAGATTCAACACATAATCAGGCTTAATATGAGTGAAACATTCTATGAAACAGAAGAACATACATTTCAGTAGAATAGTATTGCATTTTTGCAGAAGTGAATTGTAACCTGATATTGTTTTAACCAAGATACTATGCAACCTATCCTTATATTAAAAAGCATTATGAGGCAAAGAATAGTAAAATAACAAAACAGAAGGCAGGTCTTCTAATTCAAGCCTTGCTCAAGCAGGAAACCATATACCAGTTCAGACAAACAGTTGTCCAATCTCTTCTTAAAAACCTCCAATGTTGGAGCATTTACAACTTCTGGAGGCAAATCATTCCACTGATTAATTGTTCTAACTGTCAGGAAATTTCTCCTTAGGTTGCTTCTCTCCTTGATTAGTTTCCATCCATTGATTCTTCTTCTGCCTTCAAATGCTTTGGAGAATAGATTGACTCCCTCTTCTTTGTGGCACCCCTTAGATATTGGAAGACTGCTATCATGTCAGCCCTAATTGTTCTATTTTTCATTAAATTAGTAGTATCAATTCCTGAACTGTTCTTCATATGTTTTAGCCTCCAGTCCCCTAAGTATCTTTATCAAATGCCTTACTGAAGTCCAAGTAAATTATATTCATCGAATTTCACTGGTCCATATTTTTTTCACATTGTCAAAGAATGCAATAAGATTTGTCTGTCATGATCAGTTTTGACAAACCCATGTTGGCTTCTGGTTATGACTTTGCTTGCCTCTAGGTGTTTGCAGATTTGTAATGTGATTATCTTTTCCAGAATTTGCCCAAGTATTAATGTCAGGCTGATACAGTAGATCTGTAGTTTCCTGGACTCATTTTTTCCTCTTTTATTTTTCTTCTTTGTTGGTATTGTGCTAGACTGATCTTTTATAATCTCACTTTTCAAAATTTCCCAAGCTTTATTGAGTTGTTTTCCCATTCAGAAATTTCATTCATGAAATCCTTCCCAAGTTCTCTCTAAGTTTATTGAAATCAGGTCTCTTGAAGTCCAAGATGCTAGTTTGATTTTTTCCCCTATCTCTCATGCTTGCTTATGTTGAATTCCAATATTGCATGGCACTCCCCCTCTCAAGGTTCCTGTAAATTCAACCTCTTCTATAATTTCATCTCTGTTAGTGAGAATTACATGATCCAGTATTTGAACCTCTAGTTTCCTTCTCTACCTTTTGGGAGACAAAGTTGTCTGCTAGGTTTGTCAGGAATCTGTTTGATTTTCACTGCAAAACATCAGTGACTTGGTAACTAAAAAAAGTAAACTACCTATAATGTTGGTAGATATGTTAAAATACACTTTTTGTAAACACTAAATGACAGATATCCCAACAAATAGTTTCAACAAGTCACACACAAAGCATTTCACATGCTAATAGAAGCTGGACCACTTTGGCACATACTGTAGATAATGTCTAAAGCACAAAGGCTGCCAAAATCTTATTTGTCCTTCAGATGAAATCCATATTGACTGCTTTGAAAAAAAGCACCCAGCAACCCACCATTCTTTGAATGAGCCATTATTTTCAAATTGTTTCCCAACTTATACTGCAATTGAAAATTGGACAGTTCTTCAATGATGGCTGCATTTCAATTGATTATCAATACAGTTTTTCAGAATTAAGAATATTGTTCTATTCTTTTCCTTGACATCCTGTTGACTTTGTGTTGTGGTCATTTCAATATTGCTGTACAGTTTTGTGTTGGACATTCTGGCATTAAGATAACACATAGGAGAATCAATTAGATTTATTATCTCCTCTTGAAGCTACTGTAAGTGATAAGGCAAGCTCTATACATAATGTAGGATTTATTTTCAAGGGCTAGTATGATTACATAGCTGTATTTATCTAGGTGCAACTTGGAATTTTACCTGTAACAGTTCAGAAGTTTCATTTACAAAGATAATAAAACAATATTATATTTCAAAGATACATTGAAAGTGAATTTCCCTGGATTCTCTTTTCTAGGGAAAATGTCACTAATAAAGGAGAATCCCTTATATTTTGGGAATCTATTTTGCATCTAGAGGTATTATTAGTTCCTTAATAAATAGAACTATTCATAGCATAGTTCTATGCACAGTACACCACACTGGCTAGAAACAATTCTCTAGGGCTGCAAACATTTAAACGTGGGTATAAATGCTTCTAAATTGAGGTATTTTTAAAAGTTTTGTCATTCAGCATGTGTACATCAAAAAAGATAACACAGCACAATAATCAAGGCCATTGTGTTTAACTGAAGGTTTAAACATACTAATGTTTATGCAATGTTTATGTTTTCTACATCAGGATTAATTTTATGCTAAAGTTTAAGAGTTAAGAGAATTTATGCTTCCCCACAGCTATCTACTCTTTCTAACATGTATAACTCACATACTGGTCAGCCTGTATGCTATTTAGCTGTTAGGTTATTTCAAGCACCAGAATGTATAATACACATACAGTTCAGCAATTTGAAGAGAAAAGAGGAGTACTGTGGTAGACAAGTATGACTGGGGATGAAAGAAGAGGATGGAGGTCTGCTGAAACAGCCAATAAATGCTCTCTGATCCCACCACACCACTAGTTCCTAGCTTTTCTCCAACATAACCAGTAAAGAAAATGTACAGAGTTCAGACATTTACTGAATATCATTGGACGCTGTCAGCTTAAGGACAAAATGCTACTTTAACACTCTGTTGCTAAGAGTGATTTTGCCTCACTTATGAACTGGAGATGAGAGGAAAGTAAAATTATAAGGACATGTTTGTGCTGCGGTTTCATGCAGATGAGGAAAGGGCTTCAGTCTCATATTTTTCAGACATTTGTCTTAAAATGTTTAGGATTAGTGAACTATTGACTTGCATGGTTTTGGATACTGCTCCTTTGCTGCCCACTTCCTGTCAATACCCATGCTTGGAACATGCCAGAATGCCTTCCTCTGTTATGGTCAGTTGTCTTTTAGGACCAAGAGAGCCATCTAAAATGATATTAAGCTCTAAAAGTAATATTCTATTGCCCCTTTTTCTTGAAATAATTCTTCCTGCATTTTAGGGCACTTTAAAATCTTTTAAAGTAGAAAGGCAGGCTAAGGGATCCAAACTTGCCCCAAAAGTGAATCAGTTTATTTCTCAGCTGCTATATGATGTCAAAAGTTTGTTTCAAAACTAACACAAATTGGAGGGAGTAAATGGATGTGGTGCAAGAGTTCTTGCTTCTTAGAGGAATGATACACACACACACACACACACACACCAGTTGTTGACATCTCTTTTTAAAATATTTTAGATAAAAATAAAATCAATAAATTCACACTCAGGAGAGTGGAAACACTAGTTATTAATACATTTTAGAACAGTATAGTTCCTCATGTTGGAATTAAACATAGAACCATGGTTTGCTCATAAAGGCAACATCTTCACTTCTTTGCAAGGATAAAAGAGAGAGACAGCATTTATTCAGGATCAACTATACCATGTAACCAAAAGAGAAACGTAGAAATATATACACTTAAATTTTTGGCAAGAGCACCAAAGTGCTTCTGGGTGGAAAGGATTGAATGGTGACATTACTGTTGCCCTAGAGACACCCAGTTGGGGGCTCTTTACATGTCCCCATTAAGCTGCACAGCAAAGTGGTACCTGTTGTGGCTCGCCAGCTGCCAGCGGAGCTGGTGACAGACTCAGACAGTGAGGAGGTTGGGGAGGAACTTGGGCCAGTCCTGGAGTCTGGGGAAGGCTCTGATGGGTGTTCTGCATCAGAGGCAGAGAGGGGGCCAGGGCTGTCCAACATTTATCAGCTGCCTTTGGAGTCAGAGGTAAGTGGGAAAGAAGAACAACTGGAGCCTGTTCCAGCTGCACGGATGCGCAGAGCTGTCAGGAGAAGGGAACAACTAAGGAACAGGGGTCGACTCGGAGGAAAAGGCACAAGTGGATGCTGAATGGCCCCTCCCATAGGGAATAAATAAGAACAAAAGGGGAGGGGTGTTTGCAGGAAACAATTAGTTTGCTTAATTATTATGAAGATTTGTTTATATGAGTTCATGCTTCACAGAGATTCCTTGCCACAACATTGCAACTTGGCAACTCTCCAAGGACTGATAGGTTCTGTTTGTGCAATTAAACCTTGGAAGGCTTATTGCCAGAACTTTTCTGGGTGTGAATCAGCAGGGTGGTATTCAGTAGGTTCTGGAGGTTCAGCAGGTTCAGCAGGTTCTGGAGAACTGATAGCGTAAATTTTGAGTAGTTCAGAGAACCGGCAAATACCACCTCTGACTGGATATTTTACAGTATCCTTCCCTTGCCACACCCACCAAGCCATGCGCACAGAACTGGTAGTAAAAAAAAAATTGAATCCCACCACTGGTGTGAATGTCAGGAATTCACATTAACCAAATAAAAAAGGGGTTTTTTTGGGACAAGGAGTCTGTTTCGTGATTCTGTTAAGCCTGGGTCAGAACAGTATCCATCTATCTATGTGCAGTTGCCTGCTTTCAAACTACTGAGTTGGCCCGAGTTGGAGAGAGTGACAGGAGCTCATCCAGTCCCATGGTAGCCACTTGGTCTCAAATGTGAGTATGCCGATCGTCAGCCCAGCATCCTAACCAGATGAGCTACTGAGCTCCACAAACAAAGATGATTCAACTACTGTTTTGCAGACCTAACTATCTTTTCACTAGCTTATGCAAGTATACAGTAAAAGTACAGGAAAGCAATTTTCATGATGCTGAGTTCTGCAAATAAAACAACTGATATAATGAAAAGCATGGCTGGAGATTTTTTTTTGTCTGTTAATTGTTGTTAATATTTCTTAGAAGCAAGGAAGCTTTTAAAAACAAATACCTTTAATGCATCTATTGATTTCCTTTATTTAAACTATTAATAAACTGACTCCATCTTTTTTTTTTCAAAGAAAGGGAAGAAAATTGAACTCAGAAACCGCACTCACATAATGTTTTCTGTATTCTTCCAAATGGTTTATATATTAAAAGCACAATTAAAACTGATTGGCTGATAATGACTGTTCAGGCTGACCTTTGGAGAGATTTATTAGTCTTGCAAACAATGAACTGGGCTTCTGCCCTCTATGACCTTGGAAGAGAAATCCAGAAATAAACTATACTAATTTAACCCCAGGTGGTAGCTAAAAGTAGATCTTGGAGAAAACATACACGTGTTGCTGTTAATATTTTATACAGCACTTTGTTAAATTGTATTGCATAACTAGATGTTACAATCCATATGATTCAGTGCTTATCTAGAATCTTGCAGATTTCATTTCTGGGGAGTTCTTCATATTCTCTAGGTTTGGTTGTTTGTTTGCAGATGTTACCCTATCTGACTAGGTAACATTAATAGTGATGATATTTAGAAACTCCACAGTTCAACCCTCAGCTATATATATTCTCCTATTGATTTTGTTTCTCTGCTATGGACATAAATTGGGGACAATCCTCTTTGTGTGTGCTTACTAGATCCTCTTGTAACCCACTATCTCAGATATAGTAAATCCGATATCTTCTAATTCTATTGGAACAAAAGCTTTTGAAATCTTTTTCCAGTGGACATGTTGGTTGAGGCTGCAAGGGTTGGAAATCCAAAAAGTTGTGAATGGAACTGAATTACTTATTCCTGCTTTAGCCATTTAGATAATTCTAGTAATTTTAATAGAGTTAAAAGTACTTTTCACATTTGCATTTCTTTCCCATCTTTTGTTAAGGATTAAATAATTTCTATTCCCACTAGTATAAAAGCTCCATAGAAATCTGTAATATCTTATGCAACTTTCTCAAATAATAATTGTGTAATATTTGATTATTACTCAGTAACAACTTTAACTTTTATTCGGGTCTCAGAATAAATCTCACTATCCCAGGTTTACCAACATCAGATTTCAGTGCATCATTTATGCCCAGAGATTTAATGAGATACTTACTTTCAAGAAGTACACATATACCGGTACAAACTGACCCATATGCATGGCTTATGATTAAAAATCCTACTCCAAGCAATGGGAAACAAATCTTTTAGGAGATGGCAACCTTGAGATGCATAGTTCCAGAATAGATTACTATTCATCCAAATAAAATCTAATAAAGTATGTAATGTCAAGTTACATAAATCAGGAATGGTTGATGTGCTAAATAATTTGATCTGTGTGAGTGTGAACATTTTCAAATAGATTTCTATAAATCAGAGGTGGGCATGGCATGACAAATAGTACCATCTGAAGCCAACAAAATAGGGAAGACATCATTGGTGTCATCCAATGATAGTTTTCTGTTACCTCCTTTCAGTTTTTGTTTGCTTAGTAGAAGTAAGGTTGCAAAATCCAGACCTTGGTAGGCCTTTCTCTGGCCATCTGTCCAGGTGGGTATCTCCCCTCTATCATGCTACTCTTGCAGGTGCTATTTACTTGCCATCTCTCACTCAAGTGAACAAATAGGAGGTTAAGACTTGAACACTGGGCCCTATCTACCAAAATGAAATTTAATGTAGAGAAGGGTAAGGTTTTACACTTAGGCATGAAAAAATCAAATGGACAGGCACAGATTATATGAAATTTGGCTCAATAACAATAACTTAGAGAGGGATCTTGGAGTCCTACCGGACAATCATTTAAATAGGAGACAGCAGCTCTAATTGCGGAAGCAGCCAAAAAAGCCAAAGATATCCTAGGTTACATTAACAGAGGGATAGAATCAAGAACACGTGACATATTAGCATTGCTTTATAATGCCTTAGTAAGATCACATTTAGAATACATCCAGTTTTGATTTCCATATTATAAAAAAAGATGTAGAAACTCTGGAAAGAATGCAGAAAAGAACAGCAAAAAATGATTAGGAGACTGGAGGCTAAAACAGTTGCAGGAACTGGGTTTGTCTGATCTAGTGAAAATAAGGACTAGGGATAACATGATATAATATTTGAAGGGCTGCCACAAAGAAGAGGAGGGTAAACCTATTTTCCAAAGTTCCAGAAGACAAGACAAGAAACAATGGATGGAAACTAATCTACAGTAGAACTAAGGAGAAATTTCCAAACAATAAGAACAATTAGCCAGTGGAATGGCTTGCCTTCAGAAATTGTGGGTGCTCTATCACTAGAAGCTTTTAAGAAGAGACTGGACAGTCACTTGTCTGGAATAGTATAGAGCAGGGGTCTCAAACTCGCAGCCCGCGGGCCAATTGCGGCCCGCAGGACAATATCCTGTGGCCCCCATTGTGATATGAAAGTATAATATTAGTGCGGCCCGCAGGGGGAATGGACCTCTGAAGGAAGTCCTGCCTGCCATTCCTCGTCATGACTGACATTTGGGCCCGGCAAGTCCGAGCAGCCAGCACATAGAACAGGGCGGTGCTAAATGTTGGAGAAGCAGAGCGGAGTCGGAGATCATTAGCCGCCTCTTTCGCAGCACAAGAAGCCTCCCCCAACTGGCCAGCTGCTCTCCTCCTTCTCTGCCTGTTTGTTCTGTATGGCCGAGGAGGAGGAGACCAGCCGGCTGGTTGGGGAAGCTTTCTGCGCCGAAAGAGGCAGCTACTAATCTCCAGCTTTGCTCCGCTTCTCCAGTGGTCCGGCTTCCCCTCTTGCTCCTCACAGTTGCCCTGGTGCGGTTCTTTACTTGGGCAGCCAGATGCCCGCAGCAGTGCCCGCAGCAACAACAGGCAGTTCTGCCCGGGCTCTGCTCAGATGTCCGGCTGGGGCTGTTAGGAGTTGCTACCGCCGGCGCAGCTCCGCGCGGCTCCAGTCCCGTGTTGCCTTGGGAAGGGAAAGGCAAAACCAGGAGCCGCTGACAAGTAGAAGTCGAGCGGAAATGACGTCTGCAGTGCAGCCCAGCCTCACCCAGACTCTGCCTCCAGTGGCCCCCAGGTAAATTGAGTTTGAGACCCCTGGTATAGAGTCTCTTGCTTGTGCAGGAGGTTGGAGTGGGGCAATAATGTTCCAGGGTTCAGAATGGATTCTCCACTACTGGGGCATAAACCTTAGTAGATTCCCAATCTCAGCAATGCCACCGTTGCTACCAGCCTTCAGATGTTGTGTCTAGTGAGATTTTAAAGATGTGTAATTAAAACTTTTAAGAAAACCAACTCACCTCAGAATAAATATTGACAGGTTTGGACAACACATCTACTGGGGCTGCCTCTGAAGAGGGTATGCCTTGTTTTAGAACAAAGCATGTAAGTTTTTTGGTCTGGCTAAATATATTGTGTGAATGCAACTACTAGTTACTCAGGCGTCTAGTAGATAAGAGTCAGGTTGTTTTTGCTTTGAATACCTCTGCGATCAAGGTGGCAATCTGTTTTGTCTGTTGCCTGTGACAGTATCAGAGGGGACCTGGCTTGCTTAGATTGATTGGTACCTCCAGCTTAGCCATTTCCGTGCAGAATAGCTGAGTTTTTTGCCTAATGATGTTACATTTGTCCTGCAGATGATGTAGCGCATGCTATAGAGAATGAACAGCTCGGCTCTGATCGCTCCTTATTTGGCAAGTATTCACATTTCACACCAATCCTTCTCAGGCCCATTAATATTATATATAGATACCCTTGTCACAGATTTACATTTGGTGATCTGAAATCAGGACGAAAGGGGTGAAATGTGTGGGGGGGGTAGGGGTGAGGAGGGGGGTTGATTTATTACAGGGAATGTTGAAGAATAAAAAGGAAGTGATCAAATTTATATTAATGCTCTGACCTACTTTCTCAAGCACCTCTCCCCTCAAGTCTTTTTTCTGTTGAAGAGCTGCACCACCACCTTAAAATTTTATTTAGAGAACAATAGTCATTACTTTCTTATTTTGATACATTTTTTTTTAGGTTTTGGAAATTGTCTATAGATTAACACTGTAGCATGAACATTCAGAAGTATCTCAATGGCATTAATTCCCCAGGTAATTTTTGTTTAGGACTGAAACCAAAGTTGCTGAAATCACTTGCTCATAATGGGAAAGAACTTCAATGTAGTCTGGATGCAACCCAAAGTTTCCACATAACTCATTTATATTTTAAAGTATATATGTTTTGAGGCTATTCCATTAGTTACCTGTATTCTCCAATTTGTCTGTGTTGGCTGGGAATTATGGAGAGTGACAGAATGGGAAGATTGTCATAAAATGAACTGATTCCGTCTCTTATTTGCATAATGACATCCGAGAGCTATTGTGCTTCTATAGCTATCATCGATTGATTCAAAGGTTCATGCTCCTACCTAGCTATAAAACATGCAGGTCAGTTTAGGGTTACCAGACTGGGCTTCAAAACTATGGATGAATCCTAGATGGCCTCTGAGGAGGAAACCCTTTGTCCCTATCTAATAACTATGTGGAGTTTTGCAGCCCTCTTCCAATAACACTAAGAGAGCCATCATCATTTGCATTCCCTTTCTTAGTAAACTATGGACAAGAATCAAATCTGTTTCTTGATGTGCTTAATTCGTAGCTTTCTAGCCAAACTGCAGCATGTAAAGCAAAAGTAAAAGTAATTAAACTCCAAATATGCTAGAGTAAGAACCCAATTAAAGTAATTCCTGTCTAGTAGCATAGTCTCATAGTGAGCATGAATTAAGATTACCATCAATGCAACTGTCCATGAATGCTCTCATAATGTCTTCTTGCAATTACAATATTTTCCTGGAAAATGTCTTTAAATACACTATATATACATTAATTTTGTTTCAAGAGACCTAAAATTAGATTGGACAATATTAATTTCAACCTTCTGTATTCTCTTATTAGCCAATTGCATCACTTGATTTCTTATGCCTACTTTATAATTACCTTTAATTACCAATTTATAATAAGTTTATTCTGTTAATTCAAGGTTGTTCATGCCCTGAAGCATAAACCAATAACAGTATCACTTGAACCTGTGTCTAATTAGAAATGTGTAATGCCATTAGGTAACTTGTAAATGGAAATTATTTCATCCTTTAAGTAACCCACCCACCACTTTTTATTCCTACTGACTGAGTTTTTGAGTGCAGGTTCAGAATAAATGCTGTCTTTATGTTAGTGTGTGTATCAGTCAATAAATATGTGAATACCATAAAGTTAAAAAGAAGAGAAAACCCCACTAACATAATATTAAATTAAATCTATTTTAAGGAAAAACTATAAGAACAATTAAATGGATTTCTAATTTCCTTGATAAAGAACTAATGATATACTAATATAGGAGCAGAATTCCAGAGATAAGGGCAACAAAGGCAATATTTTGCCTGGCACAAATTTAGTGTTAGAGTAGGAAGTGTTAACTTCAAAGCATATTCTGTTAACTAGCTTACTGATTAGGCAATAAGATTTTTTTTCCTTTTGAAAAATTGGAGATCTTCGTTAATGTTATTTCCTATCACTGTGTGCTGATTGGCTCACATCCACAATGTGACACACATTGCAATTCACTTCCTCTTAGTAGTTTCCCTCAAAAACCTGTATTTTCCCTCTGTGCATTTGTGATGTGCTATTGAATATGATGTGCTTAATTGCAGATAGAACAGTTTCACTTGAGCAATTCTTCAAAGGAAAGTTTTGGACTTTTTCCTATAGGTACTGTGAAATTGACAAGAAAACGAGAGTAAGATTAGCTTCCACAGAGCCTATTTTAAAAGGGCACCTATACCACCCACAGAGTAGAGTCTTATAGGATTCTTACAATGTTACAGAAGTACCCAGTTTCATTTGTGAAATAGATATGATGTGTACAACATATTTATTGAAGGATAATGGGAGGAGATGCCCAAAGCTCTGCTTTTCCAAGGGTTTTGCAATTAAATGATGACTTTCTGCCCATATCAAATGAGGCAATTACCTTTAGAGATTAAAAAAAGTGTGATGTTCCTCCCATAGTTTGTAGAAATAGTGCTATTAGATATCAAAACTATCTTCTTGTACCATCATGAGATATCTGCCTCACCACTCCACTTTAAACATAGCTAATTACACAATTTGCTGGCTAAATAGCATTTTTTGTTGGATGGCATATCTGTGTAAATCCTGTTCTAGAGAATTGTTGATACTGTCTTCATCATTTGGACAATTCAGACATCACCCCAAGTACCCACCACATTTATCTAAACCTGCACCACCACATTTTAAGGCAGTGATGATGGGCAAGATGAAAAGGAAACAAAGGATGGGAAGTGCACCAATCATGCCCTTGATTGTCCCACAATATAGTTCTAAGAATGGGAGCGCTCACATGCCTTATTGTTGAGGTAGATTAGAGTTTGGCCATCAGGGCAGCACAGATTACACCAACATTTTTTTTCTTTCAACTCAGAACTGGTTGACTGTTCATTACAACAGCCATAAGGAAGAATTCTTCAAGGTAATTTTCTATTTTCATTATTGACTTCCTGGAACAGTATCAACTCTGTCCATGAATTGACCTTACTGCAGACCCTGTTAATAGGCACAACTTTAGTAGTTGTACTACTATTTCAGGGGCATCAAACTCAAGGCCCGCAGGCCAAATCTGGCCCTTGGGGCCAGCCTGGAAATATCAAAGGACCAGCCTATGGTGCTTCTGCCAGCCAAAACAGGCCTGGAGGGGGGCATTTTCAGCTTCCCTGGCCTCCAGTAGTACTGCTGGCCAAAAACAGGGTACGCGGAGGTCCCATGAGGTCTCTACATGACCTGTTTTTGGCTGGCAGAGTGCTGCAGGAGGCCATGTAGGTCAAAAATGTGCCCCCCATGCACCATTTTGGTTGGCAAAGTGCTGCAGGAGGCATCCATCCCATCTCCCCTCACTCACTCACTCCCCACCAGCCCTCAAAGAAATCCAATTTGACAGCCCTGTACTATTTCTTTTCATTTTAAAAGGGAATAATACAAGTAATTCTAAATGTCCCTCTCTTGGATGAAGCCCTCTGTGGAAAAAAATACTGAGCAGAATGGAAGGAAAGTAGAATATGACAGAGGGAAAGGAAGCAAAGGTAATTATATTTTGCAAATTATGATTAGATGTAAAAAAAAGAAAAAGAAAAACTATGTAAAGATATATGTACTTGGGTCTCTCTAAAAAATGCCAAAATCAATTGTTTTAAACGAAACAGCAAGAGGGAAAAAATTGAAGTGGAACAATTATGAGATAAACAATTTCTGACTGTGAGCCTAATTTCAGTGGAAAACCATACTTTATTTGCTGAATATTTCTTGCATATTTTTTTTAGTATTATTCAATACACATGTCCAACCTTTGATGTTTGCTTTAAAATTCTAGTCTCTTGCAGACTCTTGGTTACAAGCTCAGATTCTGATTAAAGAGAGAATTGTTCTAATTATCTGTTGTTAGAAATAATACATTAATACAATATACATTGATGAATTCCATACATGATACTTCTTGAAATAAGTCCATTATAAGTGAGGGTAGGAAAATTTAAAAGGTAGCTTATCTGTGTGGGAAAAGTTAATTATGCCTAAAAGTTGGTATTCAACAGTGTAACTCAGAGTGGAAAGCCCTTGCCAATCCACAGAAAGAATCCAAACAACTATCATTAGATTCTAATCCGTGTTTTTCTCATCCCATTTTAGAGTATCTAATGAGATGCAAATCTCCCTGCAATTTCTCATTTTGTTTCTCTGTGAAAGAGACTTCTGTTTTCCTATGTTATGTCAACATGCGTGAATATTTCCTTTACATTTGTCTTCATAATATTTTCATTATTTTTTCAACTTTTTAATTAGAGAATTTAATGCTGCTGCTGCTGAGGGTATTGTAATTTTTATCTTACATTTCATTCTATCTCTCTAGAGCTCCCTGGTGTCGAACATTTCTCAGTTTCAAAGACTCATGGGAGAAGTTCCTTCCCCGTGTTTTCTCCTGGGATGCAGCCAAAGTATGAAAACCCAAGAATATTATAAACCACTGAAGAGAGGTTAATACAACAAAAGGCAGGGTATTCATGCACATCTTGGCTCCATATAAATAAGAATACAGCTCTCCAAAATTTCACCAAATGCAGGGTTTTTTAAGTGAATTACACTAAAGTATATATCCACAAAATAAATCTTATTGTGTGACCTTAAGTGCCCATTGTCTCTTTTTTCATGAGGGAAAACAATGAATAGAAAAGGGTCTCCTTTTTGGGGTTGCTTTTCATAAAATAATAATAGATTTCATTTTTTTAGAGAAGGGGAGGGGGAGAGAAGAGGAAGTCAGGTAGGAGAGAGAGAAAGGGAGGGGAGGAGAGGAGGAGAGGAAAAAGGAGAGGAGGAGAGTGGGACAAGGTGGGGCAGGGCGGAAAGGAGGGGACGAAGGAAGGGGATGGAAGGAGAGGAGTAGTTTCATAAGCTAACATAATTGGTTGGGAGGGCATAAACTGCAAGGTTTCCAGATAGCTCACTGTTTCAATATTCAGTGTATCACTGGCCATTGTCAGCAGTGTCATTCAGATAAGTTGAATTTAAAAAGAAGAGCAAAAAACTTTGGGGAAGATTCTTTGGGGAGCTCTAATGAGAATTATGTGGCCTACATTTTAATGCAAAATGTTTGATATGTGATATTCCTCTTCAGAATACAATAGACATATTAGATCAGGCCAGAAACCATCTTAGTCTACCATTTTGTTTCTCAAGACAGCCAATCAGACACCTTTGGGATATTTACAAACAGCTTACAGATATACCCCACTCCTATTGTTCCCATATAACTAGTATTTGAAAGCATGTTTCAAAATCACTACTAAGAGGCAATGCTGAGTTTTGCTATATGCTCACTTAAATATTTTTCTTCAATATAGGCATTCCAAACTTCTATGCCATGCCACTGAGAATTTCATCATTCTCTGCTGTTGTGACTGGAAGGATCGATCCTGCTGTGAGTTTTGACTATGATGATTCTGATGATGAAAGGCTGGAGCCTGCTGTGAATGTGGAGTCTGAATTATCAGAGGCTTCGAGTGGGGAAGCTGACAGATCGTGGTTTGACACCAGAACTAGGAGGAGACTGAAACGTCAAGCTGAGGGGAGGCGTCAAGTCAGACAGTGATTAGGGAGATTGACACGCCAATCCAGGTGATTTAAGGAGGCGTGATGAGTCTCAAACTTTGCTTGGAAGCAAAGTGTTTGATGTGTCGAAAGGATACGTGGGGAGCGGCCTTTGTAATTTATGGACATTCTGAATTACCAGACAGATTCCGGGAAGTCTGCCAAGGACTGGAATATAGCATTATTAACCCTTGTGTGGTCTGCTTCTGTTTTGTTTGAATGTTTTGAAACTGTGGAACTTTGTATTCTCACTTGTGAATATAGGTGAGACATAACATTTTTGCTTCCAAGCCTACAAACAAACTATCTTTAAAGCAAGATGGATTCAAATCAACTGCAGCATTTGGTAGAACAGCAACAACAGCAAATAAACCAGCTACTGCAAAGCAATGTGACGCTTCAGAATCAGGTAACACAATTGCTGAATTATGTTTCCAGCTTACAAAGCCCTGCTGCTACTCCCCCTGCCCCTCCTGTGAGGAAAAGCCCGGTATCCATGCCGGAGAAATTTTCTGGGCAAATGGACAGGTTCCTGGCATTTATGAGTCAATGTAAATTGTTTATCTCTCTGAGGCCTGAAGACTTCCCAACTGACCGGGCTAAAGTAGGATTTATGATCAGTTTATTAACTGGGCAGGCTGCCAATTGGGCTACTCCCTTGTTAATTCACGATAGCCCGTTGTTGGACAATTTTCAGGGTTTTCTCCAACAAATGAGAGTGATGTTTGAGAACCCAATTAGGATACAAACTGTGGACAGACTGTTATGGGACATTAATCAGGGGAAACGTTCCCTGCAGGAATACGTTGCAGAATTTTGTTTGCTGTGTATGGACTCTAACTGGAATGAACCGGCTCATATGGCTGCATTCCAGGAAGGCTTGTCTGATGCCATCAAGGATGAGCTAGTCCATGCAGAGCGGGCTTTAACTTTGGATGCATTGATAGTTCAGTGCTTACATATTGAAGCTCGTTTACAGCAACGTGGACGCAAATGGCTCGTTATGGAACCATCTTCGTTTTCTTGGGCACAACCCACGGTTAAGGCTGAGGAGCCGATGGAGTTAGGCGCACTCCGCCCTCGCTTAACGGCGCAAGAACGTTCGAGAAAGTTCCAGGAAGGCTTGTGCCTTTATTGCGGGGTCCAGGACATTTTGCAAATTCCTGCACTCGGAGAGGGACTCGCAGACCTGTGCCTGAAACCACTCCTGGCCCGTTGGGAAACGGGGTAGGCCCGACCTCAGGGAAACCTTAGGTCGGGCACATTCTAAACCCCCATCCCAAATTGTCGAAGTAAATCCTGCCCCTCCTCGGCATTTACTTTTGGACACTCGTATCTTTTTGCAGTCCCAGAAGGAGGGAATTCCCGCCGTTGCTAGTAGATTCAGGGGCTACAACCAGCTTTATGGACTGTGCTTTTGTTAAACATTTTGGAATTCCCTTGATTCCTGTGAATCCACCCATTAAGGTGGAAACCGTAGATGGGCGTGAACTCAAGTCGGGACCTATTTGCTGCGCTACTCAGCCAGTCCGTATGCTTATTGGGGATCATGAGGAGGCGATAAGTTTTTATGTCACCTTGAACCTCCATCTCCCTTTGGTGCTCGGAGTATCCTGGCTGTGTTTGCACAATCCGTTGGTGGCTTGGGCGCAGAATGCCCTTTCCTTTCCAAGCCTACAATGTGTGGACCACCTGAGGCATGTCTGCGCTGACCAAGATATCGCCGCTCCTGCTGTCTCAATACCTTCGGAGTGTCCTCTGCGTGCTCCCGCTGGTACGACTTCCCCATCGACGCCCCGTGAGGAGGTAGCTGTTGATGACACGGTGGTCAGTGTTACTGATTCACGATGGCTGAAGGGACGATTCCAGTACTTCGTGGGAAGACTGGAAAATGAAACGGAGATTCGCTCTTGGCAGGATGTATCCAAGGTGCATGCCCCAGATTTTATTCGCATATATCATGCACAATTCCCTTCAAAACCACATCCTGATCATCAGACTCGGGGGAAGGGCCCTGCGGTGAGGGATAGTGTTGTGACTGGAAGGATCGATCCTGCTGTGAGTTTTGACCATGATGATTCTGATGATGAAAGGCTGGAGCCTGCTGTGAATGTGGAGTCTGAATTATCAGAGGCTTCGAGTGGGGAAGCTGACAGATCGTGGTTTGACGCCAGAACTAGGAGGAGACTGAAACGTCAAGCTGAGGGGAGGCGTCAAGTCAGACAGTGATTAGGGAGATTGACACGCCAATCCAGGTGATTTAAGGAGGCGTGATGAGTCTCAAACTTTGCTTGGAAGCAAAGTGTTTGATGTGTTGAAAGGATACGTGGGGAGCGGCCTTTGTAATTTATGGACATTCTGAATAACCAGACAGATTCCGGGAAGTCTGCCAAGGACTGGAATATAGCATTATTAACCCTTGTGTGGTCTGCTTCTGTTTTGTTTGAATGTTTTGAAACTGTGGAACTTTGTATTCTCACTTGTGAATATAGGTGAGACATAACACTCTGCTATTACTATCCATTTCTGAAATTTGATTCACCTTGGATCAAAAGAGCCCGAAAGACCATCAGTATTGCAATCCACTACAACATGCAACAATGTGATTGCAGACTCAGTCATAAAGGTAAACTAAGAATTTCATCACAAGCAGCTAAACTGCCTTTAATACTTTTGTAATGATAGATGATTAATTATCTGCAGTTCTTAAAAATAAGCATGGAAAGAGAATAAGAAAAAACTCATAGTGCAATGAACTTTTGGTGATATAAAATATACGAATAATAGCAGAAGAAATACAACATTAATTGGCATTAAATATCAACTATCGTTTTTATACAAAAACATAGTGTTTGTTGTGATGGTTCAGCTCTGTAAATACAAAGACAAGAAATCAATAACTAGAGCTATATATACCATAAAAAATAGTATGGCTTACTTTGCTGTTCATCATTGATATGATTATCTTTGGGTATACATCTATTTTCCTTCTGCTGAAACTCTTCATTTTTCCTGGATCACCTTTCACTCAGTAGAGTGTAAATATTGGATGGAATTTTATTATCTAGTTGTTAATACGTTGCAAATTTGTTAAGTAAGGTTTAATGAATAGATTAATCAAATATATGTTTGGTTAATTAACATTGGGAAATACTTGGAAATATCAAGGTTCCCTGGAATAGATAGTTTAAAATAGATACTACTCCAGAATCCATTCTGGTAGCAAATTCTGGTAGCAAAAAATGAGAGGAACTACACAGTAGCTCATTTTTATAGCCAAGGCTCACAGAAATGTGGTAGAAAATATGTGGCATTGTGTCAGGAAGTTCCCATCACACATTTGTGCATGGGAACACATGAAAAAGTTGCAGCCTAGCTACAAGTTCTCTTTTTCTTCACATATGAGAGAGAGAGGAAAGGGGGGGGGGAGAGAAAAAGAGAGCGAAAGAGAGGGGGGTGGAAGAGAGATACTCAATGCTGCAATGCATTTTAGAGAAATTTTGGATTGCTAAACACAGATTTTTTTTCCTTATTGGAATTTCAGCTAGTGCATGGAATAGCAGCATAGGTTACTCCACTGGAGAGATAGAAGACTTTGGCAGTGATTAGCTTAGGGTTGCATTGTGGCATCCTTGGTGTTCTCTAAGCTTGGTTGTTTCCTTGCAGGCATTTTATTACCCATCTCAGTGCACTGAAGGTGTTAGGTAACCTATGCTGCTAGTCAGGTAACAAAACGTTTTCAAGGACACAACCAAACTCAAGGACTCCACAGAGAGAAACATTGTGTGGTTTCTAACCATCTTGCTTTCTTATCTGAGTCATGAACAGATGAGTCAATTTCTGATTTCTGCTTAAAATTCAGTGACACAATGTGGCATTCTAGCATTAAGACATTGTGAATGTTGATGGCAAAGAAAACAGAGCCATTTTCCCTTACAAAATATTTCCTCTTGAAACACTATCATATATACTCTGTGGGCTCCAGCTGTTTCATAATGTGCAACAAATTAAGTGAAAATGCTATTCAATACAGGTTAGCTGTATGATTACATTTTTTAAAGCTATATGAACAGTATCCAGCCTCTTAATCAAATAATTTCCTCATTACTTACTGTAGCATCACAATCAACTCCTCTCCCATTCAACCCACATTTACCTTCGATGTTTTCCTTGCCACTTTTGCTCAATGCCTTCCTTCAGAAAATGCATGGTGTAGCCCAGGGGTAGGGAAACTTGGCTCTTTTATCACTTATGGACTTCAATTCCCAGAATTCCTGAGTGAGCCATAAAAGGTTCCCCATCCCTGGCCTACTGTTTTTTCAGTTGTGAGGGAAATTAATTTTTGATTCGAATGGGACTGTTTAATATACAAATGTAGGACATATAAAGAATATACATTTCCAACATTTGTATATTAAACAGTCCCATTCAAGTAAAAAATTGATTTCCCTCACAACTGAAAAACCAGTAGGCCAGGCATGGGGAACCTTTTATGGCTCACTCAGGAATTCTGGGAGTTGAAGTCCATAAGTGATAAAAGAGCCAAGTTTCCCTACCCCTGGTGTAGCCCATTAAGGAATGCTTTAATTCAAGAGAGGCTGGCTGATCAAGAAAAATTAAGTTCCTAATAACAGCAAAATCGAAAGAAATTTGGATTAAATGACTCTCTGCATCATGGATTTTGTTTACTAGTGGGTAATTAATTCCCCACATATGCTAGGAACATCTGTTGCCATGACCTGCCATCCTATCTGTGAAATGAGTGCTGTGCAGTTTCTCCGCAGGCCATTAGCAACCCTCAGATAGGAGGCTACTTCTTCTTGCCCCCAGTCTGGGCAATTTTTCCTTTTGAGCCACTATGTCACAAAGCCAGATTGCCCTCGACTCCTTCCTTCTGTCTCCTCATTCAAAAGCCTGTTAGGGAAAAGCTGGCTAGGAAAAGAAGGACAGAAAAGAATGGGTTTAATTCTCAGGTAATGCCACTGCTTTTCTTTAGCTCCAGGTGGCTACCTGGCCATGCAGGAGACCAAATTAATAGCATATTAACTGAAGGGGCATATTAACTCTGGGTTGTAAGATTTTTACAGATAGAGCCAACATTTCATAAAGGGCCAAAAGAAGTTAAACGTTGATAACCTTCGACATATCATTTTTGATAGAAAATACTTGTTTTTAGTTTGAGAAACCAAACTTTGTTCTCAATCTGTATCAATAATGGGGTGATGGGGGAAAGGGTGGGGGAAAGGAGGGAAGAAGGAAGGCAAAGCAGACAAAGCATTTCACCTACATTAAATCCCTCAGTATTGAGAGTAGATTGCCAAAGAGTGAAGCTTAAATTATCAGTCTGTCCATCCACTGATGGAACATCCACTAACCAATTGGATTTCCCCCCTATTTGCAACATTATTTGCATTTTTCCCCAGAAATGGTCCTGAAAATTCTGGAAGGTCTAAGGAATGAATTTGAACCACTGCAGGTGCTAAAAAGTTGCAGAAAAACTTAATCTTATTACAATAGTCTTTGTAATTCAAATGCTGAAATAAAACATTTGAATTCTAGAGCTCAAATTGAATATGATATATTTACTTCCAAGTTTCAAATCTAAACATTTCAGACCTGTTAGCATTCTGTGCTTGTTTCAATTTACTTCACTTCAAATATCTCAAGATGTGTCTGCTGTTCAATTTTAGTCTGACATATAGATAATATTTGAAGATTTTATATAAGCATAAAATGCCATTGTAAAAGTCAACATTCAAAAAATAAAAGATGCTGTTTCAGTTTGCTCTGGGGCCCAAACACTTTCCCCTAGAGAACAATGCTATACATCTTGGACCCAGATTGAGGTTCTTTCCATTAACCTTATATATGCTTCTAAATAAGGTTGTGCTAAGCATTTGAAGAATGAATAAATTGTACAAAGCATACTTCAGATTGATTCCAAAATAATCTGAATGTTCAAAACAATATTCAGAGGACATGCAATTATATCTCTGAATTAATGCTAGAGCAGTGATGACGAATCTTTTGGGCTTGGCGTGTCAAAAATTTTAAAAAATGCTTAATTTGACTCTGCTGCCCACCCTGCCTACCAAGGAGAAATATATTCATTTACTAAAAAAAACCCAATCCAATCATGTGTGGTTCTATGAAGAAGATGAAAATAAAATACAAGTATAATGAATTTATTTTTAGAGGGTCCAAAGGTTGTGCACACCCCATTCTCACACATCCTCTGTAGCATTGATAATTGCATGAGAATGGGGTGTGCTTTCAATAATTGTTGTTCTTGGATGTTGTGAATACTAGCATATCACCCTAAACTTCATGCTGTGATGGTCACTATCACTGTGCTAGAGTATGAGTAGAATGGGTAGACAATGATCATAGCCCTTGATATCCATGAAAGCCTTCTAAACTATCTTCCAACTCCAACACTGAATACATCTCATGGAGGGTTGATTATTGGCAGGGATGCATGCATAATACTGGGCAGAGAGATTATTGTGGATCATTTGTTGAAACAGAATTTGCTTAAGACTTTTTCAAATAAGAGAATTTCAGTGAGATAGGAAAGGTGGAGTGTGGTGTTCTTGCACACATTTAGTTACAACTTGGCCAAAGCAGATGTGTGAATGTCCTGTGACCTCTAGCCCCTCTTTTTTATTTTTTAGATTTCACAAGAGCTCCCCCATTGAAATTTTTAGTAGTAGCACCATTTCACTGCAAAGAATCATATTGTTGAGAACTTAAAAGGTACTTTATCAATCAATTGCTCTGCCCACAAATATAAAGGAGACTTTCAAATGGCATTTTTGACCAGTACTTTGCATGGAGCATCTCTCGGAAACAGTTTTCCTCCTTCTTTCCATTCTTCTCCAGCATAGTGGTTATGAAATACATGTACTGCTTTTATTGTAGCTTAGCTTAAATTCTCTTGTCAACATAAATGCTTTTCTAGAATGGACCTATTCAGAAATGAATTGGACATCCATAGCATCTTTGATATCATAAGGAAAGTTTCCTGGCATTAAATACTTGATCAACAGTTTTTCAGCAAACCAAGTATGAAAAGTTATTAATTGTAGCACTCATAGCAGATCTCTTCTATGGAGACGTGCATAGACTCATGTCTAAATAAATAGTTTCGGGAAACTTAATTGCTCTGCTTCTTTGGAAAATTACTAAGCAGCCATTACTTGTTTTGTTTTGTTCAATTCAAGCTCATCCTAGCACCCTGATGGTAAGAAATATTAATTTTTTAATTGGCATTCTTAATTCATGCTCTACACTGAAGCTCAGATTTAGAACATTAGGCATAATCCTATGTGCTCTTAAGCATATTGAGTATGTGGGACCTCCAGTGCAATTTTATGCATGTTGACTTGAACAATAAATCCCAATTCTATATACACTTGTAATATGCCTCCTACACTCCACAAGATATACAGCCGAATGTATTTTCAAATAAGGTTGCATCATTTGGACTGGTAACATTGTTACACTGAGCTATTCAATATTGCTTTAGTATTTTACTAATATTTTGCGAATCCACAGTATTCCTTCTTCAAATCAGCATTTAAGGGGACAAACTCTTTTCAGATGCTAATGCATAACTGAGCATTTCACAATTTCAAGATTGTCTTCAAGGACACAGAGAATATTTTCTATGGAGAAGCATTTTATTTATTCCCATAGGACTAGATTATGCCAGAAAGTAAGAGAACACCTGCATTGCTACCAGGACACCTGCTTACACAATGGATCCCACATCACTAGCACAGTCACAGTCTGTCAATGAACAGAGCAAAAGAGGGAAAAGTTGCAGACTGAGAAGAAAATTAATAAGAGAAACTACAATATACGATGCAAATACACAAATATCCTGCATGGACTTTCATGCTTAGTACTAAAAAGCATCGCAGTCCAAATTATATATCTTTTAGTCTTAATTGTTGCACATCATGCATCTTCTTTTTAAAAAATCCTTTAGTGGCAGGAAAGATTTTTGCCCCTTTATCTCACATTTAGAATATGTGTTGTTACCATGCCCATGACTAGGGATTATAGGAAGTGAAACGAAGCACTTTTGCCTACTATCAACTTATTTTATTTTTATTTTATTTTATTTATCAATAGCTTACAAGATAATAACATAAGTATAAATACAGGAAATGGGTAAGAATAATTGGGGACAATGGGACAGAGACAGTAGGCATGATTGTGTGCTTATGCACGCCCCTTACATATCTCTTAGGAATGGGGTGAGCTCAATAGTGGTTAGTTTGAGGGAAAAGGAGTGTGGGTTTGGGGATGTGACAACAGAGTCTGGTAGTGTGATCCAGGCATTGACCACTCTGTTGCTGAAGTCGTACTTTCTGCAATCAAGTTTGGAGTGGTGTACATTAAGTTTATATCTGTTGTGTGCTCTTGTATTGTTGCAGTTGAAGGTGAAAAAGTCATTGATTGGTAGTACATTAAAGCAGATTATTTTATAAACTATGCCAAAGTCAAACCGTAGGCAGCATAGTTCTAGGTGGTCCAAGTTCAAGATCTCACGCCTGGTGGTGTAGGGTATTCTGTTGTGAACAGAGGAGTGTTGTACTCTTCTTGTGAAATATTTCTGGATATGCTCAATTGTATTAATGTCCAATATACAGTGTGAACTCCAGACATCTGAGCCGTATTCAAGCACTGGTCCAGCAAAGGCCCTGTATACCCTAGTTAGCAACCCAGCATCACCAGAGGAGAAGCCTCTTAAGATGAGATCCACAACTCCCGAAGCTTTCCTGGCAATGCTGTCACAGTGAGCTCCTGCGTCTAGGTCGTTAGATATGAGTACTCCAAGGTCCTTGACAGAGTGAGAGTCATCAGCGAGGTCATATCTGCCTAGATTGCATTTGGCACACTGATCCTTCCCATCAATGTGTAGGACTGATTACCTGCCAGTCGAGACCCAGAGCTGCCAATTGTCTGACAATTCAGACACACAATTGAGGCCACCTTGAAGGACAGCAGTACCATCGATGGCATTGAACAGCTTCACATCATCAGTGAAGAGGACGCAGCTACCCACAAGGTGACTGCAAAGGCCATCCATATAGGGCACAAAGAGTGTGGGTCCCAGAACACTGCCCTGGGGGACACCTCTGCCAACTGGTGCAAGGTTTGATAGGGCATTTCCCACCTTCACTACTTGTTGTCTATTTGACAGGAACGCAGCAATCCACCTATGAAGGGATCCAGAAATGCCTCAAGAGCCCAGCCGCAACAGTAGTTTGTTGTGTACCACTGAGCTGAAAGCTTTGCAGAAGTCTATGTTAATTGCATCTATTGCTTCACCCTGGTCAAGTAATGTAGTCCACATTTTTTTGCAGTGTAGGAGTTGCAGATTGCAGGACATTTTTTTTTCTGAAACCAAATTTGTTTTTTTGGAGAGTAGGTTGTTTGACTCTAGGTGAAGGGTAATGCATTGGTTGATGATTGATTCCATGACTTTGCACGTGATGCAACACAGTGAGATTGGTCTGTAGTTTTCAACCAGGCTGGGGTCACCATTTTTGAAGATAGGGATAACTGTTGCTAAGGACCATAGGTTCAACAAGGAGCTGGTTCTGAATGATATCTCATATATTATGCTTAGGGGTTCTGCTATGGCAGTGGAGAGCTTTTTTAAGAAGTATGCACATAAGCCATCGAGCCAATAGATAGGGATGGTTTTAGGTAACATAGCGCCTTTTCTATGTTATCTTCTGTAAAATCAATATGTAGTAGATCATTGCAGTTAGTTGTGGTACGACTAGGAAATGTGGGGGATGAGCCATTACTGTTTACAAAGACTGAACTGAAGAACATGTTGAAGAGGTTTGCCTTAATGGCTTCATCGCTACAGTCTTTCCCATTTGGTCCTTTTAGGGAAGGTAATGCTAAATTATCCTAGTTAATTAACTGCTGTTTTGATAAGCTTCTTTTCAATTGCTGCTTATGAATAGGCTGTCATGAACATATTACCCTAGTTTTCAAAAAGTTGTACAGCCCATCTCCATGTCCAAATTACTTGGATAGACACCTAAAGCCTTGGACCACTTAACACTAGAATGTCCAATGGGCTACCATATTTCTGATAATTAAGAGAAATGGAAATGCCCTCTTCAAATATAAAAGACCCAGATATTTGCTGTTCACCAACTGGAGAGAGACCATTACAAATCCAAGAGTCCTGTTGTTGAGGTTTCCTCCTTTCCTATAACGGTTGGTGCCAACTCTAAGTAATTTTCAGCACCAATTAAGAGACCCTGTACATTCCAGACATATGGCTATCCAATCTCCTCTTAAAAACCTTTAGTTGAGAGACAATAAAATAAGGCTTAAAACCAGTGGTGGTATTCGACCGGTTTGGCCCAGTTCTGGTGAACTGGTAGCAGCGATGAGCAGCAGAGACCGAACCAGTCCTCTCCACCGCTCTGCTGTTGGGCCCATCCGCCCGCCTGGGCTCCCATACTCACTTTTATCTGCTGAATTTGAAGCGCAGCTGCTTTGCGTGGCACAGAATAGTGCAGCGTGGCAGCTGCTGAAGTGACCGGGATCATGCAGGCTTGCAGGAGGCAAGTTAGAACGCCTCTGCGCCTGCACAAAATGCGTGTTTGGTGCGCATGCATGCAAAGTGTGTGCAAGTGCGCAAAGCGCACCCACCAAGCCACGCCCACTGAACCAGTGGCAAAAATATTTGAATCCCACCACTGCATGAAACATGGTATCAGTTGCAGCTTCTTGTGAAGGAAACATATCTGAACAATTTGTTCACATAAAACAAGTTTTTCTTTGCAAAGCAAAATAAAATTTCCTTTATTACAATAAATCTACGGCGATAAGTTTTTGTAACATGACATTAAATGAAGAAATTACGGAATCAGTGCTGTCATTAGAATCTGATTTCATATTGGCAAGAACCTGTGCAATTTGATTCTAAAATTGTAGTCCAGGGGTCATTATTCTTTATGTTTTGTGAATAAAATATTTTAAATTAGAAGTTAGTTCCTGGACTAGTGATATATTAGGGCACAGCCATCTAAGTCTACAAAGTCCCTTTCATCACAGAAGCTATTTAATGTGTTAATTACATAAATAAATATCTGTGATTGTTTTAAGAAACTCTTCTTCACATTAAAAACATCCCATTCTATCCTCCTTTATCCAGTGGAAAGTAGTCCCATGTTCTAGTTTTCAATCCATTTCAGCCCATGAAAATAATGCAGGTGGGAAAGAGAAAAAGAATGTAAAGTTGCTACAGTTGCCTTGCAAAGATTAGGTTACCGATATTTTGGAAATAATTTTCAACAGACAATTCCATATTTTTAATTATAATCCAACCACATTGTAGATAAATTCAATAAATACAAACACAACAATACAAACAAAACAAACATCTTGGCAGGGCAAAGGCTTCTAGGGTGTCATTGTCAAAATTGTAAATAATTGAAAGAGGAGGAGGATTAATCAAACTTTATTTCAGCCAGCCTTTCTTCACCATAGTATGTGGAAGGCGTATTGCTTAACTATTTGCTAGTTTAAGTGGGGCAATAAATGATTCTTAGCAGAGATGCCTTTCTGTATGCATCCAGATAGGTCAACCCTTGCATTTACAGCAGTGAGAGCTGCCCGCAAAGCAGCTGTTAGATTAGTAGCACCCAGTCATAGTACTTCATAGTTCTCCAGCTATTCATCCGGTCTCAAGTAAAAACCTGCAGCTGGTACTGAAGATTGACTCACTATTTCAGTTTGGATAAAGTGACCTAAACCTTTTTTTTGGCTAAAAACAATATTCTACTCATCCAAAGTAGACAGGCTATCAATAATGAACGGATTTAATAAGCGGATTTTTTTTCTTTAGATTTAAAACAACCTGATGGTCCTCGGTTGAACGCAATGTGTTGGTTCACATTGTGGTGCTAATTCAAAATCCATAATGAAATAAACTGAAACATATTTCTTATACAAATTACACCTTACTGAAATAAGAAAAGCAAAATGTGCCAAGTTTTAGCTAAGCAACATTGTAAAGAATCTGGCTTGCATTTATTGGCAACATCTAGATATGGTGGGATCCTTACCGTACAGCAAAACTTTAATAAAATTTTATCTATGCAGAACACATGAAAACCCAGACAGTAAATGTACATAAACTTTTCAGGGATATTTAAGAATTAAACTAATGTACCTTAAACTAAACCATGCATTCAAACACCAATTCCTTGAATTAAAAGTTATCTTTTCAACTTATGCTTAAAGTTCTTTGAAATACACAGGCTTATAAGTTTGACGTTTTGTCTAACAGCACAGGCCCATTTGTCCGACCTCTTTTCCTTGTCTTCGTGCTCTCAATTTCTTCATCTAGAGAAGAGTTTTCACAGGCACACATACACACCAACCCTTTCCGAGTAAGAAAAAGAAAGACAGGGAGGGGAAATAATTATGGAAAGGAAAGCATTTTACTGCAGAATAATATCATCAGAAGAAATTGGATTTAAAAAGTTTTGTTGCTGTGATAATTCAAAGAAGAGGGAAAGTCAGGAAAACCTTGAGACAAGGAGCTGGTGGGGCCCCCCCTTCTTCTACCCATCTAGGCTGGGGAAAGAGATAAATGAATTGCAAAGAGAAACAGTGAATACCAAGATTTCTTTGTGCTAGAAAGGGGGAGGACAAAAAACAAGAAGAAACAGATTTTTCTGAGAGACTTTTTTCCTTGTTTTTTGTCCCCCTCCCTCCTTTCTTTTACCAGGTCACTACAGAGATCTCTGTATGAAAGAGAGGATCTTCCTCAATGAGGGGTGAATTCTCCACATGATCAATAGGAAAATCCATTCCTTTCCCTCCTATAATGAAAACATGAAAAATCTAAAAATGAAATCCCCACAATAGCGCAATGAAATGAAAACCAGGTTTTAAACAATAAATCTCTACCCAGATGTTTTATAGGAACTCACAAGTTTCTCAGTCCATGGGTTTAGAAAGAAAGCAATCTACAGGAAATCCCTAATATAAATAGTTTCTGAGCATGTGTAAATTCCCATTTACTCGATCTAAAATGTATGGTTTACCAAAACACAAGGCCACGATAACAAGTACAGAAGATGCTTGTGCAAAAACTCATATCAGTGTCCATCATTTTAAATAACAGTATGAAACTCAAAGTACACTTGGGGAAAATGAACACTTGTTTGTTTAAGAAATATTCCCACTTCCTTTTGCCAGTCAGGCAAACTAAAGCAGTTTAAAAATTGGAAATACAATGGACACATTAATTTATTTGAAACCATAATATATTCACCCAGAAAGAAGATAGCTTATTCAAGGTCAGGATATAAATTTACATTTGTCTCTCTCACACACTTTGCTCCCTCTTCCTCCCCTCTCTTGACCATTCCTTCCTCCTATTCAAAGCAGGCAGTATACAAATAAATCATTTGGAGTTTTACCCAGCAATCTGATTTCTCAGGAAAGGAAGGGGGGGGAAAACAGATAAGTAAAAGTGAGTTTCTGGAAGGTTTTCTCTCTGCAAGGTGAAGTTTTCTGCAGAGGACACATTGTCTTCTCATTGCCTTGGTACAGGGCTGAAGCTAATAACTTCCCAGTAACTTGAAATCTGGCGGAAACTCTTATAAGTGGGGCAGGGGTGGGATTCTACCAGTTCGCACCTATTCGCTAGAACCAGTTGTTAACATTCTAAGCAGTTCAGAGAACCTGTTGTTAGAAGCAATTACTGGCCTAATCCTGTAAGGAAGGCAGGAAGGAAACATTCTGGTGTTGCTTACAGAAACTGCCTCTCCGTTAACCTTTATTACATTCTTGGCAGGACTAGACTTCTCTGGAGTTTTTTCCCCCCTCCTTTGCTGGTACTTTGCTTGTGTGGAGTGACCATTCAAAGTTACAATGGCATTGAAAAAAGTGATTTATGATCATTTTTCACATTTACAACTGTTGCAGCATCCCCACAGTCATGAGAGGCCAGGTGAGGAGATGCGTGCCTCGATGTGAGTGATATTGAGTTGGACATGCCCAGCCAATAACATGACCACCAAGCCACACCCACTAACTAAGCTACACCCACAGAACCGGTTGTTAAAAAATTTGAATCCCACCCCTGAAGTGGGGAGAGTGAAGGAAGGTTTTTGCAAGAAGGAAAAGTAACAGTTTGGAGGTTTCAGCTTGGATGCCTTGCCATGTTCCTAGGAGTGGAATCTTTGGAAGAGCATCTTTTCAGACCAGACAGTGAGGTAAGGAGACAAGAAGGCAAATCTTCCCAGGGAAAGGAGGAGAAAGAGGAACTTTCATGCAGAATTGCTGGAGAAAAAAGCAAGTATCCACTTGCTTACTGACTATCAAGAACCATGGGGAAAATGAAAAGTTAAATTGGGCCGTCCAGCTCAAATTAAATGTCCTATCCAGGAAAAACAAAATCTGTTAGGGATGATACTTCTGCAGATATTTGTTGACCCCTGGCTCATAATTATTTTCTGTAACTTTGCAGTTTTCCCCTTTCGGGCACTCTTTCTTCATCTGTCTTTGATATTGGGGCCATACATTCCTTTTACAATTTAACACATTAAATACCAGAGAGAGACATAGGTGAGGGACTCTAATCTTGCCCCCATAAATGAAGGTACTTATTGTCATTGAAGGCCAATTTGTATGGCAAACATCAGGCTGACGTATCCATCACCTAGACACTCAGGCATAAACACAATAGACAAATAAATACTAAGGAAATATTTTTTTTCTTTTGGGGAACGTGGGTGCAATGTGGAATGTATTTTTCAAATTGGTTAAGAGAATTGATGAATTTTTGTTATTCAGAGAATTAAACATCAGTTAGTTAGTTATTTGTTGGTTTAGGCTTAATGGTCAAATACCAGAAAGATTATTTTTAAAAAGGATAAAAGGATTTAGAAGAGAAAAATACATGCCACACATTGAGCTCCATAGCTAGCCTACATATCAGGGGGAGATATTTGTATATGAGTCAATCTCAACAGCAGCTAGTAGGGAGTACAATGACAAGCACAGTCTTGCATGGGAATTAATAGAAAAGACCAACTCAGTACAGCAAGTTAGATCATAGTCAACAGAAAAAAGAATCCAAGCTTAGCTACCTGAAGAACATATCTGAGGGATTCTGTTAACCATTGCTACAGCTAAAACATTTGAATCTTCCAAGATCTTTCATTAAATTGGGTCTTGTTATATATGCTGATTGAGGTTGGTAGAAAACCTTAATTCAGTAAATAGCCCAAAAGCCTGAATAAGCACTGTCTCCCATCCCAAGATCCAGATAGTCCCAAACCTATTAGCCTTCCAGACAGCCTTGAAGACCTGATTTTTACCTCAGTGCTGAGGCTAAGCTGTTAGTGCAGCCAGATTCTCGAATGCTGTTTTTATGATATATTGTGACTTTTATGGTTTTTGTATTGCAAATTATTTAAAATCAAAAAAGATGTGCTGATTTGCAAAGGAAATTCTGATTGGAATAGTTGTATCATCACAGAGAACAGGGTATCAGTTCATGCCAATGCAAGGCCATTTTATGAAGCATGAGTTATATAAAACACTACATTTAACCAAGGAAGCACCCAAAACAAGGAAGGTGTGAAATCTTACATTTGTTTATTGTTATGATTTATTTATTTTTATGCTACCCATCTCCTCTATAAGATGATTCTGTAATTTATGTTTTTGGACATCTAAATCTAGAACTGTCCAGGCTCTGCTGTGGCTTTACTTGGACCCCAAAATGTACAACTGGAAGAGAGAAGGCTTCTGACTAGAGCTCTTGTTAGTGGATAGGTGAGTTTCTGATCTAGAATAGGCTTGAACAGTTTTCAGAACAATAAAGAGGATGGAACAGATTTGGCAAATGTATTGAAGCATAAATACAGTACTTTTCATATTGTCAGTTCCAAAGATTAGAAATTGCTTAGACTGCTTTGATTTATTAACTAATTTATTAACTAATAATGATAATTATCAATGTAATAACTGCCATTTATAATTAAGATTTGTAAGCTTTTTTACAAATTAATTTGGACAATTCAGTGGTATTCTCATAAGAAATAAACTGTAGTGATAGTGGCCCAGATATACAGTGAAAGCTGAAAGACAATTATATAGTCATGAGAAAATGTGTCGAGGCACAAGAGATTTGTATATAATTAACTGTCAGTTATATGGCATATGCACACACACATACACAGAGACATTAAAATGGATCTATTCTAGGGAGAAAAGTATTAAATTTAATGACATGTGTGAACAGATCTTTCACATACAAAGCAAAATTATTCTATGGATCAATATATGCACTGTTGGATGCTTAAAAAGCAGAATTCAATTATTTCTGTTCATTTTAATGTTTTTAGTCTTTATTTAATCTCTTAATTTTGATCATTTTATATTATCTTTTTATCAGTTTGTAAGTTGCTGAGAGTTGTTTCACAAGTGAGATAGGCAGCATATAAATTTAATAAATAAATATGTTAGAAACACAAATAAAGAGAGAGAATTGCTCTGGTTTGATTGTTATACAGCGATTCCCCCCCCACCCCCCCTCCAAAACCCCCCCCCCCGGGCGCGCGGCGGGCGGCCAGCCCCCCCGGGGGGGGGGGGGGGGCAGGGGCCCCCCCCCCACCACCCCCCCCCCCCCCCACCCCCCCCCCCCCCCCCCCCCCCCCCCCCCCCCCCCCCCGATTTCAATGATATCAGTCTGATTTCTTCTTAATTATTGCACTGATTTCTAAATATTTGGTTTGTGTGACGCAACTATGCTTCATTTCAACAACATACTGTACTAACCAGGCAGAAGCAGAGAATTTCTGGAAGATAGAAATAGACAATGCCATCCTCTATTAATTCCTCATTTACTTTTAGTGATCTTACAGTGTGCTTCTCTGCTCTACTTCTAAAATATAATTTTCACTAATAGGTTGCTTTGAGTGCTCCTGTCAAATTGAGCTAGAATGTTGATATTGGTTTGTTCTTTCAACTTGTTATTTAACTTCCAAACATTTTGTCACCAGGCTAGGTGACATTCTCAGTGGGACTTTGTTTGAAGTTTCCTGTTTCAGTTCTTCTCCACTTTTATTTATTTCATGTGGTTGGTGGGTTGTGTGATCAGCTGGTCATACTCTGTGACATGCCATGTGACTGGCTGGTGATGTGATGTGAAGGTCACCAGGTGAAGTGCCATCATTGGTTGGTCGCTCGATGAATATAGTTCCTTATGGGTTCATAAGCTGACTTCAAATTGACATGTTTATTGATCGATCTGTTGGTAGAATGACAGGTTTTGATGAATTTGCATGGGTAGTATGTGGTAGCATGGCCAATTATTTTTGTTCTGTCCCAGTCAATTGGGATTTGCTCAGTGTGAATGTGGGTTGAGATCAGGAATTCGTGGTCATGTCAGTTGAAATGGGCTAGAATAGTCTGTTTCAGGCTAACTTCAGAAGTTAACTGACTGTTTTGCAAAGGAAGATTGGAACTTCAGTTTGGTCAATACTTATCAGGCAGGAGATATTTTTTATTACCCTTCTTTACCAACATTGATTGTTGAAACAGGCTAGTAGGTAAGTTCTTTGCTTAGTGGCAAAGGTTGCTGATCCAAAATCTAGCAGAAACATTCTTTTTTGTTTCTTTTGTTTCTTTTTTCTTTTTTCTTTTTTTTTGAATGCTAATTTTTTTGGTCTTTTTGGTTGTTAGTCTTTTTTTATTCAAATAAGGACAAGGATTTCCAATGGTTGACAATCTCAAAAAAGTTTCACCCCTAACCTCCACACAGTCTATAGATTATTTAGGCCATTTGAGTCTGTGAGTAAAATTCTTTTAGCTTCAGTGACTATAAAATTTTTAAATTCTTGATCTTAATCTTTTTAAAAATACAAAGGAAAATTTACCTACTCAACAATTTATATATTTATTTATTTCTGCCTATTTTTCAACCAGTATTGACTTGCTTGTCAAATTTTATTCCAAATCTGGCAAGGAAAGATTTAATCACTGTACTATTTCTGCAATGCTAATAAAAGAAAATATAGAAATCATTAGAGTGTGTGCTAGAAAGAAGGGTTTTTTTTCTATTTAGCTGCTTGTGCTTGCATGTATCTGCATTCATCTTTTCACTTGAACGCCTTTACTCCAAGACTGCAGTTATGCAATGCCTCTGTGCTATTATTTAGGGAAAGGAGCACTTTACAAATGCATTTCAGGTTTTCTATTTCTGTTTCAAACTCCTGGAGAATTCATCCATTGTACTAATGATTATTCTTACAGGAAGTGCAAAGAGTTCTCCCTTCTCACTAGAACGGAACAGGTTGGCAAAATATTGCCTGTTTAAAGTTGGGACAGGCTGCTTTACTTGGTGAAGGTTCATAGAAAGCTGATTTTGAAAGGCTTCACAAAGCAGTACAAATGTAATAGGGCCTACCCCTACTCCATTGTAGCTATAATTTTAATATGATTTGGAATGATTGCTGTTTTAGTGATATATATGCTTCCTTTTGGCTGTGCAGCTATACTTGGAATTTAGCAAGACATTATAAAACATGGATCGTGAGCGCTATCAAGGAAAAATTATGTTTGATATGAGGCAATGATATCTGTTGTTTGTCCACATTTGAAACATGAAATAAGCAAGAAGGCTTTCAAACAGACAATTCTTCTGCTCCTATCATAACTTTTCAAGTCTTTTCCCTTCCTTAGTTTCGTCTGCTTTTTTATCATGACAAATGTTAACTTACGCTGTATTATTACTGTTTAATGTTTTCTTTTATTTATAATAAAAGAAATGTTTGTGACCGTTGCCTGCACACTGTTAAGAATCCAGATTTCGATAGAACAACAGACGAGTTGTTCTTACTTTATTTCTATGAATATGTGTGTAAGTTGGCATGCACATGTATTAAACTAAAATCTTAATAGAGACCATTACCAGGATAAATCACATTTTAATCAGTAATAATTTTGCACTAAGTGCTGTGTTAAATGCCCCTTGTTTCACTACTTAAACTGTCAGTGGGACTATCAATAGGAGAGCAGTGTCTGTCATGGAGGTGGTGGGGATGGGAGAAAGATCAATACCATTTTTAATTAAGGGTGCCTCATGACTAAAGCTCTTAAACAAGGAATTCTTCTTGTCAGAACATCTAGCCTTTAAACTCTGTTCCATGTTCTGTCAGCTCAGGAGTTAACAGACAATAAAAATGGAAATGACTTGTAATACTCTGGTTTTGCAACAAGGAAGAAAGAGGGGAGGAAGTTCCAATGTCTCCCTTCCCCCCAGCAAATGCCAGGTGGCCAAAACCAGGATAACATTGCAGATATTGATGTCCCTTGAAACTACTAAGGTTATCTCTTCTTTTAAAGCATGGGTGTCCAACCTTGGCAACTTTAAGACTTGTGGACTTCAACTTGAGTTGAAGTCCACAAGTCTTAAAGTTGCCAAGGTTGGACACCCCTGTTTTAAAGGTTTTTGAAATGGTTTGATAGATCACCTGAGTGATCCTAAGAAAAAGAAAAAACAAGGAAGTCCAGTTGCCTCCTGAAAAAGCACCTTTGGGATAACCATGACCTGGATGACTGAGAATCTCCATAGACTTTTAGCCATGCACTTTGGGATGAAAAGCCTTCGAATGATGTGGGAGTATGAATGGATTTCCAGGAAAAAAAAATTGCAGACTTTCCCAGGAACCATTTGCACCATTTAAATGACCCTGAGGACACAGATAAACCTCCAAGTGCCTCAGTGACTCTCCAAAAGGATGCAAATGACCATCTGTCTATACGGAATATTAATCCTTCCATTCCCCACAACCCACTCAGAGTTGAAGAACCTTCTTGGATGAGAAGCGAAACATCTTCAAAGAAAAAAACCAGAAAGTCCAGTTGCCTCTTGAAAAAGCACCTTTGGGACATGGTTATGAAAATATTAACAGTTTGGATTCGTGCTTGTGTGGTAAATGAAGATGGGGAGGGATATTAATGGAATCATAATTCTCATCAGGAGAATTCTATGCCACAGCTTTTTATTACAAACTCATTTCTATAGGAGGGATCGTTTTTCCTCGAGATTGTTCACGCTGGAGAATATGTCCTTCATCCACATTAATGTTTTTCCCACTGCCTCCAATAAGACAATGAAAAGCAGCATTTCTGAGGGGATTTTGCCTTTTGATCTCCCTCTCTGTTGTAATGTAATTGTCCACTGGCAGAAGCGCTGTGAGATGCAAAATAAAGTAATGAAGCTAATCTGATTTTCCAACCCACAATCTCAGGATTTATGTGCCCTTTTTGTATTAGGTTCCTTATGAGATTCTCTGCTCTGCATTCCAGCAACCAGGCTGAGAACATTGGAAGGCATTAAGCAGTTAACATTGGGGAATGCCTCCATTTGCATTCCATCCTTAATGGATGCAAACCTACCTGCCTGTCCTTGAGTGCTGGCACCCTTTTCTTCTTTGCAAAAGACAACCTTAGGAGAGGGGAAAAAATGTCATGGGTTTGTGTTTCTAAATATCATAGGAATGGTGTTTCTAAAAAAAGAAACAACCATATGCATTGTAGTAGAGAATTGGCCTTTTTTTCGCACTATGATAGATTTTAGAATTTAATGCCAGACTCAGAATTGGTTCCTGGAAAACTGAATTCTTAAAGAGAGAAAAAAAATCTTGGAAATTTAATGTTGTTTTACAGTATTGAAGCAGTAGAACTTTCAAGTAGAATCAAGTCTGGGAGGAAATTTGGGCTGATATCTATCTATCTATCTATCTATCTATCTATCTATCTATCTATCTATTTTCTTAAGTTTTTTATGGTTTTTACATGTATGGTATTCAGCTTTGTTCGGGTATTTTCCCACGTCATTATAGTTGTGCTTTTAAATTTGTAGCAACGTTTCGGCAGAATCTCATCTGCCATCATCAGGCTTCTGTATAGTGTTCGTCTGTGAGTCAGACTTTCAAACAGAAACGGCTGTGAAAGTCTGACTCACAGACGACCACTATACAGAAGCCTGATGATGGCAGATGAGATTCTGCCGAAACGTTGCTACAAATTTAAAAATACAACTATAATGACGTGGGAAAATACCCGAACAAAGCTGAATACTATATATATAAATACCCGCAAAACCTTAAGAAAATATATAAGGTGTGTTCAGGTCTTTTCCCGTGTAACCCGAACACACCTAGACCTACATACCTGTACCCGTGAAAATCTATGAAAACATATACCGTGTTTCTCACAAAATAAGGCCTTATTCTTTTTTGACCCCCCCCCCAAAACGGCTAGGCCGTCTTTTCGGGGGTGACTTAATCCCCCCCCCCCTTGCATCCTCGGGTGGGTGGGTGGCGATGGCTTGGATGTTGACCTTGGCTTTGGTGGGGCACTTCCTATCGGGAAACCTTCCGCCACCATTGCTTTCTCTTCTCCCCATGCTGCCACGGCATTTAGAGCAATGCAGGATCCTCCCTGCAACCGGAGCCTGGCAGAGACACTCGGCTTCAGGAACTCCTGTCGCTACCTTCCCTTTGCCTTCAAAGGCAAAGCCAATTCTTTTAAAAATGATGCCCTACTACTGGGCAGGAGGGCCCACCTGTCAGCTGCACTGGGCGCCCCAGGCGAAGCTCTTCACGCTCTGCCTGGTGCCAGGCAGGAATGGTGTCTGGGCGCTTCTCCCAGGGTGGGCCGATCCTGCGCTGCGGCCCTGGGAGATTCACCTCACCACATGGGGTTGGGCTGCCCTCTTGGGCAGGGGAGTCTTTGTCATACCGGTAGTAGGGCGTTGTTTTTAAAAGAATTGGCTTTGCCTTTGAAAGCGAAGGGAAGGCAGCGACAGGAGTGCCTTAAGCCGAGTGTCTCCGCTGGGCTCCAGTTGCAGGGAGGAGCCCTGGCTGGCCGCGCATGGCGACACCAAATGCCGCGGCGTTGCTTTAAATGCCGCGGCAGCACAGGGAGAAGGGAAAGCAATGGCGGAAGGTCTTCTGATACGAAGTGCCCCAACAATGCTGAGGTCAATGCAGGCAGCACCATATCCAGGTATGCAACAAAAGTACTTCCTAACGGCCAGCCCCCCCACCATTCCCCCCATTTCGCATGTTGAATATAGGCCTTACTTTGGGGGAGGGGCTTAATTTGATGTTATGCCTATAAAGCATGCTGAGACTTCCTATTGGGGGAGGCCGCATATATGTGTGTGTGTGTGTGTGTGTGTGTGTGTGTGTGTGTGTGTGTGTATGGATCTTTGGTTATTCGGGTTTTCTCCCGCGTAAGATTGGAAGTATCCGCCTGCCCCACCACATACATTGGACAAACTAACAGAAGAATAAGTGCACGCATTGAAGAACATAAGAACTCAATCAAAAAAGAAGAACCAACCTCTTCCCTGGTCCAACACCTCAAAGCCACAGGACATGAGATTGACTTTAAAAATACCAGAACTATCGCCAAAACCGAACACTTCAACAACTGTGGTGGTCTCTCATGAAAAGAAGACACAACGCAGGGTTGTCTCGGGATGAGGGGCCCAGAGCAAACTCTGAAACCCTCTTTTATTAGAAGCAATCTTTGTTAATGTAGCAATTTTTGTTAGCGTCCTATCACAAACGCATTACATCACACAAAATGCACTGATTATTCATGTAAGCATACAAAGCTGCAAAGTTTAAGTTTGCTACAATTCTGGGTAAGAAATGGCAACAGTTTGTCTTTGTTCCTTGCTTCGTGTTGCAGTCAACCACCAGAAGGCTCCGTTGTCCTAGCACGTACACAAAGAACAAAGAATAATTCCCACATCTCCTCTGTTTTTCCTTTTTAAGAGACAGGGAGTGTTTTAGTCCCAATAACAATCTTTGTCAGGCGCGTAGGGAAGAGTGTTGTGCATGCTGATGTTATCCACGACGTTCATGACCTCTTCAACCATCACAAACATCTTGTCCTCGTCTGGGTCGTCACAGGTTGGCTCTCCTATCTCATCTTCGGATGGCAGTGGTTCATATGTGTTAGTTATTTGTTGATTCCAGAGAGCCATTACCTGCGCAGTGGCTTTTTTCTCAGCCAAGAGGAATAAACTGTTAGAAATAGTGCGTACAAAGATGGGTAATACACAAGGCAATACAACACATCCCGCAGCAATCATACCAATGAGCGCTACAATAGCTTGCAAACCAGGCAATTTTGGGAACCAGGATCCAAACATGTCTCTTACTTGAGCAGAGTCAATAGGTGGGGTGTACCAGTAGTTGTAAACAGTGGTGGCCCCCATGTTAGTCCCGGACACCTTTTGAAAGAGATATTTCTTTTCCTGTAGATAAGATCTGCCAGCTGTGTGAGCCGCAGGTAACTCCTGCAGCGTCGTTAGGACCTTGGCCTTTGCTGATGGAAAAGCAAGCATCAAAGCATACTGAGGTGTTGGTACCCCCCCGCGTGACATTATGGGTTATGTACCCATTTTTTGTTTGACTGGTAGAGAACATTCCTGCAAGATCAGAACTGGAGCCACCTTTGTATGCATAGACATATAGGGATGCTGTAATGGGTTAGGCTCGTAGCACTGAATGCCTTCGGCAGTGTAACATCGCGCATATTGAGTGTTGTTATGCAGACAAGGGGAGACCGTCGTGGAGTTGCACTCAGGCTTCAAAGTATGCTAGATCAGGGTGGATTGGGTTTTCGTTCCGCTGCAAGTAGTTTTGATGCAGGCGTCGCAGGAGGATGGGATGGCTGTCGTATTGGCAGGAACGATGTGGAAGCCCAGGAAGCAAATGATGAATGCAGCGGGCAGCTTCATGATGCTGATGTAGGCAAGGCTGGTTTGGGTAGAAAAGGCCTCACTTGTCGTCCGGGGACCCAGGTGGTGTTGTTGTTGTAGGAAACAGCAGTGTACCCTCGTCCCCAGGTTATAGGTTCAGCAGGCCCGTGCCATGTGGGATCTGGCAACTGTCGAAAGTAGACTGGAGGTCTAGGAGCATCCTTGGATGGAGAGCAAAAGTGTCGAGAGGCGGCAGAAGAAGCAGGTGTGCCAGACTCATTCAGGAAATTCAGTGTAAATAAGCACAAGTTAAGCTTGTTTTGCAGCGTGGGTAGCCCTGGGGTGAGTTTTCCCATCAAGTTTTGAACTTTATCAAGAGCATTCTTTAGGGTCAGATTGTCTCTTTCTACTATGGCCTGCCCTTGAGAATTATATGGAATGCCAAATTTGTGCAAAATGCCCCATTGTTTACAAAAGGTAAGAAGGTCATTGTCCAGAGTGGGGGAGAGATATGCATTGGAGATATTTTTTACTATAAAAGTGACATAAAGACTGTCCAAGATTAAATTGAAAGGTTGATCAGGAAAATGTTGAAAGGCCAATATAGCAGCAGCAAGTTCTGCCCTTTGGGCAGACGATTGTGGCTGAGTAATTTTGGTGCGCCATTGCCCTTCTGAAAACCAGGCACAGGCACCATATTGCTTCCCTCCACCTGCATATATAGTGATCACAGAGGGAATGGGGGCTGTGGATTCTATTAATTGCCAATTAAAAGGAACCAGCTTAAGTAAATTAAGCCGGTCATCTGCAGGGAGATGGCAGGAAATAGTCACCGGCCATTCTCCCATTACAATTTGTAATGATTCTGAATTCAATAACATTACCTCCCAATCGGACAATGACATGGGGACATATAGTACAGAGGGTTCAATCGCCATTAGGGCTTTACAACGTTGACGCCCTTTGTGAATAAGTATAGAGAAGAGCAAAGGTTTGGGATTAATGGATTTACGAGGGGTATGAGGCAGATGTATCCATTCTAGGATGAGAAGTTTAGAGAGACTTTGAGCAAGAATTGCAGTAGGTAGCTGAGGTGTATTGAGCAAGATTAAGGAAATAGGAGCATTGTGACAGCGGTCGACCCACTTTTTCTGCATAATGTGCTGTATGTCCTGGGTGATTTTTAATTGATGATCTGTAAGGGTAATTTTATCCCCTGGAGTGGTTCCTCCCTTTAATGCATCAAACAGGGGGCTGAGCATATGTGTAGTGATGCCAAAATAGGGACGGGTCCAATTAATAGCCCCTAAATATTGTTGTAATTGTACGAGGGATGTCTACACAATGGCATCACTTGTGGATGGACTGAAACTTGTATATCAAAAATATGAAAAAGAAAAGCAAGAAGGGAAAGATGTCCTTGGCACTCTTTTCCAATTTTTAGAAATGGCGGTTTGTACTTATGTAAAGCTGAATGAGCAACAGGATGACTGGGACAAAGAAGAAGCCATCTTTGATGAACAAGTGACTTTGGTTGGTGAAGGAAAAAAGAAAAAGAAGAAGAAGACTTTAAGACCTGGAAAAACAACCCAAAAAGAGAAGAATAAGGTGAAAGGGGGAAAGCAGAATAAAAGGGAGGTGGAGAGACAAGGGGGTAAAGAGGACAAGGAGAAGAAGAAGCAAGGGAGAAAGGAAGAGATGAGAAGCCTTAATGGTGAGGAGCAAGATGTAAAGAAGCAAAAGTTTTTTAGAGATAATGGATAAATTTTATTGAAAAAGGGATTCCAGAAAGGTACATAAGACTGCATTTCTACACCTGCATCCAGAAATAACCATAGAAAATTGGAAACAATATGTAATTCAAAATGTGACAAAACATTTAGTATAATCTAGTGAAACCTTTGCTAAGAAAAGGAGAGTACTGTAATGAAACAATGATTTAAGACATGGGATGTGGGGGGGGAAACAATTTTGGAAAGCGTAAGTGTTCCCACAAAGGCATGATATCTAACCGAAAGGGGTAAAATGTTTAAGACATAAATGATTGTCAACATCAATGATTTGACTATGTTATCCCAGTGAAACTTTTTGTGAAATGAGAGACCTGAAGTAGGAGAAGGGGGAACACTGCAATGAAATAATGATCTATAATATGCGATTTAACTGAAAAGTAATGTGCTAAATGTTTAAGATATAAATGAATATTAATATTAATGAATAGATTTGTATTGGTTTTGATAATACTGTATAATTTTAGAATGTACCAGACAGAATCCCAATGTAAGCTATGTATTCTATATTAAGTATTATAAATATAGGGGAAAGAGATACTCCAATTCTTTGAAAGATACTTTGAAGTTTTCTTCAAAGAAGAAAGATAAATGGATAGCTGGAAATAGAACAGACAAAGAATAATAAATATTATGATTCGAATTGAGAGGAGATAAATAAAATAAAATTGAGAAAATTTAAAAGAGAGAAGTTATGTAGAAAATTGAAAATGCTAATAAGATATGGAATGGTATGTAAAATGAATATGAATTTGAATTTGTGTCTGTACCAAGAGTTTTGACCCGGGACTAAGCAACTTTCAGAAAAGAGATTTTTTATGCTTTTATGTTTTGTGTTTCTGTGTATTTATGTTTTGTATGTCTTTAAAAATTAATAAAATTTGTTTAAAAAAAAGGAAAGGTTAATGGCCGAGAGTTTTGAGGAAGGATAAAGCAGATCGGGAACCACAGAGATTCCTTTGAGGAGGGCATGAGGGTAAGATTGTATAAGAGCAGTTTTATCGGAGGAGAAGGAGGCAGAAGGAGGAAGCTGTGTGCTGACAGAGAGTGGTAGATCGGGAAAGGATATTAGCACATCTTCTGCCACTGATAATTCATACACAGTGGGTGGTATATGGGCAGCCTTGGGAGAGGGATTGGGTGAGGGGGGTCAGGAGAAGGAGGGGGAGGTTTACCGACTTCATTTGCCTCCGGGGGCAGTCAGTTTAAGAGACACAGGTGCCACAGCGGGGGGGCAAGAGTTGTACAGCAGGATTCACATAGGGAGGGGTCCAGAAAGGGGGCCAAGTAGGGGTTGCTCTAGAGAGGAGAGAGCCTCAAAAACCACCCTCCAAGCAATTAATATAGATGAAGGGGCTCTAGGACTTGCGTGAAGGTATTTTCCAATCTCCTTCCATACTGTGGTTTTGATACTGCCTTTAGCCGGATAAGAAGGGCAGTGTTGCCAAATGTATTCTAGGAGTTCCTCAATAGAGGTTTTTGTGAGGGGGGCATGAAGGGAGCCCCCCTTTTTAAAGGTAAAAATTTTTTGTTTGGTCAATTCTCTAATTTCCTGAATGTGAGCTGCCTGCTCCTTAGAGAATCTACCACCCATACTCATGAGGGATCCGTTGTCGCCAGCGATTCAAGCAGATGGGGTGCACCAAGTCTATTCCAGACGATGAGAATGGGTGTGCCAAAGACGTATCGCTTTTGAGTGGATCACGTCGGGGTCACCAGTTGTGGTGGTCTCTCATGAAAAGAAGACACAACGCAGGGTTGTCTCGGGATGAGAGGCCCAGAGCAAACTCTGAAACCCTCTTTTATTAGAAGCAATCTTTGTTAACGTAGCAATTTTTGTTAGCGTCCTATCACAAACGCATTACATCACACAAAATGCACTGATTATTCGTGTAAGCATACAAAGCTGCAAAGTTTAAGTTTGCTACAATTCTGGGTAAGAAATGGCAACAGTTTGTCCTTGTTCCTTGCTTCGTGTTGCAGTCAACCACCAGAAGGCTCCGTTGTCCTAGCACGTACACAAAGAACAAAGAATAATTCCCACAAACAACAGAATAATCAGAGAAGCCATAGAGATAGAAAAACGCCCACACAGCATGAATAAAAGAGATGACACCTCCTGCTTACCAGCCATTTGGAAACCCGCCCTCATGAACAGACGAGTACCTAACATGAAAAATGACACCAGACCCACACCCACGAGGGCCACACAAGATGCCACCACCACACTTCCACGTAAAAAGCAGACCCACACCCACACAGAAGATGTGACACGACCACAGACCAGAAGCTGCACTGCAGCTGCATCACTACCCACTTCAAACCCCTCTGAGCCATACATGAAGCGAACTGACCCCCACCATGAAGATGCAGCACGACCACGAACTCGAAGCCAAACAGCAAGATCACAGCTCACCAGCTCAAATCCCCCAGCAACTAAGACTAACCTGAGCACAACCAAGCCCCCACCTGAACAGAACACACCTCCAGCCAATCAGAACACGGCCAACCCCCCAACCAATCAGAACACAGCCAAACCCCCAACCAATGAGAACACACCCCACCCAATCAGAACACAGCCAAGCCTCCACCCAATCAAGTCACACCCCACTAGCAGTTAAAAGGAAGAAGCAGCTGCAAGCTCACATCACTCTGAGAAGCACAGAGCTGAAGACACAAGCCTGAAGATGATGAATGAGACTTCATCAAAACGTTGCCTAGATACTTCCAGAAAACCCGAATAACCAAAGATCCACATACAAATACCCGTGAGAACCTCAGAATATCTATCTATCTATCTATCATCTATCTATCTATCTATCTATCTATCTATCTATCTATCTATCTATCTATCTATCTATCTATCTATCTATCTATCATCTATCTATCTTTGGTTATTCGGGTTTTCTCCCGCGTAAAATTGGAAGTATCTAGGTGATGTTTCGATGAAGTTTCATTCATCATCTTCCCGCTTGTGTCTTCGGCTTTGTGCTTCTCGGAGTAATGTGAGCTTGCAGCTGCTTCTTCCTTTTAACTGCCAGTGGGGGTGTGACTTGATTGGGTGGGGGCTTGGCTGTGTTCTGATTGGGTGGGGGTGTGTTCTCATTGGTTGGGCTATGTTCTGATTGGCTGGGGGTATGTTCTGTTCAGGTGGGGGCTTGGTTGTGCTCAGGTTAGTCTTAGTTGCTGGGGGATTTGAGCTGGTGAGCTGTGATCCTGTTGTTTGACTTCGCATTCGTGGTCGTGCCGCATCTTCATGGTGGGCGTCCATTCGCTTCATGTATGGGTCAGAGGGGTTTGAAGTGGGTAGTGATGCAGCTGCGGTACGGCTTCTGGTCTGTGGTCGTGTCTCATCTTCTGTGTGGGTGTTCGTCTGCTTTCTAAGTGGAAGTGTGGTGGTAGCATCTTGTGTGGCCCTCGTGCGTGTGGGTCCAGTGTCATTCTTCATGTTAGGTACTCATTTGTTAATGAGGGCGGTTTTCCAAATGGCTGGTAGGTGGGAGGTATCATCTCGTTTATTCATGCTGTGTGGGAGTTTTTCTATCTCTATGGCTTCTCTGATTATTCTGTTGTTGAAGTGTTCGGTTTTGGCGATAGTTCTGGTATTTTATTTTATTTTGAAAATGACTTTATTAGTTTTACCTTTAAAAGAACAACACAACTACAAGTTATGTACAACAAAAAGACAAACAGGCCTTAGCATAGGCCAAGAGGGAGAGAGAGGAAAGCCTAAGAGAGGGGAAAGGGAAGAGTAAGGGAGGGGAAGGGTAGAGTAGGGAAAACAGTTAAAATAAAACCATATTTTGTGACTGTCTGTAAGATCCTTTCTTCTTCAAAAGTATCATCGGCAGTGCTTTTCTTTATCTCTGCTTCGGAGGCCCTCGGCCATAATTTTCCTAGAGGTGATCTATCTTTGGTTTAGCCAATTATACAAAGGATTCCAATTGTTGTAATATGATGAGGATTCTTTATTTTTTAGTGCTTGGGTTAGTTTGTCCATTTCGGCGCTTTGTAAAATTTTCTGAATAACCATATGTTCAGTGGGAATGGAAGGTAATTTCCAGCACTGGGCAAATGCCAGTCTGGCTGCGGTTAAGATACAATATACTTCGATTTTTTGGGTATTTGTTTATCGAAAATTCCTAGAAGGAAGGACTCTGGTTTGTACTCTATTTGTTCCTTGGTTATTTCCTCTAGCCAGCACCTGATTTTTTGCCAGTACTTCTGGGTTTCCTTGCACGACCACCACAAATGGAAGAAGGTACCTTCTATGCTTTGGCATTTCCAACAATTGGGGCTCGTGTTGGGGTGCATCTTCGCCAATCTCGAAGGGGGCAGGTGCCATCTATAAAACATTTTATATGCGTTTTCTTTATAAGCTGCTGATTTCGTGATTTTAATGTTCCTGTTCCAGATCCTTTCCCATTCTGCTAGAGTAATGCTCCGTCCCACATTTCTGCTCCACGCAATCATATTTCCTTTGACAATTTCTTGTTCTAGTTCAGTTTCTAATAAATGTTTGTAAAATTTAGATATATTTTTTTTGCTCGGTCCTAATAGAATTTTGTCTAAAGTCTGTAATTTATTGTAGATTCCAAATTCCTTAATATCTTGTTTATATCTACTATGAATTTGAAGGTACACCCACTGATCAATTTTAAATCCTTGCTCTTGTAATTCTTGTCGGGTTTTCAGTTTTCCTTGTGGGTCTAATAAATTTTCGTACTTAATCATTTTAGTTATATCCAAATTATTAGGGTGTACTATCGCTTCCATTGGAGATAGCCAAATCGGTATTTTTAGATAAAAATTTTTACGTACTTTTTTCCAATTGGTTAATAGAAAATCCCTGATAAGATGCCTATGGAAATATGATTGCCTGGGTTTCCCAGTTTCCCACAGAAAGGCATGCCATCCTTTCTGTATATCGTGGCCTTCTAATATTAGTGTTCTTTTGTTGGTTAAATTCACCCATTCCTTTATCCATAGTAGGGTGGCTGCCTTATAATATATTTCCCAGTTTGGCAGGCCTAACCCTCCTCTGCTTTTCAAATCTTGTAGGGCTTTTACATTAATCCTAGCTTTTTTCCCCTGCCAAATAAATTTCAGTGTTATCTTGTTTAATTCCATAAAAAAAAATTTATTTAATTTGATTGGAATTGTCTGGAATAGATATAGAAATTTTGGCAAAATATTCATCTTAATCAGAGCAATCCTGCCCAATAAGGAAAGTTGTAATGTACTCCAGGAATCTAAATCTTTCTTGGATTGTTGGAGAAGTTTGTCATAGTTGTTTTCTTTTAATGATTTGCTTTGTGGAGTAAGCCAAATTCCTAAGTATTTAATTTTTTTTGTCACCTGTATTCCCATTATTGTCTCTAGTTCTTTATTCTGGTCTCCTGTTAAATTTTTAGACATTAATTTCGTTTTTCCCCTATTAATTTTAAATCCTGCGACTTCTCCAAATCGTTCTAGTTCTTCTAATAAGTTATGTCCTTTTTCTATAGGCTCCTCCAGAAAAAAAACCAAATCATCAGCGAAGTCTTGTACTTTGTACTCTTCTGATTTAATCCTCAGTCCTCTAATTCTCGAATTTTGCCTAATATACATCAAAAGAGATTCTAGGGCGAATATGAAAAGCAGAGGAGAGAGAGGGCAACCCTGTCTAACCCCTTTTTCTATTTTTATCCGGTCAGTTTGTTCCCCATTTATTAGAATATTTGCCTGTTGAGTGTGGTAAATTGTAGTGACGACGTTTTCTAATCTAGTGCCGAGGTTCATATTGTATATTTTTTGAATTAAAAAATGCCAATTTAAATTGTCGAATGCTTTTTCAGTGTCCAAAAACATAAATGCAAATTGTTTTTCTGGATGGGCTTCATAGTATTCTGAAATGTCTATCACTGTTCTTAGATTATTCTTAATTTGTCGAAATGGGAGAAATCCATTTTGATCTTCATGGATATGTGTGTTTAGAACCTGTTTTAGTCTATTGGCTATTATAGAAGAGAATAGTTTGTAATCTGCATTCAGGAGCGAAATTGGTCTATAATTATTAATAAGTCTATGGTCTAGGTCCTCCTTCGGGATCAGCGAAATTAAGGCTCCCCTCCACGAGTCCGGCTTCTTGGCTGCTAGGAGTACCTCATTGAATACTTCCAGCATCAGTGGTCCAATTTGTTCTATGATTGTTTTGTAAAGTTCTACAGGTATCCCGTCCGATCCTGGCGCTTTATTGTTACTTTGCTTCTCTATTGCTGACTTCAGTTCGGACCATGTTATATTTTTGTTTAATAATTCTATCTCTTCCTCTCCAATTGCTTTTTCGTTCGCTTCCTCTAGGTATTTCATTATTTTGTCCTCACAAACTTCTTCCTTTTTGTATAATTTCCAGAAGTATTTAAAAGTGATCTCTTTTTTCTTCTCTATCTCCTCTTGAAAATTGCCCCTCTCGTCCATTAATTGGTATATCAATCTTTTTTCTTTCATTTTCTTAAGTTTGTGGGCTAACCATCTCCCTGGCTTGTTTGCGTGCTCAAAATAAATTTGTTTAGTCATTTTCAGACTAATCTCCAATTTTTCTTGTTCCAGTAAATTTAGTTTGTGTTTAGTTGTTATTAACTGATTCTGTATTCTTTGATTTTTGGGGTTCTTTTGTAGTTAGGTTTCTAAATCCTTAATTTCTTGTTGTAAGTGACTTTGTTGGGCATACTTTCTTTTATTTCTCATAGCATTGTAAGAGATTGTTGTTCCTCTTATAAATGCCTTCATTGTGTCCCATATATTTTGTTTCGAAGTTAGTTCATTATTATTTTCCTTTAAGAAGAAGTTCAGTTCTTCTTTCACTTTATTAGTATATTCTTCTTCTTTTATTAAGTGAGTGTTAAGAGTCCATCTTCTTTTTGGTTTTCTTCTACCTCTCCAGGTTATTTGAATTGGGTTGTGGTCAGCCCAGTCATTTGGTAAGATTTCACTATCTTTGATTTCGTTAATTAATTCACCATTTATCCAAGCCATATCTATTCTTGTCCAAATTTTGTGTGGGTTAGAGTAATAAGTAAACTGTTCTTTTTTTGGGTTTAGTTTTCTCCAGATATCTACCAAATTCAGTTCGTTCATCATATCCTTACATGGCTTCGAAAATTCTCTTTTTCCTTTTTTATTCTTACTCGTGTTACTATGATCCTTCCGGTAGTCAGAAATAGAGTTAAAATCGCCAATCAGACAAATATTGCCTTTTTCGAAATCTATTATTTTTTGGTGGAAATTTACCTTGGTCATCATTTGGGGCATAGATTACTACCAGTAAAAATGTAATGCCATTAATCGAAGTTTGTACCACCAGAGTTCTTCCTTCAGGGTCCACCCAGATTAACTCCGCTTTTAAATCATCTCTCACATATATTGCAATACCTTTCTTTTTGTGCTTATCTGCTGGTGCTGTGAATAATTTTCCCAGTTTCGGACAATCTAGAAATTTCTCCTCACTTTTTCTAATGTGTGTTTCTTGTATGCAAATTATATCAACATTTTGTTTTATTAGTTTGGTTAGAATCCTCTTCCTTTTAGCTCTTGAATTTAGGCCGTTTATGTTGATGGAAAGGATTTTACTTCCTTCCTCCATTTCCTTCCTTTTGGCTAAGATCAAGTGCAGTTCTGGTATTTTTAAAGTCAATCTCATGTCCTGTGGCTTTGAGGTGTTAGACCAGGGAAGAGGTTGGTTCTTCTTTTTTGATTGAGTTCTTGTGTTCTTCAATGCATGCACTTATTCTTCTGTTAGTTTGTCTGATGTATGTGGTGGGGCAGGCGGTGCATGGGATTTTGTATACTCCTTGGTTTTCTAACTCAATTCTGTCTTTTGGGTTTCTTAGGATGGTGGATATTTTTCTGTTTGTGCAGAATGCTGTTTTAATGTTGTGTTTTTGGAGGATCTTGCTGATTTTGTCTGTAGTGCCTTTTATATATGGGAGGAGGGCTTTGCCATTCTCTTGTTCTCTGTCTTGGATTTTGGTTGGGGTTTCTTTTTGGATTCTTTCTTTGGAATCCATTGGCTGTTAGTACATTAGTGAGAGTGTGTAGTTTGGTTTTTAGGTGTTGTTCGTTGGCTAAGCATTTTGTTCTGGAGATGAGTGTCTTGGCTACGGAATTGATCTGTGCTGGGTGGTGGTGTGAGAGTGCGGTTTGTATGTGTTTTCTTCTGGTAGATGGTGTGTCCTAGGGAGCCATTGGATTTTTTGTATACTAAGACATCTAGGAAGGGAAGTTGATTGTTAGCTTCTGTTTCCATGGTGAATTGTATTTTGGGGTGTAGGCTGTTGAGGTGTGTGAGGAAGTTGTTCAGTTTTTCTTTCCCATGTGGCCAGATTATGAAGGTGTTATCTATGTATTTGAGCCAGAGTTTGGGTTTGTGATCATATTTTTCTAGAGCTTGTGTTTCAATGTGTTCCATGTAGAGGTTTGCAATGACAGGTGAGAGGGGTGATCCCATGGGTGCTCCTTCTATTTATATTTTGGTCCATTGTAGGTGAAGTATGTATTGGATAGGCAGTGGTTGGTCAGATCTAGGATGTGCTTGGGGGGTTGTATTTGTTTTGGATGGCTGTCAAGGCTTCTTTTATAGGCACTTGGGTGAAGAGGGATATGACATCGAAGCTCACTAGTAGGTCGCTGGGTTGTAAGTTTTGTTTCTTTATGATCTCGATGAACTGGAATGAGTTTCTTATGTGTGAGTTGTTGGATTCTGCATAGGGCTGTAGTTGTTTGGCGAGAAATTTGGCTAGGATTTGTAGAGGTGAGCCTATGGAGCTGACTATTGGTCTAAGTGGGGTTCCTTCTTTGTGTATCTTGGGGAGACCATAAAGCTTAGGGCATCTGGATGATTTCTCTCTGGGTATGATTCTTTGCTGGATTTCTTTGCTGATGGGGGAGGCTTTTATTTTGGATCTGGTGTTTTTTTTCTAGGTAGGTGGTGGGGTCTGTGTTTAAGGGTCTGTATGTGGGGTCTTGGAGTAGGTTGGTTAACTTGGTTTGGTAGTCAGATGTGTTCATAACCACTGTCGCATTGCCCTTGTCTGCTGGTAAGATTATTATGCTGGTGTCTTCTTTTAGGTTAAGTAGTACAGTTTGTTCTTCTTTGGATAAGTTGCTTTTGGGTGGTTTGCTAGTGCAGAGGTTTGCAGTCTGATTCTGTTAGCATCATCTGGGTTGGTTTTGGTCAGGCTGGTTTCAACTCCACATATGATGGTTTCTGTGGGGATGTGTTTGGGAACGACAGCAAAGTTGAATCAATGAGAACAAACCTCCACCCAATCAGAACACAGCCAAGGCCCCACCTAATCAAGTCACACCCCCACTAGCAGTTAAAAGGAAGAAGCAGCTGCAAGCTCACATTACTCCGAGAAGCACAAAGCCGAAGACACAAGCCTGAAGATAATGAACGAGACTTCATCGAAACGTCGCCTAGATACTTCCAATTTTACGTGGGAGAAAACCCGAATAACCAAAGATCCACATACAAATACCCACGAAAACCTCAGAAAACACACACACACATAAAACACACACACATGCACACATATATATGTAGGTCTAGGTGTGTTCGGGTCTTTTCCCGTGTAAGATTAAGAGTATCTTGGTGACATTTCGGTGAGGTCCCACTCGCTATCCTCAGGATTAGTACTGGAAAAAGATCATAAGAGACTGGATGTAAATTATCCCCACTATTAAAACCATAACAGTATTTATAAGGCACATTTGCTTTCGAGTGAGCCATTCTCAACAGCTGTACCAAGCAAATACTGGAAAAGGCATCAGCATTTCTCCAGTGACCCTTGAGTCTGCTCTGAATTGACAAACCATACTGGCCTCACAGCAGCCAAGAATTCTGTTCACAAGGGTGTCCTGTCAAGAGGTGTGAGCTATAAGAACTTAGGCTGAATACCAAAAGCGCCTCATTACTTCACCGGACAGGAAAAACTGCTAGTTATCAGTAGCAAGCATGAGTTCAGGTGTACAGTTCATAGAGAGTAGAGGCCATCTGGCTGTCATTAAGTGGCTGATTGGGCTTTTCTATGATTGACTGATGATTGATTGACAGGTATTCAGAAAAGGAAAGCAGTGGACTGTCCGTGCCAGCCAAGTACCCAATATTTTGTTTAAGTCCTGCTGCAGGTATTGTTTCAATCACAGAGAGATCACATTTTCCACGAGGCCTCTCTTAATCCATTTTCATTTTGGCTCCCAAGATGCTGTTTGATGCACATCAGAAGCACATAGAGGAAAGTTGGGGGGGAGGGAGGAAGCTTAGTAAAAGAAGGAAAAACAAAATTGAAAGCAGAATTATAGCTTGAATGTAAACGCCAATTATGGTTGACAGCTCTTCAGGTCAAGTCATGAAAAAAGGAACTCTAAAAATTCTCCTGATGTGATTATATCAGTTGAATATATATAGTACACTGTAGCCTGTGGTTTAATCACCATGGATTTCTTGGTATTTTTTTTCTCCTATGAGTTATAACAGGGGTACATGTATAGAGATAGATAATAGATAAGTATTAGTTCAGTGTTCCTCATTGGTATATTTCTGCAGTTTTATACATGCAGAATCAATAAGCCTACTCCTTAAAAAAAGATGGTCTCCAAGCAGTTTATGAAGTGATAGATCATACATAAATAGGTTGTTTGTTCTCAGTACAGATGCCATCATTACTAAGTACTTTCAGGCTCTTTGAGAGCTAAATAATTCCGTAATGCATCATTGAACATTTAGTTGCTTCGATAGCAGATGGTTTCAGGGGTCCATCTGCTCAAAGCAATGTACTCAACAAGCCCCCTTCACCTTCACCAAAAGGTTTTGAGGCATTGGAATATTTATTCTTCATTGCACTTACCTCTTTCTGGAGCCCTCATGTGCAGAGAATGGAGGGGAGATAAAAACATATTTAAATCAAGCTTCAATCCCAGTTTGCATCCACCCTGTTTACTTGGCAGTGTTACAAAAGAGTTTGTCAGTGCTTTCTTGCATGATTTTTAAAATATTATTATTTTTACTCCCCACCTAGCTAACCAGACTTTGAATTCACAGGCAATGCCCCATCCAAGCTGGGTGGATGGCAGTCCCCTGTCCTCGCTTCCAAGATCAGCCAAGGTCAGCTAGAGACTGTTACCACCTGAGATTCCACATTGGAAGCCCCATCATCATTTAATAAATCCACCAGCTTTAGCTACTGTATTTCTCCCAAGTCAAAGACTATAGAAAATGTTTAGAAACCTTTGGGTAAGGAAGATGGTTTAACCCAGCATGTTTAATCCAGAGGTGGTATTCAGCAGGTTCTGACCAGTTCTGGAGAACCGGTAGCGGAAATTTTGAGTAGTTCAGAGAACCGGCAAATACCACCTCTGACTAGAGATTTTCAGTATCCTTCCCCTACTACGCCCACCAAGCCACGCCCACATAACCAGTAGAAACAAAATTTGAATCCCACCACTGGTTTAATCTTTCATTAAGTGTTCTTGACATTGAAAGGTTGAAGATACAAGTGTATGATGCAAAGAAACAAGACTACTAATAAAAAAGTAGCAACTCCTAGACTACATCTCTTCTAGAGGACCTATAGAAAAATCAGAAGATGTGAAGAGAACTGGCCTATAGAATTGGCAAAGTAGAGTAAGGTGACTGGATGGAGCTGAGTGTTTACTGGCTGAATGTCCTTCCTGAAGCCTATGTGGAGTTCACAGAGGATTTTTTTTCTTTCCACCCTGAGAGAAAAATATCAACTGTTACCTAGGATTGAGCAACCTTTGAGTGGGAGGTGGCAGTTGTTACCACTAGGCCACCATGCCGCTCATTTCCACTTCCTGTTGATAATTGTATGAAACATTACTTCTTTGAATGTTCCCTGATGTAGGAAAGTAATATTGTCCCAGTGAAAAAAGGCAAGCACAATCAGGCAATTCTAGGGTTGTTGGGTTTTGTTTATTTTTCATGAAAATTTTTTATTTATTTTTATTTTGTATTTATTACTTGATTGTGGGGTTATTTTTTAGCCCCACACAGATCAAATATCCAGATACAGAACATTTTCAGAAGGGAAATTCATTCACGTCAACTTCTGAATAACTTAACTTAAATATAATAATTGCCCATTTCATATACACATTTGCCTTGCCATATGCTGTAAGAGGATCACTTTGCAAACACAGTACTTTTTATCTCCAAACTGATTTTCCTGTATATTGCATGAGCAGAATCTTGCCTATTTTCTAAGAAATACTTTTTAAAAAACCCACAAAGATCTGTAACCAGCTTTAGAAGTAAATAGAATCTGTTTGAATAGCTTATTATAGCTACTGAAAAATTGTTATACAACTCAGACTTGACATTATAGACATTTGTCCAGGCCTACAATTATTAGAAGTAAATAAGACTGATAAATATGTTTTTTTTAAAGCCTCGTACTTTAGCAGGCACAAGAAATATTCAGGTGTCATGTTTACATATATTATTTTTATAACGTTAGACATTATGACATTAGATATAATTTCAGATGACAAATGGTGAATTCATGACCAAACCAAAGAAACAGTAAAAGTTCCAAAAGATCCCTCACAGATTGCTGTGCAGGATACTGGCTAGCACAAAGACATCTGCAGAAAAGCATAATTTTGTCAAAATAGCATCGTGTATACAAAAGACCTCCCTCTTCGATCCCCTAAAGCTGCCAATGTAATTATGCAGCATGGACAACCTGCAAAATAATGGAATCAAAGCTTACTCTGAAGTGCAAAAGGAAGCCAAGTAAAGTATAAAGGAGAAGCAATCATGGAAGTTAATGGAAGCAAGTGAAACGCAGAACAGACATAAACATGACTTCAGTACTGACTGGCAGGAGACTTATCATTATAGCAGCCATTTGTAGCCAGCTAATATTACCACACCAGCGTTATTCTACTTCACAGCAAAGTGAGAGGAATTCCACAAAAGGTGACTGTTCTTCCACCTAGGCAGAAAATGCTGATTATGCACTCCAGGAAGGACATAGCAGTCACTCTCCTCTTTTAGCACAGTTATTTGTCTTCCTCTTATGGTAGCCATGAAAAATTCTAAGAAAGGAGGACAATGACCGCATGAAAGGAGAATGTGACAAAAGAAAGGAGGATACTGATGAGGAATGATTTTATTTTACAGCTAACTATGACTCCTAAAAACATTAGATGTTACCAATTAGTGCTGATAGTACCCTTTAGCAACTTTTTCTAGTAAAATTTCAACATGGCTTTGTAGACTTCTGAAAATCAGATGGAGAATTAGAGTGCCCCTTTCACTGTGACTATTTAATAAATAGGAATTCTCACTGGAAAAAAACAGGGTCAGTGTGACTATTTCCCTCTATGACAAGATAAGTCATTTAGAAGCTGATCATCATCTTTGTTAATGCAGTTTGGGATATTTTGTGAAAAGTACTGATTTTTACTTATCAGGAAACCTAGCATTTCAGGATAGTTAACAATATTCTCTGTCATGAAGTTCATTCAAATTAGTTTTATGTAGACTACAGTATTTTGATTAATTCATTAACATTTATAGCCTGAATACTGCAGCTAGCAAAAAAAAAAAATACTAAACATTTTTTAACATTGGAGGAACAGGAGTCCTTCCCTCTTTTATTTCCTGTTACTTTTTGGACACTTGTTATCCTGCATTGTTCTTTATTATTACACTTTATTTCTGGCAATGTCTGGATAAATACATGCCAATGTCTTACACTAGAAGAAATAAGATTTTATTACTTTTGGTTGCAAACTGTGTCCTCAGTCAAATAGTCTCATGCAAAACCATTCCATCAAGGATTCCCTTTGCATAGTTTTTAAGAGTTAGTATGTCAATAAAATAATATAGCTCCACATAAATCACTCCAAAAAGATGGATTTTTTTTTGCTATCAGAGTTGCTATCTCAACTCTGCCCATTTACTTCTACTCAAGGACTGGCTGTCCAATCAATAAAACTAGCCAGTTTAAATCTAGTTCAAACAAATGGATGCTAAGGAACATTACTAGAAATTCCTGCTGCAATACAGTTTATTTTACAGAATGATTTTCCACAATCTCATATCTTCAGGTGTGATCATACCCATTGGCAAGGCGATAGGAACTGTGATCCAACAAATCTGGTGGATGCCTTGTTGGGAAAACTGTTCTAAAACAGGCTGGCCTTCTGGTGTTTTGGATACCAAATCCTAAATGTGATCTCTTACTGGTTCAATAATTAGGAAAGCTGTGGGCAAACTATATTAGTCTCTCAATGACTAATGACAATATTGAGCAAAGCTGGGAAGAGAGATATATGAGCAATATATGCCCACAGTGAAACTTAAGACATTGAAAAACACAAGATTGAAGTAATAAATAATAAATGATAAACATTATGTATGTACTCTGTGTGTGTATAGGGAAAACATAGTGGCCAGAGCAGCAGGAGAAAGCAATCTGCATCTAGCATAGCTCCCAGGAGAGGCAATAGGAAAATAGATCTGAAAGGAACTGCAAGATTATTTGGAGTGTTGATCCAGTTGGGATGCAAATATATCCTGTTTGAATTATGGGATTCAGGTAGCACAATATTCACAAATTTAAGATGGAAACTTGAGACTTTTCTTAAAGACATCTATCAGCTCCAGTTTCATATTGTTTTAGGCAAGTGCTAAAGAGAATGAGAGAGATTGCTAGATTATAATGTTTAACAATCTGCTGGTTTACATTGTCCTCTGCTTCTACTTGTGCACATTTCTATATTGTATTTTTTTTTCTGGTTTGCAGTTTTGTCTGGCTTTTTCCATAAAATTGATATTGTTTTATTTCCCCCACCCCTCCCATAAAATATAATGTGAGGGGCTTTGACAGGGAATGGCAATGTTATTGTAGCAACACCTACTGAGTTTTACCCCTCTAGCATCTGTGGATATTCTCATCAATGTTTTTGACTTGTCACTGACTTATATGACTTTTTTCCCTTTATGAATCTCACTGAAATTTCAATTAATCAAATTAAAAGAAGGCCCATTTTACAGATGACTGCCTGTTATTATGATGCTTCTCCTCTTAGTAGCATTATATTAGTGACTGCTTCCTAACACTCT